>NW_028292569.1:33501491-33835241 GCF_029948245.1 Actinia tenebrosa
GGCGGTGTCGGGAAAATATCTGGCTGCTTGTCATAGAGGCAACACTGACCTAGTCGTGGGGGGTCTTGGGTGCTGGTTCAACATGAACAAGTATGCTAAAAGAAAAAGAAGCTGAGTCATTTCAAATGCGAATATAAGCTCCGGCAGCGGGCATGCGAAGGATGGGGCTATAGCACATGTTAAATGATTATTGGGTAAATCCGTCAGAGGAGAACTTGGGCGCACCCACATCTGCGACACACACCCCAACCTTTTACGTAACAATACCTAATGTCTATTAGATTCGATACAAAGATGATGTTTCATCTATGGACAAAACGACGGGCAAAAGGGGATTGAAAATAATTCCAAAGAGACTGCCCAGTGCGTGCTCCTTCTATCCAGAACAGAACGCAATAGACGACTAACAATATATCGGGTGAGGAAAAATAGATAAAAATAAAAAGAATTTTGTAAGGGCCCTTCCATTTACTAATTGAGGGGATATGGATGGGAAATCCGTCCCCTGACATTTAATGTCTCCGTTCACAGGACTTATCCGGAAATTGTTTCGTATCCTCAACTTGATGATATGATACCCGTAAATTTGAAACACGTTTTTTAAACGGAGGTCATATTTACAGAATATCTTGCATTCCCCTTCCGCTGCCCTCTCCCGTCCTCTCACGAATTTGGCAGTTTTACAATTAAAAAAATGCATTCACTAAATCTTTGCTTGGTTTGCAGCAACTTTTCTCAGCTTCTTGCAACGTTCACTCTTCAAAACGTCGCTTGGAATCTCTTCATCATCACCATAGTACAACACCACCCGCCGTCATATCTGGTCATTCTTTCTTGGTGCTCCTTCATGGCTAGGTCCCGATGCTAATCCCGCACGCATATCTTCTCAGCATCACTACATCCTGTCCACACTTACTATTGTCCGTTAATTAAATGCGCAGATGCCAAATCGCTATCAAAAGCCCATGATGTTTTTCTGTTGGTGAACTTCCGTTCATTGACTTTCTTGCCCGAGTGAAATACTGTTGCGGTCTTGATTACCAACCCAAGATGCCCATTCAATGTTTGGTTTCCCAAAAAGATTTGCAAAACACCGGCGAAAGCAATGAAGAAAAGGATGTAAAAGGGAACGAGCAGATGCGAGCACAAGCAAGTGATCCAATGCTGATGTAGACATGAACGGATTCGCTTGGGACGGGCGCCCGCCACCAATGTTTAATCCAAGATACCACTAACATCGATCAACTTTGTCGTCATTGTCTTTCCGTCCCTCTGGGCTTATGTATATTCATCAACGCCCTATTGTGTTTATTACCGGAATCTGGCCGGCACGGGAAGGCAGGAGAGTGGATATTCTTTTTAGAAACACTTTTGATTTCAATATCAACTCTAGCTTGAAGCACTGAACCCTTGTAGATAAGAACTTTATCCACGCGAAGCAGCCTTGGTTAATTCTGTTCTGAGGTTCATATCCTGTTTTGCGGTAGCTCAAAATGAAATAAATCACTCAAGAACTTTATACAATCACGATTAGCAGAATTCATTTGTAGTTTCTTTAGTATTATAACTTGTCTTGCCTTTCGCAGCACTTTATTGGGTTTCTTTAAAAAGACATATACCCTTTTCGAATTCCAAATTACCGCTTGTTTTTACCTTGATTCCCAACAAACTCATTTACTCCCCGTTGCCGGCTCGATATAGTGTTTAAAAATATTCACAATACCAACGCTAAGTAAACATTCACAACTACAACAATACAAACACTTTGAAACCTCCAATTACCTTGACTGAACACATGATTATTCTGCACAAAATCTGAAAAAATGGCTATCTAAAGGGCCACGGCATTATTTGCAATGTTGATACTATTCAAAATGCAAGACTCATTGTTGCAGACTTTTGTTCAAAAATGAAATACATTTATAATACATTTGGTGGTGCATTTAACAATCAATCTCGTTTTGATCTTTCAAGCTCAAACAAAAAAGATTAAATAAGCTAACATTTCGTTACGTTTGCGGAGCAAGGGCTGCAGAAGTAAATAAATTTTATCTGTACGGAGCTAGCTGTGATTAACTGAGGTGTTACCTGCAAGGAGACTCAGCAAACTTGCAGCATTTTTTGGGCTGGTAGGCTAGGGAGAAAACCGCAATAATATTTGAACACGAAGATTTCAGGCCTTAAATTGCGAGACAAGTTTTTGGAGGGGTGAGAACACGTACACTGCCGGTATGCTGCAATCCGCTGCGCAAGTAGAAAGAGTTCTACTTCGTAGCAACGCTACGGGAAACAAAAAAATTGCGAGGTAATCCCTGTTAACAACACTGGTGCAATTTTCTCACGACTTTGTCTCGCAACAGTTGTCAGACAAGTTGTCTGAGAAAATTGCACGTGTTTCAACTGCACAACTTCACGGCTGGACGCTGCGGCTGGGGATATGTTATTTTTTGACAAGCAAAATCTGTGCCACTCGTTGTACCGAAGGATTCTGATTGACCCTCACTATTCTTGTATTCTGTAAGGGGAAAAAATAGACTCTTCACTGAAAAATCTGGAAACTTTTTTGCCAATTCAGCGATCGCAAACAGTCAACAGCTGCTGTTAAAACCTCCGTGAACAGACTTTTTAAGTTTCTCTAAGTTTAGAAAAAATTAATAAAATCGTTGGTTATGTTTCAGACGATCTATTCTTTAATTTTTTTTTGGTTGTTGTTGTGTGTTGCCCACTTGAAAGGGTTGGATTTATGTTTATTAGAATTTAGGCGGTAGTAGAGATTTTTAAAAATCATAGCCGTTAAGGAATGCAAGTGAATATTATTTCGAAGCCTTTTCTTTTAATTCTGATTTAATGCACGAATCCTAGTTTAATCAATTTCAACATGCTATTTTCCAGCTATTGTAATTATCTTCTGCCCTTGGTTTGGATGAAGTACTGAGAGTCATCATTAGCGATTAAAAAGCTAAAAAGCTATATTGTGTCTTTTTTCATCTCAATTTTGTGTTTGTTGTGCTAAAAATTTTCGCCATTTCATCAATTATTAACCATCAAAAACGGTTTAAATTTTATGGATGTTTTAAAACATGTAGGATTAAAAGGAAAAAAAAATTCTTGACATTTATAGAACGCTAAAAAAATAGATGTAAAAATGACTAATATAAGGAATCGAATTTCAATTGGGGTTACCGCCCTGTTTTCTTTCCAGTCAACTTTTATCAAGGGTTATATTATTACTATTGTTGTTATTTTTTTTCTTGTTTCTTCCATTTGAGGCCCACTGTACTTACTGTATGTTATATGTGACGAATTCCAATAAACTAAACTAAACTAAATATAGTTTTATTTTTAAAGTATTTCCAAATTTTAAACCTTTATGATTATCAAGTTGGGTTGAACTTGTTTTCTTTAGTTATCTTTCATGACATTAACTATTCATGAGTCTCAGAATTTAGGTTGAGCGATTAATGCATACCAAATCTGAAAGGACCGAATCTAGGCATCACCATGCAGATCAAAGTGTCGTTTTTTCACATCTTTCTGTCACTCATCGTGCCTATTCAAGGTAGTACTATTTTTGAATGCTATCTATATATTTATGGGAATTTAATATTGATTGCATAGAGGGCTCTTTACCCATTAAATTGTGATTTAGAATAGTTTATTTAGCAAGGCGGGGAAAACTGTAGAAGCCGATGAAAACCCTCATAAAGCAATACCCTGTTAAAAGAACATGGTTTGGTGTAGTGATAGGACATTCAATGTTTCCACTGCGTTCTGAGGGCCGGGTTCGTTTTCTGGTCTCTACCATTGATTTGAGTGTTTTGATGCCGTCAGCTACGGTTTTCTCCCTTCGCACAAGCGTATTTAAGACGCTAATTTTCCTAAGGTTGTTTCAGAGTCCAATCTGTAAATTAGTCGTGCCCTGACTTTGATCATCCCAGAGTTTGTATCAGGGTTCAATCTGTAAATTAGCCATGCCCTGACATAGATCATCCCAGAGGTTGTTTCAGGGGTTGGTTCTGTGGGTTAGTCGTGCCCTGACTTAGATCATCCCAGAGGTAGTTTCAGGGTTGGATCTGTGAGTTAGCCGTGCCCCTAACTTTTATCACAGAGGTTGTATCAGGGCTCAATCTGAGTTAGTCGTGTCCTGACTTAGATCAGCCCAGAGGTTGTTTCAGGGTTGGTTTTGTTGTGAGTTAGCCGTACGCTGAATTCGGTCAACCCAGAGGTTGTAATAAGGGTTCGATCTGAGAGTTAGCCGTACCCTGACATTGGTCAACACAGAGGTTGTTTCAGGGTACAATCTGTACCGGGAGTAATCTGTGCCCTTACTTCTTTGAGCCCAGAGATTGTTTCAGCCGAAATTTGATATTTCAAACGATGTCTTTGACACATTAATATCGCCTGAGTTGAAGTCTTAAATCATCAGCTCTATAGTCTATGCCACTTAATATTCTCTTGTCTATGCTTAAAGAGCAGAGGAATGAGGGCTATAAACTCAAGTTTACAAAGTCGCACTCCACTATCTAGTGACGGTCTGGAAAAAAATGTTTTTGGACCAGAACTTATTTCTGAGCTTTAATATTGTATTTTTAAATTTCTCTTCAAAATTTGGTTCAAAATCAAAAACTCGGTCACAATATCCAACAAAACTATACTATCAAAATATATAGGAAAAAATAAATTTTTTTATACGACTATCATTTTGGACTAGCTATCAGATATGGAATATTTGTTTACAAATCGAATTTAATGTGTCATCGAATTCGTAATTATCTTTGCATGATATGATGTAATAATTCATTATACAGAAGATGGGGGGTGGTAACTAATGGATACTAGGTATGGCCTTGGTCACAGGGTCTAACTACGGCTCTGCTCATTCAATCAGCTTAGCCACCTGCAAGTACTTTCCTTGACACATATTTTTTTTCGGACCATTCTATTCGTGGAAAAAAATAGAACTCACCAATTTGTTTTTTTTCCAAGTGTTTGAAGAAGTTAAAAAAGTTGTTTTTGCCCAGTCACGATGAGCCGGTGCGCAAAAAACTCACATGCGTAGAAAGGATGAAGAGACAGCAACAACAACCACAACAACAGAACAATCGGCGCATAGGAATACATATTTCGTTATCTTGAACATTTTGTTTACCGACAAGAACACGAATCTGCCACAATCCTGGAAAAGCCCAGGCTTTCGTACCACTGATAAGGAAAACCCGCTGTTTCACAACTCCAGAGTTTTTAATTGCCATGGCAAACTTGGCAAGCTTTTCCATGAATAAAATTGTCGTTCGCGTGGTCTTCAAAGCCATATACATTTTTGATAGACTTACCTCAAGGTTTCAAGGTTTCATAGATTTTTTATGGTGAATTTTCCACCATTTGACGCTTTTAAAATGTCGAAAATATGGATGAAAACGTCTAGATATTATGGCGAAGAAACACTTGCTCGACCCTCTTGAACTTAGCCTAGAGACCTGGCCTTTAACAAAGAAAGCCCAAAACGTTTTAAAAAATCACAGGGAACCCGCGCAGACGACAATATAAGTTTGATGAATTAATAATAATAATAATAATAATAATAATAAATAAATAACAACAACAACAACAACAACATGAATAATATAATAGTAAATAATAATAATAATAATAATAAATAATAATAATAATAATAATAATAATAATAATAATGAAATATCAGTTAACTGTTAAGTACTTATTTTACTAGTTATTATTGTCAATAAGTAATATTTTTAGGCCAATATCAATTATTGTAAAACTCCATGCATCTTCACCCTCTTATTACCCCACACAGGTTGCAGAATCCTTGAATTTCTTCGGTGCGTGACCGACAAAGCCCTCGTTGGTCACGTCATCAAGAATTTCACAGTCACTGCACCAGGTTTAGCGTTCTGCCAGCACAAATGTTTCATTGAACACGAATGTGTCTCGTACAACCTGGGACCAATACAAGGATTGCTAAGATCGTGTGAGCTGAGCGATGCTGACAACGTAACCCGGCCTGGCCACGTGCAACAAAAGGAGGGCTCTGAATACTGTCCAATCAAGGTTGGTAAAATCGTTACGATATACACGTGATAGGTTCATTCAAAAAAATTATACTAGTTAGTTATATTAAGCAGACCACGTGTCATTTGCTTAGCGGTTGCACATCACAAGTCACATGAATATTGATACAACTCAAACATAAAAAATAAGTTCTCAAGCGAATGACACGGGCTTTTTGAAAGAGCAATGATATTACTAACACTCAAGTTAAAGAGGCTGACTATTATTAGAGATAAAACTTACTTTCAAACGCTTATTAGAAATATGAGTCGCTTTTTTTTGTCGTTTGTTTTCATGACTACATTTTCTTTTATCCTTCGGTCTCAGAATCCCTGCGCGTCTAGTTCTTGTTCAGCGAACCAGTTATGTACACCTTTACCTTCGATGGATATTTACAACTGCAGTGGTGAGTGTACCATACCAAGCCGTGTCGAGTCGTGTCGTGCTTTTCCTACGCATTTATTTGTTATCTCTCTTTACTGTTTCTTTTAGCATGTGAATCTCCTCTGGGGATGGAAGATGGAAGGATTCAAAACTCTCAAATCACCGCCTCATCTTACTTTGACAAAAGATTCTACCCATGGCTTGCTCGCTTGAACCTAGAAGCAACCTTAGAGCACCAAGGATCTTGGACGGCAGGCCAAAAAATGGTGGGAGAATACATTCAGATTGACCTCGGTAGAATGTACAAACTAACCAAGGTGGCCACGCAAGGTAGAGTACCGGCTGATTGGCATACCCAGTGGGTTACCAAGTACTCGCTGGCGTATAGGGCTGATGATCCCACATGGACAGACTATAAGGAGAATGACATTATCAAGGTAGGCTAAAAATTAGTATGACTGACCTACCATTTTGAGGTCTTCGTAGCTAGGAATAATTCTTTTTTCACTAAAAGGAATTTAATAACAAATGGATTTTTTTAAAAAAATATGGGTTATATGGATTGGTTTGTTTTTGTTTTTGTTTTGTTTTGTTTTTGTTTTTGTTTTGTTTTTTTGTTTGTTTTTTTTTTTTTTTTGTTTTTTTGTTGTTTTTTTTATTTTAAATCTTATATGGATAAGATGGGATTCGAATCAATCCATTAAAAAAATCAAAAAATAAAATAAAAATAAAGATAAAATTAAAAAAAACGATTCAAATTTGCCATACCCCCGAGACATCCGTAGAGCTGAGGCGGCGTATGGACTTCGGACCTGACGGCGATTAAATCCTTCTGCCCTTGGGTGTACGAATTACGCAAGAAAATGTTCTAGCCGAAGCATCAGGGGAGAGACCAGCCGGCCCCCAGACCATATCGGCTGATCCCTTGCATCTCTGCCACGCACGGAATCGGTTAAAAAAATATTGTTAAAAAGTCTAGTCTATTCGGTGCATCGTTTTCGCGGCCTATTGTTATGCTGATTCCGCGGAACCGTGGCTCAGTGGATAAATCGTTGTCGTTCAGATACTGCAGAGTCAAGGTCGTTGGGGGAGGGTTAGCACTTGGATGGGCACCCTTTCGCTCCTTTTTTCGCTTTTTTTATTTTATTTTATTTTATTTTTTATTTATTATTTATTAAAGTAATAAAATATAGAATAGGGAGTTTTTTCATTCTTGAGTAAGCTATTCCTGTCTACCCAAATCTGTCAAATTAAAATCCATTAGAGAAAAATCCCTGGGGGGAAATGAAACTGCCGGCCATTTATTATTTTAAGGGTTAAGGTGTTATTTAACTCTCCACTTTTTATTAGAATCACATATTATTTTGTCTTGTTTGAACACCGTCATCAGGCTCATACCTTATTTGGTGTTGTTCGTACCGAAGCCAGACCCCAATGCATCCTATTTATAGAAACTGCAAAGGCCTATTTGTAACTGTCAGTATAGCCTGCGTGCAGCCGAACTAACTAACTGTTAAGTCTTAGAGTTCTGGACAACATGCTGGTTTGCGGAACCTATGAAATAGATCGCAATGTAGCTTGGAAATGTCCTCTCTTAAGAAAGAACTCACAGCTCTCGATGTAAAGGACATAGAGAAGGAGGCAGCACAGCTGTGTTCAAACTGAGATTCGACAGCTGAAAAAGCTTCGTTCCACAAGTCCTCGCTAAATTCGCCATTTTGATTTCAGCAAAGACTGAATAATATAAACGAAGGCTCTGATAACCAATCGGAAACTGCTTTAGTTATAACCAATTAGAATTTGGTCTTCGAATCCATACGCGGGGGCGTGGGGTCTTAGTCTAGAGAACACGGTTTGTGTCGTTGCTGCACGCTGGCTATTGTCAGTAGTCAATAACTAAAAACTACAACTAACTTAACATCCTCAGGTTTTTCCTGGCAACAGCGACAAAACAACGGTTGTGACAAATGACATTCTGGTTCCAATTGTTGCCCGGTTCGTGCGCATCATTGTAAAAGAAGCCCACGAGTGGCCATCCATGAGAACTGAACTTTATGGATGCAGATTCTGATTCAAAAACAATTAAGCAATTTGTTATGAGTCTAGAATAGACAACATTCTCCAAGCAACCTCACCCGCTTTTCCGAGGTTTAAAGCCAGGGAAGACTAGAAACGACTTCGTGGTGCAAAGGTTTGTGGGACGAAAGATGAAGGAGCTTTTTGGTCTCGTTCACAAAAGCAGTCCCATAATCCAATGCATATCACGGGTTTGTTTCCAGTCTATACGTTGATTAGAAAGGCGACGACGTCTGCACGACTGAATTGGACCAATGTATATACCCCCAGCATAGTGTCATAAAACACATCAAGGTTTAATTAAGAAACACTTGCTTGGCTTTTACCTCCAGAATGGATCTTGTTATATGCGAGATCATAAGGCCCCCAGCATGATTCACTACTAACAAACCAACTAATATCTCACACACAAAAAAATCTATTGAAAATATCGTAAATGTAGAACATTTCTCATAAATTTAATTCATTTGACGTCGAACACGCAAGAAGTAATTAATCGATAAAGCACTCGACGCAAGATTGAATTGGAATTTAGGAGTTGATTCATTTATTGCACGTGGTGGAGGGAGAAAAACCGGAGAACCCGCAAGCAAATCCTACAAAGCAAAGGAGAGAAATGATAGACAATGCTTGTGCTTCGTGTGGCATTTTCCCAGGCAAATGATTTGATGTAAACGCGGTTGAACGAGTAGGGTTCTTATTCGCACAGCACATATATATGACATGATTAGTTCACACTAGGGCGTCATTTGCAACTAGTCAACTACAGTATAACTGTTGGATTTTGTTATGAAGAAATTAAATGGAAAAAAATCACCTGACGTTACATGAATAGCATTAGTATTATTAGACCCATGAAGGTACCAAGGGACTAGGATGTAAACATGGTAAATTTTTACTGCAGAAATACATATAATGGATAAGGGGTCTTAAGGACGTTATAATTTGGAAAAAAATTTGGCTGGAAGGGTAGTATCCCTTTGGAATATCAGATCTATTCTCGTACACAAAGCCTTCTCAGCTTTCTAACGAGAAATCGATATTTTGGTGGGAAGGGTCTGGGTACCAGAATGTATTAGGATCGTACTTTTAACAAATTCACTCTCAATTTTAAAGAAGGGCTGCACTTCAATCGACTGTTCGACTTGTATGTGTCCACGAAGTTTGAGGTCTCGTTCGTTGACTAGCATTTTAACGACTGTCAGAAAGAACTGCAATAAAAGACAATATATAGAGGGAAATTTTAGACTCAAATCTCCCTTCAAAATATTGTTTTTATTGCAGTAAATATATTATTCGAGTCTTGGGAAATGAAGTTGGATATCTTTTCGGACTGCTTGCCGTGTTGTAGCCGGCGTAGAGAGATCATATCATTATAATATTTTTCAATATTACGAATTAAAGTGCAAATAACAATACGAAAAACTCGCACCCGTGCCACCGGGTGAGGTGCAAACCGGCCATATCAACCTTCTTTTGCGATCCGCCTCCGGTCCCATAGTAAATTGAGAAACAAATGCGTGCAGCCGTGAGTTATTGATAAAATAAATAAAAAAAATTTCAAGCATAAATAACAAAGAAAATGCATGTAGAAGAAAGAGTGTAAACTACACCTTTTTTTTTTCCTTTTTTTTTTTTTTTTGCGAATCACTTGCCGAAATTCAATTTCACCAAAAACAAGGTTTAGTCATTAATTTCGAATTTAAAACATAAATCCTAATATATCAAGGTGTCTCTCACTATCAACATTGATAAATATTTTATATTTTACACAATTGTTCGAATCTACGAGAACCTACAGAAGTGTTTGCTATGCTTGTTCGGGTTCATAGTTAATGCACAGTGCTTCCAGTTTAAACTAGTGTGGGAAAGAATAGCTTGGTTTGAAATTTTTTACGTTTGTGCTGCATGTAAATCATGAAGGTATCATTTGAGAATGGTTTTTGGATTGTCATTTTGATGACTGCCGTGAACAGTCTAAGGTAGGTTTTCTCCTAATTTATAATTATAATCCTGAACAGTGTCAGTAAGATTTGACTTTCTTATATTTTATATCGGTTAAATCACTACAATGATATTCTAGTATTTACTCATATTCGAATTAAAAAAATGTAATAAAATAAAATGAAAATTTCTCTTCATTTCTGCAGTTCAGAAATCAATTTAACTGCTCATCATGAATATTCAAAATATAAATATTTCCATCTTTTGCTTTCTATCTTTTGCCGTAAATCATATATATAATTTAACGAACTTTAAGTGTTTCTTAGTTAGCAGATACACATGTACTATGGCTTGAGGAATTCGCGTGGCTTAAACTTTAATTTTTTTTCACCACAGCAGGGTGGGATCCAGGGCGAATAAGGTCGTGGGAGTTGCAAAGTTTTTACATTATAAACACTAAAGGAGAGTGTCTATTCCGTCCTCCCCCTCTCCCCCAGTCGCCAGCGGTGCTTGATCATGTGACTGACTTTCTCATAAAATTACTTTCGTACCAACACTACGAAATAGAAAATATCCAAATGCCCAACCGTATATAACGAGTCTGATAAACTATTTTCTAACTTCATTTAATAAATAATCATTAAAAGACACAAATTTTATTATCATATTCAATATACTTATTTTATGTGATAATATTAATTCAATAAAAGGGGAGAAGATGATTGGGATACGAAGACGAAGGAAATTCCAGAAATTTCAGCTCATTTAACACAAACTTTAAAGACTTATGATAAGAGGTTACGTCCAAACGCTGGAGGTAAGCCGAACAAATTTCAAAGATAATATTCCGAGTCGAGTATCATATCATATTTGATTATAGATCGCGCAAAGAGAAAAATGCAAACCTAGACTACTGTATATTTGGAGTTCGAGTTTTTGCTTATAAATGATTAATTTTCAAATCACCGACAAACTAACAAAATAGCTACGCTTGTAAAACATCACAACCAAGCCAGCTTTGCACAAACCTTTTGGCAGCTTTTGGCGTTCATTTATCATGTGCACTTCCCTGCTAGCAGAGTCTCCTTCGTTCCGTGGCAATTCTTGGCAGAATTGATATGATAGTCTCCCTTTTTCTCTGCCAAGAATCACAAACCAGGGAGATTCTGCTAGCAGGGAATATGTGTACACGTGACAGGTGTGAAAAAGGCCTCTCAAAATAAATAAAGTAAATGATTTAAAAGAATCTATATGAAGAAAATTTAGTTTCTAACAAAGTGGTTCAATGTAAAACTTAATGAAATTAGACCGACGAATCAATAATATCCTTAGGTGCGTTTTGCGTACAGAGAACTGATCGATAATAATATATCAGATTTAGAGCAGCGCTGCATAAGTCAGAATCTTGTTGAAGAGAAAAATAGATTCTGTTCATTTGAATTCCATCTACCTCATGTTCGTTCGTCCGTTCCGTTATTCATTTTGTCTTATTGCTTGCTCGCTCGTTCGTTTGCTCGCTTGTTCGTTTGCTCTTTCCAAGGGCGTAGCCTCCCATTCAAGCGATTGAGAATAAATTTATGCTTGTTAAACAAAGTATGAAAATACATGGCTTCCGCTAAAGTATGGCCCATATCGATACCAATAAAAGCATGCAGATTTTATTGTTGTCCATTGATATTTTAGGTAAACCAGTGGAAATAAGAGCCGAATTTAAAGTTGGCTCAATAGGTGAAATAAATGAGGCAGAAATGGTAAGGATATTATATTATTTTAATTTTTCTAACTACTACTACTATGCAACTTATTTCCTCGATAATTTTCTCTTCGAGAATCTCGAAGTGCTCGCGATCGAGGTAAAGTTTGAGAAGCATGGGTGATGTGCACGGTTAATATGCTGCGGCTATCAGCGTACACGCGTTGTGCCCATGAACGTCCTGGATCCCAAGTCCCAACATCATATATGAGTAGAGTACGAAGAAAAAAAGTCAAAATGCACTGAAAATTTTTAAAAAAAAGTTATCCCAGGCCCATCTTGAGTAAGGCGGGAAATGGCCACGTGGCCTGTTCATTAGGGTATCCATTCCTTCTACTGCGAAATAGAGAATCTTTAGAGAATCTTTGCAACGTTTTTTTCATAGAGCTACTCGCTGGATATATTTTTCCGTCACTGGTGGATTGACACTCGATTGAAATCCAACTTCTCCCAACCTATAACACTCTCATTGGACGCGTCTTCCATTATCTGGATCCCTGATACGTATTTCTTGAACTCAAAAAAGTCTGAATACCATAAAGTGATAGGGGACTGTATGAGGCTTATACTATGGCCTAATGGAAGCATTTATTACAGTGTCAGGTCAGTAGGTTATACCGGCTTTGATGAAATTGGACGCTTGTATGATGGCTTCATTTGACCCCCACTTCCATAATGCTTCGTAAATTTTCTTCCTTATTTAAATTTGTATCCCCTCATGAGAATAGTAAGACAACATTTTAGAGAAAGTAAAAATCAAGTTTCCGAAAAGAATTGAGGCATTCATGAACGCAGGTCTAAATGCTCAAAGAAACAGATTTAGGAAATTTACAGATCATATTTTAAACTCTTCATGTCGGTTTGCGTTCCCTACGGATTCTTTGTCTATGAATCATGCGAATCATTATGAGATAGAATTAAAAGCAAAATTGCAGTTATAATATTGATTTTTTTTTCCATTTATCTTTATTAGATTAAGTTTGTTGTTACGCTGTGAAATGGATCTTCGTCTTTATCCCTTTGATATACAACATTGCCCGTTTATCGTGGAAAGCCGTAAGTATATACGGTACCTCTTTACCTTGGACGTAATGTTTGCCCATTTTTCAGACCACGTGTCATTCTCTTGAGAATAAGATTCGGCTTTGTTTGAGTAATATTTATATTCATGTGTCTTCTTATGCGTAAACGCTTAACAATGAAATGATACTCTGGGCAATGACACGTGGTCTGAAATGGGAAAATTGCAAATGGCATATTGGAAATGGGCTATTATACCTCTGTAGGGTTTTCAGCTTCCCATCCTCTTTTGGAGCCTTTCCCTCCCCCACTTAACACTGGTACATGACCAAAAACCGACCTGATAAAAGATTTGTCGTCGAACTCCGAAATTTGAAATATTTCGTATTAAAAGATCCGTTCCGACAGTTTTAGATTTCAATTTATTTGCCAGATTTCTAGGCTCGATTTATTTCCAGCTGTGGTGGTTTAGGTGCGCCCGCGATCCTCTTCCCCTCTTAGTTGGGGAAGGCTTGGGAACAAACGACAACCTAACGGCTGTAACCAAGCCTACTATATGCCTTGACTTCAAAATCTCTCACCAGACGCATACACAGAAGATGACGTCGTATACAAGTGGAATCGTAATAGGACACATGGTATAGAAGTGGCGTCCAATCAGACAGCGCAGTTTTTTCTTTTGGAAGCCAAATTAGAAAACACTTTGGTTAAGAAAATAGCAGGTAATTTAAGTACATATGACTGCATATGTGGCAAAATATGTCACGATTGGACAAAACCGGGAATAATCGCAATCCTATTTTCGGTTTAGCATTATTATAAAATCTGCTTTTTACTTTCAAAAAATGCCTTTATCTACGATGGTGACTTTTTTCTTTTAAATTCTCGACGATTTCACTTTTAATCGAGAGAAAAGTAGAGATGGCGAAAAGCAACAACAACAACAACAATAAGTATAGGTAATAGGACTCCATGCTGTCCAATTTGAAAATAATTTGAAGAAAAAAATTCTGAGGACTGACAAAATTGGAAAGGTCTATAGGCCGAGTCCAATTTGGCAGACAGAGAAATTTTTTGAATTCAATTAATTTCAAATTGGATAGTTTTCCCTCGAAAGAATGCGAATGGAAACGATCCAAATGAAAAAGAATTTGAAAATAATACAATAGCTGCTTATATATGGGATTATAGAGTGACAGGGGCGGCGGAAGCGGGGGGGCTCTGGCCCCCCCACTAGATTTTTTTGGGGGGCCTGGCCCCCCCAGAATATAATGCCTCACACACACAAAAAAAAAAAACGCATGAGATTTGGTTATGATTACCATTATTTATTATTTTGATATTACATAATTTTCTGTATCTAAAAAATATACGATATATCTAGCGACGACTTGCATCATTTTTGTGTCTCTCAGCACAATTGCAAGTGGTTTAATGCGCGCAAAATGTTACTGATTGAAATATCACACATACACGTTTGTAATCAAGCTAAACAGGGAGGGGGGGCTCATTTCAAGGTACCGTGAAATATTGGAGTGCCCCCCTAAAATTTTTCAGCTTCCGCCGCCCCTGAGTGATGATACAACAACAACAACAACAACAATAATAATAATGATAATAATAATAATTATTATGAACATAATGATGATGATGATGATGATGATAATAATTGGTATTTATGAAACAATAATCAGTGACACTTTGTGCAAAGCTTGTGCAAAGCACAAGTGCACAGAGGGACAGTTCAAAGTCATTTCCGGTCCAACTGTTCGACTTCAAAATTTGACATCGAAATTTGACGTCGTCGATTTAGTATCAAGGTTCGTTCAGTAATCTTATGCAGTACTTTGGATTTCAGGTACTTATTCCACGTTGTTTGCTACGTTCTCGTTCAAGCGTCGATTAGAGTTTTTCATTATGACGGTGTTCGCACCAGCCACCATCTTAACACTCATGTCATGGTGTTCTCTGTGGATATCGTCCAAGGCTGTACCCACCCGTATCTCATTGTGTATTACCACTATCTTGTCTATTATCTTACTTACAAGTACTGCTAATTCACATATGCCCAAGGTATGATTGCGATTTACGACGAGGTAGTCGGCCACTCATAACAGAAAATTACTTTTGAACCCCCTCCTTGTTCCCTGCCACTTATACGGGTCACTCACGGAACATTCCGCATTTTCCCCACGTTAATATTTCTTAATTAGTCAATGCATTTTGCCTATTCAAAGGTGAGTTACATGAAAGCCATGGACGCATATCTCCTGGGATGCCTATCATTCATTTTCATGACCCTAGTTGAATTCGTGGTCGTGCTGAACGTTTCCTCTGACAAACCAACCAAATCAGAAGTAAACCAGACCACTTCAGCAAGTACAGAAGAAAAAGAGGTAAAAATACATCACATAGTTATGACAGAAAAACAACACAATAACAAACAAGAAAGTTAAGGTCGAGATCTCCATCTATAAACTTCCCCGAAAGTGTTGCACAAAAGCAGGCACTTTTCGGAGGGAACGGCAATGCTTCTTTTATGGCCTGTCTTCCAGTATTACTACCAAACACACGGGCCTTTATCACTCAAAATATTTTTAGTAAAAGACGTTAAATACAATTTTTGTACATTTGTAGCACTACTTTTATACAATTATAGCAAAAGTTATTGTACAACAACTACTTTGATGTAAAACCTTGATGTTTGTAAATCAAGTATTTCTTTCCTACAATCATTTGATTTTCTTTTTATCCGTAGGATATCAACAACGAAACTCGTACAAACGAGAAAAACAACGAAAGAAAATCAAGAAAACATGAACTAAACTTCCAGGACTTCTCTAACCTAGGCTGCGTCAGTGGAATCGACGAATCAGGCGACTGTGACGTCAGAACGCAGGTGACCAATCAGCGAAAGGAAGACCAAAGCATCCATTACATTGACAGGGCATCACGTGTCCTGTTTCCTTCGATGTTTATGTTGTTTATTGGTTTGTTCAGTATGTGGTACTTTGTGTAAATAATCTAAGCTGAATCCAACCAAACCTAACTACGATTTTATTTAACGTGGGGATTTTTGGAAATATATATATTGCTGAATGATTTAAAAGTTCTAATAGAAGAATCATATCTAGCATGAAGGTACCTTGACAAGCTATAGTCAATAGCAACATTTTTCACCTAGATGTTGACAGACCTTACAATAAGGTTCCTTAGAAGATGAACTTCTGGTACATAATCGCTTCGTTAGGATAACAGCACTTGCATTAAAGTTCCCTAAAGATATGTCTTCTGGTACTTAATCGCTTTGTTGATGCAACAGACCTTGCAAATAAGGTTCCTTAGAAGATAAACTTCTGGTATGGCAGTCCTTGCATTAAAGTTCCCTTAAGATATCCCTTTGGGTACTAATTCGCTTTGGTGATGCAACAGATCTTGCATTAACGTCCCTAGAATACTAGAGGAACATTATTACCTGGGTGTTATAACAAGCCTTACATCAAGGAAGAACTTGTTGGTATTAGTTAACGTTCTTGGTACAGCACGCCTTACACTTAAGGTACTTTTACAACTTGGACTAGATGGGCTTGATAGTGTTTAATCGTCTTGATGGTATGAGAGATCGCAGTAATGACTTCGGGATTGTCTTGAGTTGACTTGACAACGGATGATGACTCAGTACTTTATCTATGCAAATGCTAAAACGATCAAAAAAACAATAAAATGATCTTATTATTTCGACTGAAAAAACATACTTAAAATCCTTACCAGATAACAACTCCTCCCTGGAGACTAGACGTGGTAAATATAAACAGCTTCACTGTGAATAAAGTGTGACAGTTGCCGAGGTTAACCCGTGGCGACGTTGCCATGGTCACCTCTTGCTAGTTGCTAGCCTTGCTTATCGCCCAGTTTTTACTGTTACGCACCTACCTTTCATCATTTTAAAGTGACAAATTAAGTAACAATATAGGCCATGTAGACAAATACCTTTTTAGAGGGAGAGCTGTAAATCTAAATATGATGATTTTGTTGGAGTGTTGCTGCAAAAATAACAAAAAGCACGATGTTAAAACTACTTCACTCCATCTTATTTGCAAGGAATATGGCCATGTAACCGAAAAGAGGTGCTTTACCATCAGCCGACTTTCAGAACAAACTCAAGGTCAACCAATCAGAATTGAGGATTCAACATTGTATTTTGATTAGCATTTCCCATGATTCTACCATTCTACAAATTGATCGTAAATGCTAGTCGAACTCGTAACGGAATCCCATTTCAATCGACAAGAGAAATTTGTACTTAGTCCCTGCTCAGAAAATGCTAACCCAGAATAGTTGACCCATAATTCCTTTCGGTGAACGCGGTCAACTCAGCTGGCATCAAAAAGTAGGCTCCGAATGATGAAGTCTTATTGATATCGTTTGGCACGTAGAAGTACAGTACTTACAGGTTCGGCATCATCAAGAAGGGAAGTGGAACATCCCCCGAATATTACTACTTCTCCTGGTGTTGACGTTGCACAGGCTGTATGCCACATTCTAATAATGAAAAGATTAAAAAAATAATAGATATTAAAAATAAATAAAAACAGGAAAAATAATGAGAAATCAATGTTACAGTGAAGAGCAGGCGTTGCACAAATTCCTTTCATAAGTCGAAGCCACATTCTAATCATAATTTAAAAATATATATATAATAGATATTTAAAATTTCCTTTATTTTTAATGAATTAGTTCATGAAAAGTTCACAACCTGAGTAGAGTGTGAAAAGCATGCAGACAAGAGAACTGTTACTAGCCTTAATTTTTGATATTTGCGACAAGAGATTAATAACGTCCTTTTTTCACGAGGGTAGCACTTAATAGCCAGTGGCTAACAAACCTGTGGCCCTCATTCCATGAGTGAATGGAATTTAGGAGTTGATTTTTGCGGAGAGAGGAAAACCGGAGAACCAGGAAAACCAGGAAAACCCTTGAAGCACAGGAGAGAACCAACAAACCCCAAACCCGGCGGGACAAATTGAAACAAATTGAGTATCGCATTGCTGTATTGTATTACCTGGGTAATGTGTTTTCAGGTGTAATGTTGGACCAAGTGAGAGAATCTGTATCAAGTAGGTAAACATCCCCTAAAAAGTCAGATATACAATCATGAATACTTCACAAATTTCCTTGTTCAAAACAATAATTAGCATCCATCTTCACCCCACCCCAATCCCTAAAGGTAACGCAAAGCGACATTGCTTGCAACACTGAATGAAAACTGCTTTTTTTGGGTGTCACACAGCCCAATGTTGCATGCAATGTTTCAAGCAACGCCACACTGTGCGTCCGCAACTTGAGAAGGGCCAGTAATGTAATGTCAACAAAATCATGCAAATTGTAGCACGATATTTTTAATACAAAAGCACTAAGAGCTTGTTGCATAAACATGGTATTGTCTCCCAGTTTGTATCTTCTGTCTTTTTGTTTTTTATCTGTTTTTTCTGTTGAAAATGAGGAATACTGACAGGTCTACTCACTTACGTAATTCATTAATAGGAGAGTAAGAGTCAGAGAGAAAAAGAGAGATGCCTGCACGTACAGTAGGTTATCATATGGCACAGGGGTGGATCCAGGATTTTGTTCAGGGGTGCTGTGCACAAAGTTAACCTAGGGATGGGTGCACCCCTTAGAATCAAAGGGATAAAACAGTATTGGTTATCTTCGAATAGGGGAAACAAAGTCGAACCAGGGATCTGCCCCTGTGGCATCAGGTAACATGCATTGTTGCTTTATAATTTACATTATGCACATTGCACATGTTGCACACATTATTTCTGGAAGATGTCAAGAACACTGTCTATCAAAAGCCTCCTCCCTCATGCGAGTAGAGAGAATGGATAGAAATGTTGTTGGGCCTACATTCTCATGATTAACTAGTCTTAGGCTTTATAACAAATAATA
Organism: Actinia tenebrosa; assembly: GCF_029948245.1. NCBI lineage: Eukaryota > Metazoa > Cnidaria > Anthozoa > Actiniaria > Actiniidae > Actinia > Actinia tenebrosa. The sequence goes on from NW_028292569.1 coordinate 33,520,687, forward strand.
CTTTACCCAAAGGTTCTCTACTATTATTGAAACCTCCATATAAAAGAAGGTGTCTTTGACTAACAGGGGTTAAAGAATGCCATGACCTTCCTCCAGGGACACACCCAGTTGTATGGAGACTGTTGATGGAATAAAATAAGGAAATTATTAATAAAACCCATGGACACTATAAGGTGTTTTTTTCTAGATGTAAAACAAAATACAGGATTGTTACAGTAATTAGTGCATAACTTCTGTTTGAAAACAAGAAGTAAATTACAAACCTCCCACTCCACTGCCAGGTGTCCAAGTCTAAACAATAGAGATCATTCCTTCTTTCGCCCTAAAATAATTAGTTAGATCATTTAATCATCAAAATAAAAAAGGGCTTTTGAAACCTAAGAAAGAAGCTAGCTACATATAATTTTGGCCATCAGCAACTATATGTTGAATATCTTAACTATTTTTACAATAATAATAATAATAATAGAGAAAAATACTAATTGAATAATATTTAATGTTATTTCAAATAATATTAATCATTATTAACAATATATACTCTGACCATAAATCTGCCACCAAATACATAAGCTTTGGATTGAAGCTTAGCTGTTGCATGGGCAGCTCGTGGTGATGGTCCATCTCCCTGGAAGAACAAAAAAATTCTTTCAAAAATACCATTTAAGAGTAAATCATGGTGCATATCAGTTTGAGCTAACCACAGAAATTAAGAAAATAGGCTCTTAGACCCTTTGTAGTTATTTCCAAACTGAAGCTCAAATGAATAAAGATATACTGTATAGACAAATGTACTGTGTGTCATACAGAAAAGAAGAACTAGCCGTCATTGCAAGCATTCCTGCAATCCCCAATCTCCCTTGGAAACCAATCCCCCTCAGAAACCAATTCCCCTCGGAAACCAATCCCCCTAAGAAACCAATCCCCCTAAGAAACCAATCCCCCTCGGAAACCAATCCCCCTCGGAAACCAATCCCCCTCGGAAACCAATCCCCCTCAGAAACCAATCCCCCTAAGAAACCAATCCCCCTAAGAAACCAATCCCCCTCGGAAACCAATCCCCCTCAGAAACCAATCCCCCTCAGAAACCAATCCCCCTAAGAAACCAATCCCCCTAAGAAACCAATCCCCCTAAGAAACCAATCCCCCTCGGAAACCAATCCCCCTAAGAAACCAATCCCCCTCGGAAACCAATCCCCCTCAGAAACCAATCCCCCTCAGAAACCAATCCCCCTCAGAAACCAATCCCCCTCAGAAACCAATCCCCCTCAGAAACCAATCCCCCTCAGAAACCAATCCCCCTCAGAAACCAATCCCCCTCGGAAACCTCAAGGAAATGAAGGCTAAAGCAGAACATGAGAGAACTGCTTGACAAAAACATAAATTTCACCTTTATTTTTAATTTGACCCACTCAATTTTTAATGTATCCAGGATAAAGACATTATTATTCCATCCTCTGTTATCCTAGGAAATCAATAAAAAAGTCTTTTTAAAATGGAATTCTGTAGCTCCAGAAATTATCCATACTCCCCCACAGAGGAATTTGGAATTTCCAAAAGGGTTGGGGGGGAGGGGTCAGAGAAAGAACAAAACTACAGAGTTTTTATTGAAGAAAATTGGAATTTCCAGGGGTAGTAAAAAAATTCCTCTTTGGGGGTGGGGGTAAGGATAATTTATACTAGTTCATGTACATGTCATTGTGGTAGTTAAAAGTACAGCATGCTAAATATTAATACTTACTCCAAAAAAATCAACAGAGTTATAAACAAACTCTCCATAGCATTCATTGCCAACAAATGTTTGTGGAGGAGTTCCATAACCACCAAAAAATATGAGACTATTATAATTAAAAATCAATAACACAGAAAACATTAGATTATGAATTAATTTTAGAGCTGTTTATATAAACTAAAAATGAACCTTTTCTGCTTGGTTGGTAATAATGTTTTCCTACTTAGACCACATATCATCCCCTATACTAGAGAATTAGGTTCTTTGTTTGAGTTGTATCCATCTATAATCATGATATGTATCGATATCATCGTCATATATAACCATTATACAAAGAAATGAAACTCTAGGGAATGACACATGGTTTGAACAGCAAAAACACTACACCCAAGCTGATCATGTCTATTACTAATTTCCAATAGTTATATGGAATCAAAATATTGTTTGCTCATACATGTAGCTTGATATACACTGGTGTCCCAAGCTGTACAACTTACAGGGCTCAAAAATGTAGGCTCAACCATTCATAGTTTAGTCAGCCCTTTTAGTTGTTTGACGCTGTCAAAGGACATGCAGCTGCAAAAGATTGGCCACCCCAAACCATAGGTCTCTAAAGTAAGGATCTTTGTCAATGTCGTGTTGAATAAGACCAGCAGATACATGTATGTGATATAATAAAAATAATAAGTACTGAAAGATTTCCTTATAGGGATGATCTTTCGGATATTTTGAAACTGTGTATAAATATATAGTACAGTACAATTGTACATACAATTCCTTATGCTGCCAGCAGCATAACTTGTCTCTTGATGAAGGAGGATAATCACTGTTCACCAAGCCACTCAAATCTTTCCAAGACAGAGTTTTTAAATCTAGCATATAGACCTGAAAACAAAAAAGACAAAAACCAAACATTAACCAAAAATAATAAAACTTAGACGATACAGTGGTCATCTTGGATCACAAGGCATTATGGGGCATGTAGAGGGCAAATATGCAGAAAATATATAGCTTCATGTTTTTGCTGATTCTTTCAATGGTAAAGGCCATCTTTGGCCGTAATAATGTTGGTCATATAAAGAAAAACATATCATCAAGCCTCACATAAGCTGTAGATATGCCTCCTGGATGCCCATTAATGACTTGCCTTCCAAGATGGCCACCATACCATCAAAGTAGTCTATTATACAAGTGTACATTACCTTAGATGTTGGACCATTATCACAATGTCCTGCAAACAAATACATTACATTATCTATGCATGCAGCACAGCTACCAGACAGGGGTGGCGGGACATCTCCTCTGGTAATGACACGTCTCCTGCACAAATTATAATTAATAATATATTCAAATTTATTTAGTGGATAATCATATACATGTACTTCCATTTCAATATTCATTTATTTTGTCTTTCCCTAGAGTAATTCTTTGTTTAACGGCTGTGTATGAGAACAGACAGATGAATAATAATGACAATAACAATAATAATAACAACAACAACAACGTTTAAACAGGAAGCTCTCATCATGAAGGTGTTTTTCAGAGAGATCCTGCAAAATATTTCCCTGCTAGCAGAACCTATTTTCCATTTGTTTTGGTTGAGAGAGAAAAATAGACTCTGCCGATGTAGGACATTATTTCTGTCGTGCATGCATGCCGTAACTTAGCAACGCTGTCATGATTTTGACAGCCGCTCTCATCAAACAGTGTTTGGCGCCACAGTGTGTTACATTTGCTCATGTGCACTACATGTAATTGGTTAAAAACCAGTTTTAAAACTCCATGACTGTGGACGGCGGTGTATCAAAGGAAACGCTCTACATCGGCAGGGTCTCCTACCTCCCCGCCTGAAAGAAGGGAGAGAGAGAGAAGAGAGACTCTGCTAGCAGGGAAGCAAAATATGGATGATGATCTCATGACTCATGATCAAACAAGAATCCTTATCTCAAGAAAATGACACATGGTCTATAACGCGAAACACTATCTATCATGATCATGACTCATGAATTAGGAAGTCTTATATATGACTTTATGCTATTGAGCCACAAATGAGTGACAGCCTACCATGTGAGTGACTCAACACAAAATAGCCACAATTCCACACTATCGTGGTATGTTTCCTGGATGAAATGAGGAAGCTGCACATCTTGATTATCCTAAAAGACGAAATACAACATAAATATAAGTACTTTCTGCAAAACGATAAAAAGTCCAAATTTCATTTGAAGGTGGGTTAAAGCAGGTAGTTTACGATTCTTATGGAAGAGCCAGGATCAGCTGACCAAATTCAATGACAGAACAGAACCATTTAAATTTAATATAAATAAGTTTACACCTTACGAACTTGCACGTCTTTTGAGAAATTATATAACTTACCCTGTATCCACCCCAGATGACTATAAAGCCATTCCAGTACACCGACACATGTCCACTTCTTTCTCTGGGTAGCTCTGTACCCTGTACATTTGGATATAAGAAGGACATTTTCTTTGATTTCAAAAATCAAAACATCAAAAAAACTGGGAAAAATATTCTTATTTTTAGTTCCACTGGGTAAATTTTGCGTGAATCCGCTGACAATAAACATCGCGTTGTTGAAATATTAGCTCGTGAAGCATGCTGGGTACTTTGTCGCTGAGTCACGTGGTGTTAATGGTGGGATTTGATTGGTTGGTTCTAGATGAACGATCTTCGGCTCCAAAATTTGAAAAAAGCTTCTCCTTTCTTCGTTAGAAAATATCGAAGAAAAAGCATCTAAAAAAATAGACTTTAGACTCCTTCAAAGACGATTTTCTAAAGCTAACAGCGTTATTAACGTTTTCTTAATATTAAGGTTTATTTTTTTTAACGAGAATGGTGAAAAGTAAGCCGCCACAAGAGAAAAACATTCAAGTGGCCGTTCGTTGTAGGTGAGTCAGAACGAATTCTTATACGGGTTGGGGTTAGTTATACAGAAATATCTATTTTTCTATACTTTTATGACAAACTAAGGTTCATTTTGCATTGATGAAAGGGTGTCAAAAGAGTTTATGATGTTTATTGGACATTAGAATGTTGTTGTACGAGTGTTAATGACGGTCGTAATCTCCGAAGTTCCATATTTGAAGCGCCAAATAGGGAACTCAGTTACAGCTGAAAGATTTTTACAGCTGTAAAGAAAATAGAATTTTATTACAGTTACTCAACAGTCCTCAACAGCTTTAAATGTCATTTCTTTTCGGAATAAAGCAGTGATTTGCATTCTTGATTTAACTACATTAATATATTGAAATTAAAAATTATATTGAAGTCTATTATTGACACTAGTGTAGCAAAAAGTGGGGTCTATAAAGATTAGAAAATATATTGTAAGAGACCGGTTTGGGAAAAGGGAAAAAGTGTCCCACCTCCTTCTTGGACCCTGGGATATTGAAGAGGGCTCCTCCTCAGTTGTGGAATGTCTCGTGATCAGTCAAGAGGACTGGCCTGAGAGGCGTTTGGTTGGACAAGTGCCAATATTACTGTATGGCTGAACATTCATTAAACATCTGCTGTTATTAATTTGTAGAAAAGGTCGATGTTCATAAGCTTTGTCATTCACTTTATCCATACCGCATAATGCAAAGAAGATCAAGAATTACTCTCCTTCACTTCTTGTGGAATGTGATTCAGTACTTATGATCTGTATTCATTTTATTTAGACCGCATAATGCAAAGGAAATAAAAGAAGGATCTCCCACAGTTGTGGAATGCGATGCGCACAAGAGAGATATAACAGTCAAGCAAGACATTGGTAACAATGCTTCCACAACCAAGACGTTCACCTTTGACCGGGTGTTCCCCCCAGATGCCAAGCAAATAGATGTCTATAAAAGTGTTGTAGAGCCGACATTAGACGAAGTCTTGTTGGGTTATAACTGCACTATATTTGCGTAAGTATTGATGTTTCAATCATTCATTGTGAAAGGTACAAATCATTGCTTATCCTGCATCAATTGCCACAACACTATCCATTGAAGAGTACTACAGTACATGTGCCATCAGTGTTAGGGCTGTATTCTGCTCTATTCTTATCTTGTGCTGAAGCCAAAAGATGAATTAAGTACATGTCAGTGAAATAGCAGCATATGAATCAGCTGTTGCTCCAGTGTCACATAAAGAGGCAAGCCCTGTTGAACTTAACTCTTTTGTTGTACCAAATTGACCAATTACGTTCCGCACAACAGGCCTCATTTACAGTTATTTAATAATTATTGCTGTCTAAAGCAGCAATCACTCTAAAACTGTTTGAAATTGAACCTAATCATATTAAGTTTGTCACATGAGTAGACTAGCATATGAGAATGGATCTCACATATTTTCAATCATTATCATTCAGATATGGTCAAACTGGGACAGGCAAAACCTTTACTATGGAGGGTGAAAGGAGCATAGAAGACTGCTCTTGGGAAGAGGTAGGATTAGTGAAAGTGCTTCTCTTATTTTAGTTCTTGAAGCAGTTGCAGCTGGATGTTTAGTTTTTCAGCTCCAAATAATAAAAAAATCTTAAATCATGCATCATTTATTATTTAATTCTGTACTGCTTTTTATTGACACATTTTTCAGTATGCACTTTTGTTTGAAGCCAAGTAATTGTCATATAAATTTATGGATTAATGCATGTACAATTTAGACACCATAAATTTTATCAGACTCTGAAGTGTAAAAATTTATTCTGTTTTTAGGATCCATTGGCTGGTATTATACCAAGAACGATGCATCAACTCCTTGAGAGACTTAACAGCCAAAATGTAAGTTACTGTAATTTAAAAAGTGTACATTTTAGAGTTCCAGCTTTAACTATATTATTCATGGTATAATATACATGTAAAATATAATTCATTGTACATACATGTACACTTTTGATGTCTAGTATTCCTGGTTGTATTGTGTCTTACTTTAGCATTTCCTTATGTTATAAAGGAGTGTGAGTTTTCTGTCAGAGTCTCTTTCCTTGAAATCTACAATGAAGAGTTGTTTGACTTACTGAGCCCACATTTGGATGGCCAAAAACTTCGGCTTTTTGAAGATACAGCAAGGAAGGTACTGTATGTCTGAGTAGTACCACTACTATGGGCTAGGTTATGGGTTCAACTCCTGACTTAGATGTGATCCACATGTGAAAAGAGTTTGTTTGACGTGTTGTTCTATCCTGTACCACCAGTGTTCTTTACAAAAACAATTAAAAATTAAAAGAAATAATAATGATGAGAATTAACTGCAGTGGTTTCACAGTATTTAGAAGTTGATTTTTGCGGAGGGTGGAAAAAACGGATTGAAACCCTCAAGGCACAGCTGAAAGAACCAAGCAATGACTCCACTGTCTCACCACTACGCCACCCATGCTGATTGATTTCATTCAATCCTTTCCCATCATCAACTTCAGTTAATATGCTATCAATAGCTCATCTACTGTACATGTTCAACTATTAAATATTGTTTAGGGATCAGTAGTAATCCAGGGGTTGGAAGAGATGGTAGTGCATAACAAAGATGAAGTGTATAACATCTTGGATAGAGGAAGAGCTAAAAGACAAACTGCAGCAACTCTAATGAATGCACATTCAAGGTTGGTAGTCTATATTATTTTTGATTTATTTTACGAGATTCATCAAGGGAAATTTACAATAATATGTGCATATCTCACAGGGATTTCCCATAGAGCTACATGTAGGTTCCAATAATGAGGTCCCAATAATTCCAGTTCCAAATATTCCTGAGTTATTTTGTGCTACATTTACTGTACATCACAGTTAACCTGATTTTTTCCCATTTATTTTTTTTAGTCGTTCCCATTCACTGTTCTCAGTAACAATTCATATCAAAGAAAATTCTGTTAATGGAGAAGAACTACTCAAGACGGGAAAATTAAACCTGGTGAGTCACTAACAGTGATCAGTCATGGGGACAATGTGCAACAAGTTCACAAAGTCACCCCTATAGTTTGCAGATGCTAGATTTGTATTAAAAATTGGTTTAGTATAGTACAGTAATATCTGTTGAATAATGGAACAAATGAATAATTAAATATACCTGAAAGTTGAGGTCTTAATCTAAATTAATATTACCCAGCTACTGTAATAAACATATTTTTTATATGGATTGAAAACTATAAAATATAAATATATTATTAATAACAACTGTATATGATAACATGTTTGTCTTTCATCATTGTCAGGTTGATCTGGCAGGAAGCGAGAACATTGGAAGATCTGGTGCAGTTGATAAAAGAGCTAGAGAAGCTGGCACTATCAACCAAAGCTTACTAACCCTTGGGCGGGTGATCACGTCATTGGTAGAGAGAGCACCACATATCCCTTACAGGTAGGAAACAGGGTCCTCTGCATGGGCTGATAGTATAAAGATTTGGGAGAGGGGAGTGTCCATAGACAACCACTAAACCTCCTCAATACTCCTACAAGTAGTATTTAGCAGGGCTTAAAATAATAGAATTGCTTGTTTATTTTTAATTTTCTCATACAGTTCCACAGGGAACCCCGCTATATCTTGATTGCTTCTATTAGAAGTAACTTTGCTCTTTATGGGTTTCCTGTGGTTTGTGATTGATTCCCTGTGGTTGATATGATTGGTTTACTTTACATTCCCTGTGGCAGTACCTTGTTTCTGGCTTAATATTACTTGTCAGACTAGTTCAAATTCTGGTCGAACACTCTCCGATGTCAGGCCATGACTGTTGGCCCTGAGTTAATTTACAGTGCAATCAAATATTGTTCCAGCTGCTGCATTTTACATACACTTATGCCAATGTAATGCTCCTGGTTCTTTTTACAGGGAAAGTAAACTAACAAGACTGCTCCAAGATTCTCTGGGTGGAAGAACTAAAACCTCTATCATTGCTACTATATCCCCTGCTGTCTGCAACATTGAGGTAATTAATATGTATCCCATGATGTCATTCACCAGCCAGAAGGTCCAGATAGAAGAAAACACTTCCAGTAGTCTTGAATATACGGACCAGGGCCAATAGACCAGACACAATTTAGGTCCTAAATTGGTACATATAACTCTCCCCCCCCCCCCCCCCCCCCCCCCAAAAAAGATTTTTTTTTTCCCATTTACTTTTCCACTTGTTTTTCAATTAGTTTTTTTCAATTGTCATCTAACATCCATTATCCCATAACACGCAAATGAAATTTAGCCTTACTTCAGGATACTGGACCATTCAAAGAGATAGAAAATATTGTCCACTTGTGCAGCCAATTCTAATGCAGGATTTTTACAATACTGAACCAGAAAAAAGTTTGTTCAGTCAGTTCATGTTATCTGACTATGTACAAAATTAATTGTATTAACTTTTCATCAGGAAACAATGAGTACTCTTGATTATGCTCACCGTGCCAAGAATATCCTGAATAGACCTGAGATCAACCAGAGACTCACCAAGAAAGCCCTTATCAAGGTATACCCTATAGTGTATTCAGTATAATTACAAAATGAGATTAATATATCATATTTAATCATAATTATGTTTATAGTATTGAATATATTATTACCACATTTAATATACAGGTATAATCTCTTTATGGGCTTTGATAAAGTAAAATATTTGATTTACATTAATTTGAATAAAGCTTTGATTAGCATAAAAAAGCATTGAAGAAATAGAAAACTCACGCTCGTGTTGTGTGCAGTTATAAAGCACACGGGAATTAGCAGAACACAAGTCTAAAAGTGTTAGGAGACACTTCTCTTGACACTTCTCGAGTGTTCTGCCAATCCCCAAGTGCTTTATAACAACACAGCAAGCAAGTTTTTTATTTCTTTTATAAATGCAAAGGGTGCGTGCATGCTGTGTGCTCTCATAAAGCACGAGCTCCCAACCAATCAGGATTTTATTTTTACATTTTATAAATGTTATTAGGAATACACAGAAGAAATTGATAAACTTAAAAAGGACCTCATTGCAGCAAGAGAGAAAAATGGAGTTTATCTGGCTCAAGAGAATTATGAGTAAGTTTTAAAAATGATATCAAACATTTAATTATTGCGATGCAATAGACCATTTCAGAGATCCCAGTGTATAATATATTCTTTAGAAATTGCCTACAACCTGTGAAATTTTTAAGTGTTTCAATTGTTTGTTAATGTGTAAATTTCTTTCATTACTGCGGACTGTAGGCAAATTCTAAAGAATAATTACATGCTGATGAGGCTGAGGTTGAGTAACGGGATCCATGAAATGGCCTATTGGATGAGAGTGCAGTGAAAAGTCTAATTTTAGCTTATGGCTTCCACCTATGAGTTCTCATAATACTGTATTTAAACCTGCAATAATATGGATCTACTGATTGTTTTCTTAGTGCAATGCAGGGAAAGATCCAGTCCCAGGAAACTCTAATCAATGAGTACATAACCAAGATTGAAGGCCTGGAAACTGAGATGAAAAAAGTCAACGATCTCTTTACTGACACCCAATGCGAACTAGAAACCACCCAAAAAAGCCTAAAGGTGACCAAACACCACCTGAAAAAGACCATAGTGGAAAGAGATGAGAGGGGGTTTCTCCTTGATACACATGCACGACAAGAGTCTGTATTACATGACCAAGCATCCAAACTCCTAAGTGTGGTCAATGAGAGCATTACTGATATCGATGGTCTGCATGGAAAGATTGAAAGAAAGGCCAATGTAGAACAATATAACAAGGGAGTCAAGGAATCCTTCAAGGAAGATTTTGGGGCTGTTAGTGCTCAGATGGAGGCTAATCTTGCTTCTTTTCAAAGAAAGAACACCAGTTATTTCTCATCCTTGAGAGAAAATATTGGTACAGTATTCAATGCAATTCATATTTATTAACAATTTAGGCCTGAAACCCTCATGGTTTGGGTCAATACTGATTTATCAACCTTGGGGACAGAGGTCTAATTGTTTTACTCTTAACCCCTATAAATAATTACAAACAATTTTGAAATTAGGTTGAAAACGCAAGTTAGCCATCAGTGACATGGTTTTCAAAACTGGCACTTGGTTTCCGACACCCTTAGTGATAAATCACCAAATAGTCATGTAAGTTCCTGCAATTTCATAAACATGCAAACTCTGTGTCTGCAAGTTGCACACTGAAAATTAGTTTTTTCTCTGCCCCCAGTCAAAAATGTGAAAGGTACAGACTGATTAGGCTTGACTGACAGCAGCGAAAAAATCTAATTTCATGCATGTTTATGAAAATTGCAGTAACCAAAAATTTGAAATGTGTTATTTTGGCAGTTTAGTGATTACATACACATTTACATAATCAGTGATTCAGTGGTTGCACAAGAAGGTGTACCATGTTAGGGGGTAATAGAGAGGGAACATCTTGATGACCCCTTATGTGACCTTTCCCCACCCTACCCTGCCTTGTAGTTGAATATTAGCAAACTCTATTTTTCTATTTTTAACTCTATTTTGGAGCATTTCTACATTTGAGTCCCTTAACTAAATTGCTTTCTTTATGCAACCATGTAGATACCTTGGTTGATTCAAAGGCAAAGAAAGTATCTGAGCTCCAGAGCAAGATGGACAAAATGACTGATCATTTCAAAATAAAAATGGATGAGATTGAAGAGAGAATTCAGGTACTGCACTCGACTCCAGCTTTAAGCCAAATCATGACATATTATTCATTATTGATTGTTTTGTTTTAAGTTACAAGAAGATAACACTGAAGACTGGGCAAAGGAAGTAGTTGAGAAGAGTGCTCAGAAAAAGGTACTTTCGTTGTTTATTAATAATATATTTGATACATGAAACACCAGGAATTAGGGGCTCTTGCTTCCATCAATCAAAACATTAAATGGACCTATTTCGTTATGACATGAACAAAAATCTGGTTGTGAGAGGGGGACAAAATAGCAATGACACAAAGAAAACTGCCAGAAAATCATATTTTTTTAGAAAATGTTGAACATTCTGCCCAACCCCCCCCCCCCCCCCCCCCCACCACCACCACCATTACCACCTTAACCCCCCCTCCCTCCCTCCCTCCCCACCTTTAAACAAGAGGTCTTATGAGAATTTATTATCTTCTCTTGTCTACAGGAAGAGATAATGATCACCATGAATGAATTCAAGGAATCAATCATGAAGCCATTTATACAATCTGTCAGAGAAACATGTTCTAGTCAACTCGGTTTTTTGTCAGAACTCGGTACTCTTTACAAAGAAAAGGTAAAATATGTCTACTGTATTCCCATTTCGGACCACGTTTCATTCCCTAAAGTAGTATTTCTTTGCTTAATGGTTATCTATCAGAAGACGCGGGCAGATACTGATAAAATACCCCCGCTCAAACAGCCAATCAGGACGCACGATTTTTTAGGATACTGAACCGGAAAAATAAAGAATCTAATACTCAATAGACACATGATATGAAATGGGAAAATGCTTCCCTTACCCATGCTTCCCCTAGAACGGATATTGATAGCATTTTCAAAAACATTTTTCTTACATATAGATGACTCAGCATTGTGACGAGATCAAAAGCTTCGTTGAAGGTCAAAACGCCATGTTGGCCAGCCAATCATTGCTTATTAATGATCTTGCTAGTCAAAAGGTAGGTCCGTCCATTTGTATTACACTTTGGCTTGTTATCTGGTTCGGCAACGAACGTAATAAACGTTCTACAAATGAGTCATGCATTCAAGTCAGATTGATTTAATCAGCATAACCGGAGGTCGAATACAGTTCTACTTCTCCCCTCCCCCTCAAAATAGAGGGGGACATACAAAGTTGATCGCTATGCGTTCTTTTTGCAACGTAGCTGCTTGAAGGCGCATGGCTCAAACAATACTGAACTCCGAACCAGCTTTAAATACTACGCTATAAGTTGAAGTGCACGTTAAATTTCTTGCATACTCACAATGTTAAGTGCGTGTTATTACTCTCGCCCTGTCCCGGTCTTTTTAATCAGACCAGCATAAACATTATAGTAGCTTTTCCAAACCAAATGGATTCCTAGAGTTAGTCAATCTACATTTCATTTTATAGCAGTATTGTCCTATTTTTCTAATTCACTCATTACAATTCTTTCTTCCAAACAGATTCAGATGTTGGACAATCTTTACAAAGATGCCGAAACATTCCGCAACAACCAGATAGAGATGCAAAGCGTACGTCTACAACTTGCTTTATTCAAAAGGCCTGTAACATTGTCATGATCTGAAAGGGTACGAAAACTAACAGGTTGATGTTGGGTTTTCTTTTAGGAAATGAAGGAGACATTCTTGAGACAAATGTCGTCTTGTTTGGATGATCTGCTACAATCCCAAGGCACACGGCTCAACCAGTACACCACACAGGTAAAAATTGTTTTATTGTTAAGCTACGGACACGTGGCTTTTTTTGTGGCTGTGAATTTTTGCAGTTTCCCACTTGACGCTCAACATTTGTTAATCATGTTTCGTTTGTTGAAATTTTTAATTCTATTCTTTTTTGTCCGTTTTCAGTTCAAAGAGAACGTCAACGAGGGCAAAAAGTACGAGGGGACAACCGCAAGGGAATTTGAAAGGTAAGTTTCTGTGTTTGCATTGTAGATAATATATGATATGTATGATATATTATATTACTGAGATTATTGGTCTGAAGTTGAGCTTGCCTATCAATAGACACTAGCAACTAGTGGTCAGCCTCCACGGGTTAAATGATGAAAATGCAGTGAAAGAAAAATGGTGTAACGAGTCCCCCGCCCACTCCTCCCCCTTTTTTTGTCAAAATAAGCCCCAAATGCGTAAAATAGCATAAAAAAGAAGAAGTAAAATAAAAATACGAAGAAAGATAGAAAAATGATTATGATGGTATTTGTAATGACGGTTTATTGTGTTTTTTTTTTAGCCGCTGCGATTCTCTCCAAAACTGCGCAAATCAGTTCTCCAACAAGTGCTTTGACGCAGCAATGTCAAATGTCGTAGAATTCCAAGCCAAGACTAAACAAGCTTCCGAAGAGGCCAGCGCGGCTAATGAAGAACGATGCCAATACGTTGAAACTGCTAACGAAGCGAATACAACCAAAGTCAATAAGGTAGATTTGTACTCATACTTTGAGCATCGTTGTGAAACTTTGACTGTTTAGACGCATTTTTCTCTGAAGTTATTTTGAAGCTAAAACTGATTTTGTCGAATATTGATTCATTAGCTTGCAGAGGAGTGGCAAAGAAACCTGGACGCGTCATTCCAACATCACATTCAAATGGTTAAAAAGAACTGTACTGAACAGACCACTACTATTCAAGTAAGCTTAGCCGAGATTCTAAATCTCATATTAATGTATTTATCTATATATTGGTGTCTTCTACTAGCCAGGTTTAGTATTGAGAGCATCATCACTCACATTACCAGTACTCAATATATTTACTTGTGTGTGTGGAATCGTATAATATTAAAAAAGGACATGGACCTTTACTTGTCACTAGTGAAAAATATGCTGATGAATGAGAGCAATTTTAAGCGCACTAGACGACTGTTGCCAGCACCTTCATATAAAACTACTTCAAGCAACATTGGTGAAGGTTTTGTTCCATTCTGCATGTAGTATGCAACATGCGACAAAACCTTTTTTGAAATAGCTATACTCTATACTGTAAGCAAACGAGCATTGTTTTGATCATCTTATTCATATGTTTCACTATCAACAGGATAATCGCGAGACTATAGATGCCCACAAGGATGATGTAGTGCAGTATGTCCAACATGACCACAAAAACTTGGAAGAAACTATGATATCATGGAATGAGGGCATTATTGAGCATTCTGAATCGAATTCTGATTGGTCAGATGAACAAATGAAAGCAGTACATGAGTCAAGGCAGAGTGTGATGACACTGCTAAACGATGGTATCAAGGATGACCTACCTACTGGTAAGATGAACTGAAGAGAAAATGAAATAAATAAATCAAGAGGTTGACACGTGACAGATTAATTTATTGTCCTCTAATGAGACGGTACCGCCATTTTACGTTGTCATCATCTCTATTCATAACCACTAGGTATAAGCTTATAGGGTTTTTCCAACATATATAAGTATTAGAATAATACGTTGTAAACCGAGCCGAAGGTTTAACTATTTGCAGATATTTTTTTAAAAGCGAAAAGGCAGCACCTTCTACTCGGATATTTCAAAAGATCCAGAGTATTGGTGCGGCCGAGACTTGAACCCACAACCTCCCGCACAATAGTGCGTTGCCCAGCCAACCGGGAGGTGGTACATAATATTCTGCACAAGTCACTTGCCGGGTTACCTGATTATCAATACTTTCTTTTAACATAGGCACCACTCCTCCAAGGAGGAATTTCTCCTACCCTAACGATCTCAAGAAGACATCGCCTCACGATAGATTATTGATGAGATTCCACGACACTTACAGAGCACCTCTGACACCCGATCTTCCTTCTAATAAGGTAATGATAATCCATCATCCATCTCCTTGTACGAAAGAAATATCTAGGTTAATTGTATATGGAGCGCTGCTCGATTAAAATTACAATTTGAAGATAATTGCGAGCGTCTGATTTCTCATAATCATTTTTCATCGTTCAAGAATTGCTCATAAGTAAGATAATACCTTTCGCACTGCTCCGTCTCCAAAGATGGTTATATTTAAACTTGAGAAAACCAGAAACGAAATACTTAGAAGGAAGACGGAAATTTTGAAGACAGCAATGTGCGATGATGTAATACACGCTCGAAGCTCCAGAATAGTAATATAGCGTTAAATTTTATCTTCAGAGTGTTTCGAGTGTCTCAAGTGATGAAGGAATCCCAGTGTTCGAACTGAGCAGGGACACTAGCAGTGTTGTGGATGAAAAAGATACCAAACAAGAGGACGATAACCTTAGTGAGGCTGATGAAAAAGAAAACACAGTATTCATACAACCAGAGGTTAGAGCTTAAAATCTGGCTTGTTTCCTTTCATTATATAATCAAAAATTTACCAGTTGATAACGTTTTGATTTTACCATTGTTTTCATTGCTATGCGCTGATGAGAAAATCGGGCAATAGAGTACCGTCGATGAAATGAGTCGTTAGAGTAGGTAAAGGGACCGTGAGAAGGTACATAGGAGTGATTTGATTGGTTGACTTAGTCTAGTGCCGATTTTAATATGTCGCGACTGTTGTCTCGATCAACACGTAGCAATGAAAACAGTGGTAATGACGAAAGCAAAGATATCAGAACTTTAGCTCCTGGCTATGAAAAATCTTGTAAAAGATACCATAAAGTACCCATATGTTTTTTTTCGAGGGGGGGAGGGGTATTAAACTGTCCTTCTTTCTCTTGCTCCACATGCTTGTATTTTCTTTTGAGTTCTCCATATTTCCTTAGATCTCTAGGTCTCCCCTAATATGACTTTCAAACATAATAAAATATAAGCCATTCCGAAGTCGAGTAGAAACTCGGTCAAGTTGGCAGTGCTGTGAATTGTGAGATTGTTTAAGAGGACGACATAAACACCATCTTGGAAAAATTTATCCTAAAACAGTCCCATAATGCACTGCAATACCTACTCGACCCAGTTTTTTTCTTGAACCTTAGAATTGTTAATAAAGTATGAATGCATTTTGAAACCAATGTTAATACACTATTAGGTTCCATCCAAGATTAAAGCACCTAGTGTCTACAACACTCCCAAAGATAAAGAGAACTCGAGTCGATCTTCTAGCACCTCTGGTATGTCCACCAAGATTCCTCAGCCAGGTAAATTCAAGACCCCAGTGGATCGAATCAAGATGCCTCTTCGATCTAACAATACTAAGTAAAAGGGGTGAACGTATTGGTAATGTCAATAATACGGTTTTATGCCATGTGTCTGGTACAGAAGGCATTTGTTTTACTGCATGTAACCTCTAATCATAGTGAACATAACGGTTTATTATTATACGACTTCGATATAGCTTCGCACAATTATTACCAAATGCGCAAGCAAAAATTGATTGGTAATATTGAATTTATCTTACTACTTGGCACTGTAGCCTTATTAACATAACCATGTCTTACAAGCTGTATGGTGACCGAGTTCGCAAACGTTTTACGTCTGTCAAAGGGTCAAAAATTGAAGCCCAGCGTATTTTGATAAGGTTTGCGGGTTTTGGAAATCCCCGAAACTTGACGACCTGCGGTGTCAGAATTTTTATGAACATTCTTTTTTCTGTTTGAAAAAAGGTGTTGCATTTGCCTTTGAGTTTCGATGCGCGCGTACCTTGCCTTGCCTGGAAACATGAAATGAAAATCCTGAATATGTATTTGAAGCAAAACAATCTTGACGAATCCATTCGGCTCTAATGTTTTCCTATCAGTTAAGAGCTCTTGACATTACATTGTTATTGTACAAACCAACATTGCTTGAGAAGATGTATGTGGTCTAAAAAGGGAAGCATTACCTGGGTCTCGCCCATAGTGATTGTAAATATATAACATTTGTTGTAATAAGTATTTGTAATCAGATAGCATAAATATTTTAGAATTGAAGATAATAATCCCAAAGCGGAATTAAAATATATTAATCAAGTAGTTGTCCATTTAATTGAGATCTTCATCATCTCATACTAACAGTATAGTTTATTTTATTGATCCTAATGCGTGGTTCTGTCTTGCCTCCCTGCCAAAACATTCGAATAATGCGTTGCTTCATGGGGGTAACCAATCAAAAAACTGTCCCAAATTGAATATTGAATATCGATCTTTTGATTATATACTATAACCCCTTCTATCTGTGCAAAACTGATTATCAGTTTATTCCGAGTTAATTTTGCGCGTAAAGAACATCGAGAGGTTTGGTGTTACAGAAAATGTATTGACTTACGAAAAATGTTTTTAAATTTACTTCTTCAAGCTTCTATCTTTTTTTTTTTTTTTTTTTTTTTTTTTTTTTTTTTTGTTGTTGTTGTTGTTGTTTTTATTTTACATTGTCTGATCAGCCTTCAGCAAAATAAGTGGGTTTTTTTCCTCTGGTTACCTCCCAAAGCTGCAAAGTATGGTGGGTATGGGAAAGTAGAGAATTTTTAAAAACCCGCATGCACTGCATTCCTAGCATGCCCTGATTCCATCTACATTTCCTCGGGCCTTTCTGCGCACCAGCAGACCACTCACTGTAGTATGACGTCCACAGTATTATATGATAATACGATCAGAATCTATCAGACATAGAAGTGGGGAACGTATAGGCATGAGCTAATGTTGCAGAATTTTTGGACCAGAGTTGGGAACATTTTCAAAAAGGGCGGACAACGAGGGAAAACCATAGAGGACGGGGGCTATGGCTGCTATTAGTATTAAACGGCTCTGACGTGAGAAAGGAATCCATCCTTTTACCTTTATTGATTATGCATTAATAACAAATTAATATTTATTCATAAGTATGGATTTAAAATTCATTCACCGTCTTTTTTTACTATTTTTTCCCTTAAAGTTACGTTTATTTCATTCATTCATTCATTCTTTTTTTCAGAGCAATATTCAACTTGTCCTTAACTAATAATCGCAGCCGCGATTTAATTGTACTTTTGAACCCGGAACACAGGGTTTGTGTAGTCAAAATGCCAATCAAAAACGATTCAAGTTAGGGCCAGTTAGCAAAGGGGCCTTTCAAGATTATTGAACATTTTTCTCTAAAAGTGTTCCAAATGTCTCTGTTATATTTTACATTGAGATTAGCTTATAATAATAATAATAATAATAATAATGATGTTATTATTATTATTATTATTATTATTATTACAATTATTATCTGTATATATCATGTTTACATTGACCAGCGGACTAAGTCTAAGCTGGTTAACTTCATCCTTTTTTTCAATCCTTCCTTTAGCTTATGCATATTCATAGAACTTCTTGACTATATTAACGTTCTGGCTTAAAATCCATTTCTGACATCGTTCTATAAGAAAGTTCACTTCCCTGTCTGTATTTGTAATTGTTCTTAGGTCTCTTTTCTTAGCTATTCTTGATGTCCTGAGAGAAAGTCAAACACTATGTTAATCTGATTTACACTTGAGCTTTTGCACTCTTTTTTGATGCCTGCACGTAGTTCCGTGTATTTTTCTTGTTTTTCAACAGTTCTCTCCGCAATCTTACCAACTTGACAAATTGTGCCTACTATTAATATTATTTTTATTATTACTATTACTATTATTATTATTATTAATTTACAGAGGTTTCAAAAAGTTGACTGCCATGTCACAATAAGGCTCAGTGTCTTGCTAGCCTAGGCACTACGTTCTATTTAGTAGATACTACGTTTTAGCAATAGACCAATAGCTGAACGTCTTTATCTGAAAGCGTTTCAAATGTCTCTGTTATATTTTACATTGAGGTAGGTCATCCTTCGCCGCAAGAACACAGGACTTCGAGAGCCATGCAAATCTCGAAGGAACTCTCACCAACATGAAATGACCATTTTTGTTTGTTTCAACAACTTCAAGTTCTTCTCCATTAGAAAGCTTTATCACATTTCTTTCGATGTCTTCATGTACTCCTGCAGATTGAACATCATCATCAACGTAGCAGAACGTCTGGTCAAGCCGTTGCTCATCAAAGCCTTCAATTGGAGGTTTAAAGTATTCAAGGAAGTTTGAAGGTGCCCATCCCCTTTGTTTTGCATCGCCTTCCACTAACCACCAACCTCCGACTGTCTTTTGCAAAACTCTGACTTGTTGACCTTCAAAGAGGTCAACTTCTCCATCTCTTTTCGACCCCTCGTAGTCTGCTATTGCAACGTACATTTTACTTGCTGCACTCTTGTATGGTATTTTAATTGTCATTGGACTTGGGGGTGGCGATGAACTTTCCATGCCACTATCAAATGATCCACTCTCGGCATTTTTCGCGTGTAATCTGTGAGATCTTCATAGTAAAAATCGATGTCCTTACTTTCTCTATCTTCATTCAACAAGTCTTCAAGAGTACAAATCTCTTCGTCAGAACTATCATCGTCCTCATCAAGATAAAGATCGTCGTTATCTTCATTATCAACAAATCCATCGTCCTCTAAACGTTTGTTTAAAGAAGCCAAATCTGAAAAAGAGTGGGACTTTTTCCAGTGCAATCTGTTCTTGCAAGCATAAGAACCTAGCTCAGATATTTTTCCTGACTTCTTAATGGCCTTTGGTGAAGGTGGCGTAACGACAAACACTGGGCTATCACTGATAGGAGCGTCTTTGCATGAAGTGCAAGTGTTTTGCTTAGTTTGATTGTCATCCACCTTTTGTGCTACATGGATCTTTGGACCATCTAATTTTTTCATTCCTTGCTTCTTGGGAGTGATTGGTGAAGAATTGTCGGAAGAGAACTCAGAATTGCGTAATTCACTCAAAGAACGAGTTTTGCATTTAGACGGGCCACTGTTTCCTCGAAGGCTTAATATGTACTCATTCTTTCCATCTTCATTTTTCCATGGCAACACATGGAAATTATTTTCTGCCGTAAAACTCATGAAACGCCGTAAAAAGTTCTGGCGGTATTTTCTTTTGCTTTCTAAGGACTGCCTTTGTTGACTTGGTATTTCATTCTTCTTTTCTGTACCGTTGTGAGGCATCATTTCTTCCACCATGCTTTTTCGCCTTGAGGTTTGTTTGACATCAACAGGCTTTAAAACCTTTTCTTTCCTCTCTTCAGTTTTTGGGATTGGCGTTTTCAGAGAATTCAAGTCAGATGCGGCACTTTTTGATCGCCGTGGGAGATTTAATTTCAAGAGTTTTTTCTTTTCTTGGACGGGTTTATTGTCATTGGATTCATAATCTCGTCTCGCCTTCCTCAAGTTGCCAAATCCTTTCAACAAACTGAAGCCCTTCTCCTTGTCATGCATTATCTTTCTCTCTTTTTCTGGGGTTTGTGTAGCTGGAATCACCTGAGGGACCCATCCTCCGTCTTCTAACATCTTCATTTCAAGGTAAACGTCTCCCGCCTCCGCTCTTGCTAGTTTCCTCTTTGGAAGTATTTTTTGTTCTTCTTTTTCCTCTGGACTTTTGAATGTCGACTCTCTCAGTTTTGCTAGTGTCTCGATAGTCATGTCATGCTGATGAGAACTTACGGAATATCTTTGAGAGAGAACCTATCAGTTAAACCGGCAAACAATACAAGGTGTTACTATCTGGTAGATAGAAATATCAATCCAAGAGTTGGCACTTGCTGGTCAAGAAGCCAATAGTCCCCAGTTTACTCCGCCATCTTGAAAGGTAACCTTGCCTGTGCATCGAAACGACAACGGCGGTAACCTTGCAATGGTAGAGACGTGAATAATTGTCCAAGGTGTTAGAAAAAGGTCTCTATCATTGCAATGTCACCGCCGTTCTCGCTACGATGCACAGGCACGGTTACCTTTTAAGATGGCACAGGGAACTGTGAAAGGGGAGTATTGGGCAACACTTTTTTGGCATGTTTTCAATCACTCTGTCTTTTGTATTTTTGTGGTCCTTCACGTGATGCACATGTAGAGTTTGAGACAAATACATCGTTAGAGACCTAGGAAATTAAGAACTGTTGCAAGTTGATAACGCCTAACCAATTCAAACCGGAAACACTCCAGATCGTTCAAAGTTAATAATGACTTACGCTTTCTTTTCCAATTAGAGGATGCTTGTTACCGTCTTTTGGCGTGTTTTCTCCTATCTTCTTGAGGTACGCTGCTGGTACTAGTCCTTCGCAGCCATTATATCTAGCAAGAAAATGGGAACCCTTCTTTGAGCCAATCATTAGTAGATCATGCACAGAAGCAATGTTCATTCATTCAGAATGCTCTGATACCCATGCAGTTTATTTATTTATCAAGTCATGGTACTACCTATTCAGGATCCTTCAAGCCATTCATACTTAGACATGCATTCTTTATCAGAAAGCAAGAGTCTTTCAGAATTCAAGAAAAAATTGTACTTCAACTAAATAAACGCTAATTATATGAATGCTATATAATTTCAATTATTTCTATTTCCTCGAATATATTAGCTATCTGTAGCTACTCTGAAAATTCGAGAAAAAATAAAGTTCATGTATGTATGTATGTATGCAGGTAGGCAGGTATGTATGTATGCATGCATGCCGGTTTATGTGTGTGTGTGTGTGTGTATGTGTGTGTGTGTGTGTGTGTGTGTGTGTGTGTGTGTGTATGTATGTGTGTATGTATGTAATATATACAATATGAGTGGCCGTGTTGT
Source organism: Actinia tenebrosa (assembly GCF_029948245.1). Classification (NCBI taxonomy): domain Eukaryota; kingdom Metazoa; phylum Cnidaria; class Anthozoa; order Actiniaria; family Actiniidae; genus Actinia; species Actinia tenebrosa. Next base: position 33,542,576 of record NW_028292569.1, read on the forward strand.
ATCAGATATACAACCACGATTCGAAGGCGAGTGATTGTATATCTGATACAACACGGACACGAATATTGTATATTACTTATGAAACGTCTAGGTGTATACATTCATGTTCTACTATAATTTTAAAGATAAAATTGAATTTGGCTAAGAAAATTGGAGTTAAAGTTTATGCAAATCAGGACGATTTTGTATCAGATATACAGCCTCCTCCACGGACAATGATTTCTATTGTGTTTTCCTCATTAATTATTCATGAGCTTTATAAGTATGTATGTATGCAGGTATGTATGTAGTATGTATGTATGGAGGTATGTATTTTATACAAAAGAGTCTCTACTCTTTGTAGGTTTTATTGGGGTTACCCCTACGTTTCTATCAGATAAGTACTTAAACTAAAGAAGAGACCTCGTCTACTTACATCACTCTCCACCAACCATCTAGATTCTTCTCAATCACTTGTAGATGAACACCAATATCAAAGCTTATCTCATCTTTAAACTTGTCTGTATATGATTTGTTCGTAACATAGTATTCTCCTAAAATAAAATAAATAGTTCAAGATACAGTAGCATTTAGTCTTAGTTTAGTGTACCTTGTACCTTGACCAGACTGGTATTTGATTGTTGTCAAGGTTTCCTCGGAATCATGTTCGTTAATAAGATACGAAGCTGGTACCCAGCCTTGCTCGCCATCTGCAGTAACCAGCCACCAACCTACGGAAAAAAGTGAAGTCTTTAATGTCTACAGCAAAGATTGGGACAGTTCCATGCTACTAATGGCACCGCACCTCTCATTTTGATGGTCGTGGACTCGATCCTCTAACTCGCTGTCAAATGTGATATAATTCTCTCGAGTGTTGGTTTTCTTCGGCTTTCCTCCCTCTGTAAAATTCTACTCCTATATTCCAATTTCATGAAATCGGGGTCACAGGTCAGTTTTCAGGCCCATGGCCATGGCTATTAAGCTAGTGTATCCTCGTAAAACGACTATATATTAATATATTTTCACAAGATGGGACAATGTTTGCTTCAATACTGTAGTTGCTTGTTGTTTGATATTCCAATTTGATGCCGGAACAAAGGTCACAGGACAAAGTTTGAAATTTTTGCTACGTTCACAACACTTACCATTTTCCATTTTTTCAACAACCTCCACTATTTGTCCTTCTTTCAATTCCAGTCCTCCTATTTTACATTCTTCTATATCAGCTATAACACGGTATTGTTCCAGGGACAAAGGTCCACTGATGCTTAGGACTTCTGCGCATAAAAAATATCAATATTTTAATATTTGTCTTAAAAGATTCAGGTGACTTTGAACACAAATTATTGGTAGTGTTTATCCCTGCATCATGTTATATCGGGTTTTTTTTTCAAAGAAAAAACAAAACAGGTTATAGGAATATATTATTGATATTTATAGTTAAAATTTGAATTAAAATTATTATTTACTTTTTGCAGTATTTTTTCGACGCCAATTTCTCGGCTTCGTCTTTGGCTTTTGTATTGATAATCTGCAACTCAAAAAGACATAATAAACTGTCTGCTACAAGAATCGAACAGACAATTCACTAGTCGTCGTTCCGTAAAGTATTTTCTAATCTGAAGTTGAAACAGGTACACGAGAATAAAGTAAGCACGAAGAAGTATTTCCTTTAGCTACGAGCGTTGCCCTAAAACGGCGCACCCTTTATCCTCTCTATATCAAGGCTAATAAATTGTTTCAATGGTATTTAATGCGTAATCTTTACGAATCAGAGAAAAGCAGTGTGGATCAAACTGCGGTCCTCTAGCCTTGCTGGTAGATTGCACCAACTTTTCCATACTCTTAATTATGACCACGAGTAGCGCCAGACAATGTTCCGTCTCACTATGAGATTTATAGCTTTGAAGTAGACTTTTCTCACCTGCGAGTAGATTCAATGTCCACTTCTGTGGGTGTGAAGAAGTTACGAACTACATAGCACTGGGAAATGTGGTCAGGCAGTTGTACCAATTCCTGAAGAATACGGAAGCTTGTTAGAAAAAAATTAATTGAACTGTTTTTTGTGTGCTATTGTGACGATTTTTTCTTTAATGTATGTTGTCGAAACTTGATTTACCAAGTTATTGAGTTGAAAGAAGAACAACAAAAGGAAACCGAAAGAGAGCGTGCGCGTCCTGGCTGAATATTCCCGCTTATTCCACAGGAACTCCAGTATACCATGCATGAAGCAAACGATTTCACCATGTTGCGACCGGTGTCTCGATCAGCGCATAGCAATGAAAATAGGCTACTCACCTTTGTAAAATCTGTTATGCGTTCAAGCTGCTTCATTACGCTTGAGTTCACTAGAAAGGTCTTTTTGGCTGAATAAAAGAAAACAGTTGATAAAATTTAATAATTTTTTTCCCATAATATTTTAGAATGCTATGATATATTCTTCCCAGTTTGAAATGCATTTGACCATAGTAAATTGACGTCAAATTATAGTTAATGTTAACAATGATTTGACTTTCATAATGACATCAAACATTTGTGATGCTTAGCGCTTTTCTTATGATTGGCCATTTTTACCATGTAAATTTGGAAGGATCCTTTGGTGATTTTCATGCTTGCCTGCTTCTACAGGAAACGTCTCGTTGAGTCTTTCCTGTAGAAAACCAGTAATACAATAATGTTAACAAAGTTCCTTACAAAGAAGTAAAAAAATAGAGGATATTACATGGGCGCTTGGAGATACGGATTTTATTTTCAAGTGTTAAGGGAATATCTTTCGAGTGAGCACAAGATACAATCCGTATCTCCAAGCGGCCATTTAATATTCTGTTTAATACAAATTTAGTTTTTTACTATTTATTGCGATTCCTTAGAATTCTTACCAATGGAGTTATTATCACATGTGAAAATAAAATATTAACATTTTCACATCTGAAAATAACTTGTAATATCTTCACATGTGAAGATATTATCACTTCTTAGTTATGGAGAAAAATAGTTATTTCATCGATGCGGATTATATATTAAAATACTATATGTATCGTACCATTAACTCGAAAAACTCGCTGTATCTTCTGGACACTACATTGACCTGCCCATCTGACCACGTGACTTTTACCGCGAACACCTGGAGGAAAACATTTTAAAAAGTTTTGAGTCTTATATATTAATTTCAAATTTGGGACAGTTTTCATTCCCCAAAATAGGTTTTCTTGGCAGTCCAATATTTTCTTTCCTGAGGTTTATTATCCCAAACGAAGGGCCAGTAATAGTAGGGGGTGTCTATATTAAGCAGGGGTCAAATTGGCATAGCAGTGTTTTGTTGGGCTGCATGTTTTAGGATGTTTTAGGATTAGTTTTTCCAAGATGGCGTCTTTTTCGTCCCCAAAATTGAAAGAGACCCAAAATGCACTGCAAAGACAACTCGGCCAAGTTTTTTCCCTCCATTTTCTAATAAAGTAATGTCCAGAGTTCCTTTAGTTTCCTATTTGATTTTTTTAAATTATTGAGCTCAAATTTTTTCTGGTTCTCATCAACAACTAGCCTGCGTCACATTCGGAATTTTCTTCGTAAATACCGTATTTACGAAGAAAATTCCGGATGTGACGCAGGCTAATCAACAACGTGTCTAATAGCACGATCGCTATCATGCCTGCAGTTAATTTCTTAAAAAGTAGCTCAGCCGTTAAGCAATACTTAGACCAATAATTAATTTTTTTTTCAAGATTGAAGGGTTTTTGAATTATGTCAACAAAAGGACCTCAATAAAATTCAGTCATGTTGTATGGGCAGGAACGATGGAATACCTTCCCACGACAAGGGATTTTATCTCCCAAAAAAGTACACTTCGATCCATGTCTTGCATAGAAAATGGATACCGTGAAAGCCATCTAACATATTTTGAATGCATACTTCGTGCAGCGATAGACAAGAATAATTTATCCGGCAGTCCTATATCATGCCAACCGGCGTTAGTTTGTTCGAGCTTGATTCGAGTTCGGCTCACTAGTGTAGAACCTTTAAGATTTATAGTGCTAATGGCTTAGATTACTATTCACATCACATCATCATATATCACATGATTCAACGATTATTTAAAGAATAAGTGGCACTAACATACAATAGGAGCTTTTATTTTACTTCTCTCAAGTGCTTTTTTTTCTTGTCCAAAAAAATATATACAGGAACCGGAAAGCATCACGACCGCGTTACGATGATCAGTATCTCACATCCGAGAGCAACATGAGCTTTTTTAAAGATTAAAATTAAGTTGTATATTTTACTACTATTGGTTTCTTTTTTATTTCATGATATTCAGAAATAAATAATTAATACTAAATAGTACTAAAGAAACAACGATGAATAAAGAAAGAACTAGGCTATTTCGTGCTTATTAGAAATTGTACTGTTTCACCAATGTTTGCGGTTTTATTATTTAAAGTGATCATATTATTGATACTATTATTATTGTTATTATTATTATGAGAGGGGTTTTCATAAACCCGAGAAATACATACCAGCCTAACACAAATTAGTTGACCCTCGTTATTATTGCTATTCTTTCCCCTTTCAAAGCCGTTAGCAAAACTATTGTCGCTGTCAACACACGTCATGGTTAACGTTAAAGTGCCTATCAACCTTCTGACAATATTCTCAGTATTGATTCTACATGGGGTAAGATGTTGAATAACCAGAAAAAATTACATAGTTTGAGTGCGGCTTCTTGAAGTTATAAAGGTTTTTCCATGCCATATGCTAATGCTGTGACGTATGAGGAGTAATCATTTAATATACAAAACCTTACTGGTACAGATAAATTAAATTTGAAATCCGTCATTGTTTTCCCCATTGCTCTTATAGAAATGGTTGCAAGTTAGTTTTCCCATAGAAGCCGGTGTTTCGAATTACGAGGAACAACAAATAACCATAAATGCCTCCTCATACGTCACAGCATCAGCATATGACATGGAAAAACCTTCATAACTTCAAGAAGCCGCACCCAAACTATGTAATTTTTTCTGGTTATTGAACATCTTACCCCATGTAGAATCAATACTGAGAATATTGTCAGAAGGGTGATAGGCACTTTAAGCGTAACCCGACAGAAATGACACTCATTCAATTGATGATATTAAACTTATCTAAGGAAACCAGGAAACGTTGCAAGAAGCTATCTTTCGAACTTCAGACTACAGCTGGCCTTTTAGAGTAAACTTTAAAGAAATTGTTCTTGTGTTCTTTCTCATGCAACTCATATAAAGATAAATATAATATTCAATTAGAAAGGAAGGGGTTTAAGTTTGTCACAACTTACTATATGCTTGTCAGGTTTCTTGCGAGTTTTTACACCCTCTACTGATAAATCTTTAAGTTGTCTTTCCATTATGCCTTCGTCAAGCTACCTTGCTTTGTGAAGACTGCAATTTGGTCGTTTCTGAACGAAGCGCTCGATCAAAGACCGTCTGGCTTGCCAGTGAATGTGATTTTGAACAATTTTCCCTGAGGTTAATCAAGTAGCAACGAGAAGTATTTCATGCGTTCATTAGCGACCAATATCACTTCCCGTTTATTAAGTCTTTATTAAGTCCATTGTTTTTCTTTCTTTCTCTTTTTTATTCATTCCTTTTTTATTACCTTAGAAGTAATATCGATCGTTTATTACACTCTTACTCTAATTATAGTTACATTTTAAAAATTGAATTTCGAAGTGTTAACTAAATCTTAATTGTAAACATAAGAAGACTAAAAAATAAGTCTTACTTGTAAATCTAATAAGCACAAGTAGACTAAACAAATGGAATATTATGCTTTTAGAATAAAAACGTGGCAAAATTACGATCAAAATCCTTTTCCTCAGCATATAAATACAGATCACGGATTAATTGCCAAAGTGGACCACTTATAACCAACGTGCGTTTTTAAATACTAAAGCTTCCATTTCTATTTTTAGTCTACTTATGTTTATTAGATTTATGATTAATGATGATCGACATGATAGTCGACTAAAGGGAAAAATATTCCTGGTTCAATTTTAACCCACAAATAATGACGTAGTTGTCTTGGATGCTTGATATCTTTGTGTGATATCTGACATAAACAAGCTAGGCTGTTCAAGTTTACGAGCACTAGTCATTTTATATTTTCAGCTTCCATACATAGCTCTTATTAACCGAGTGCGAGGTCTGTACGGTAAGTTATGGACCGAGTTTTTTCCACTGCCTTATGGCCTAAGCGCGTAGCGCGCGGGCCATAAAAAAGTGGAAAAAACGAGGATCCATAACTTACGGTACGGACCGAGCAAACGAGGTTAATAAGATATTTATTATATGGCAAGGCATTGAGATCAAAAAGAGGCGAAGCAACAAAAAGTAAAGTTGACAGCGCATGTCAAACGAGAACTGCATTGGAAGGGCTTCCTGTACGTGCCAAAAGTCATGTAGTGTTTTAGTCGCTCAAAAGGCGAAGTTTTAGTTTACTTTGAAAGAGTTTAGCTAAAATTTAAAGTTTTCTGAAATACTAGTTAACAAAAGTGAGGCTTTATTTTGCAAAACATATAAATGTTTATTTTGCAAAACATATAAATGCAAAGCAAAAAAGTCATCAAAAGAAGACCTCAAGAACTCAACATGAGATTGAGAAGAAAACTGTCGTACTTCAAACTTCAAGATATTCACAACCAAGATGAAAAATACTACAGCCTTCCGCTTGTTTTCCTGCCTTTTATTGAGAAAAAAATTCAAAAACTGTCTCCAGAAATGAATGAGAAGCTTTGGAAAATTACGGCTGGCTGAACATGGATAGTTTTCGTCAATTTTCAACGTTTTGACTGTTTGAAGCAGGCCGCCATATGAACAATGGCTGAAGCCATGAAGAAGGCACACTTTCGACTCAATTAAAAAAAGGTACTGCCAACTCTCCTGTCTAAAAATACATTCAAATTCAAGTGGGGGTGAAATATTACTGAAATATGGAAATACTTCAAGAGCGGATGAGCCTAGAAAACTGCTTAAAACGTTTACGAAAGAAACTACTGGCTTCTTCACCCGATCGATTCAGATAAGTTCAAACTGGACGTTGTTAGCTCACTGAAATAACAAATTTACGTTAATTCTACTTGTAAAACTATCTTTATTTCATTTACTGAATTAGCCGCTGTTCACCACCCTTTAGTTCGTAGTTTGACATAGTTTTAGCTTTAGCATAGTTAGTTTTTCTAGTTTTTTCTAGTCGTACAAAATCGCTCAACTAGTGCCGTGTAGAGCCTTGATCGAAAGAGTTTCGCTTGTATGAAAGAGTTGTCGCTTGTTTGATAAGTCTTACATAAAATGCCAGTGACTTTCAGTTATCTTTAATTATTTATTGAAGGTTTTCCGACAATTTTCATCCAGAAATATATTTTTTTGATAAAGATTTGAATGCCCCAAAAGATCATAAGTACGTACACTCAGTGAACCATTTCATGTTTCGGTCCGTACCGTAAGTTATGGACCGCAAATTGACCAATCATAGCGCGTGAAATTACCTTGCCATATAATAAAACGATTTATTCGATCAATCCACTTAATTCTTGGTGCGTCGTATTCCAATTCTCGCTGGAATTATAGTAAAAATAAAATAAATCCTACAATTTTATCAGGAAAAAAAAACCAATCTTATTTCTACCTAGAACTATAGAATAATCTAGATGCAGTTCTAGAATGAGGGCGACAGTTCAGTAGTTCAGTCGTTATGATATACTTATGTCAGACCACGATACTGTATCAAATATCACAATGTGAAAGAATTAGCCTTAAGTTTCAAGCATGGACACTAAGTTTCAGCATTTTGTGAAGTCCAATGGCCCACTTCCGAGATATGCTTCTTGTCACGCACAAAGGTTTCAGTATGAGGCTACGTGCTAAATTCTCAGTCATTCGTCACGGATGGTAAGAATAAATTCAATCTAGCACGTAGCCTCATACTGAAACTTTTGTGCGTGACAAGCGAAGTATATCTCGGAGTGGGCTATTTATCAGGCATGTTTGAAAGTCATTTTACATATGATTTAACTAATTTGCATGAGGATTCAGAGCATGCGCAGACGTTTTTTACTCGTGTCGAATATGGATACGAAACAAACGAAGAATCTTGTTCTCGAAAGAATGACATGTGGTTTGAAATAAGAAAACATTGCACCCAAACTAAAAGGTCTATTGTTTCTTTAGATCATTTTTCATTGCAACTGGCAGACGCCAAAGATTTGTCCTCATCAGCACCCATATCGTGAAGCAACTGACTATCACCTAAGGCACTGGTTTTCCCCACGGTTTTTAAGTCCAATGAATCGCATTCTGGGCATGGACGTCCTTCAGTGTCAACGCCACATTTATCTACGTGATATACATGACCTACAAGTAAGGGGAATAAGTCGTTTCAATTATCTCATAAAACAAAAATACTCAAAATCTGAAAGAAGAAAAAACATTGATATTTTCAGTATTTGTAAAAACTTAGCACTTCGTATATCGCTGGACACTCGTCTAGTTTATGCAATTTTTGCTATTTGTAAATGATAAAAACGATCTTTATCAATTTTATTTGACGATGATAAGTAAACGTACCTTCTTGGCACTTGGACCAATGTTCTTGGGTGAGGTAAATAACCTTAACAACCTTGTCTTCATCTTTCAAGGGTATCCAAACCTCTTCACATATTTGTATACTCATCTGTTTTTGGAGTTCTTCCTTGTAGTAGTGTAAGTTGGCTTTATCTTGGGAAAAGAAAAAAAAATCAAGGACGAATGAACCTAAAACGAAAAAGTACTATGCAAATAACGAGGCAGTGTTTGAGAAAACGTGTTGGTGCACTTGTTTCTAAAATTTGGAGAATATTGATCGATGATCCCTGGCTCAGTCGTGAAAACCTTGGTCTCACACATACTAGTACCGCCACCCGGCTAGCTCAGTTGGTAAGAGCGTCGGTATGTTGTGCGGGAGGTCGTGGTTCAAGCCTCGGCCGGACCAACACTCAGGGTCTTAAAATAACTGAGGAGAAGGTGCTGCCTTTGTAATTACATTTGCAAATGGTTAGACCTTCAAGTCTTCTCGGACAAGGACTTAAAACCGTAGGCCCTGTCTCCCAACCCTTCCTAACCTATGGTAAAAATGGGGGACATAAAAGAACCTGTTGAATTATTCGTATAAGAGTAGGGGATTGTCTCCCGGTTCAACAGCCTATCCCAATCTGGAGGCATTAATACTAACTTGTAAGCTGCACGGCTGTTACTATAGCGCCTAAATACGCAGCCCGTAAAGTCCTCCACTGATCATGATTGTGAAGCGCATTGAGACCATGTAAAATGCGCTATATTAAGAACCCCGTTGTTGTTGTTGTTGTTGTTGTTGTTGTTGTTATTATTATTATTATTATAATAATATATTATATATATTACATTATTATTATACTTACCAATTGGTCCAGGAGATTCTATAGCTTTCTTGATATCACCGGCCAAGTTACTACTGGCCAATTTCCTTTTGCAAACTTCGTACAGAAACACCAAAAACACACGCTGCATTTCACAGTAGATCTCGTCTGTCTCTTGGTCACTGAAATTTAGTCTCCCCTTTGCCATAACTTTAGATACGAGGCCTGACACATCACTTTCAAGATTCTTCATTATTTTCCTAAAATTGATTCCTCGGTAATTTCCGCCTCGCTGAACACGATCTCTGTCATTTAGAACCTCACTTAGGCAATTCATGAAATGGATTTGGTTTTCGCACATGTTAAGATAGTCCCGGGTAATGTCCTTTCTGTCGAGGCTTTTAGAGACACCTTTTGCCTTATCTGGGAACTTCTTGACGAATTGTTTAGAAATTTTCTTTTTCAGCTGGTCTGCCATTCGGGCGAGCTCTTTTTTGTCAACAAAAGTTTTTGCTTTGACCTTCTCTAAATCCATCAGTATGGCTTTTATGATGCTACCATATCGTACACAGGTTTTAATTGGTGCCTTGCATCTTGGACATCTAGATTTTGAATTTGAATCAAAATGCTTAGTAAAATTTTTTAATGAACCAGTTTTTAGCCTGCCTTCCCCTTACAAATGGAAGGACACGGTGCCTTTGGTGCTAGGGAATGCTACAATTAAGTATTGGGGTATCTTTCCCGCGACAGGAGCATCGAAGACTAAAGTAACTTCATTTGCGCCATGCGAGCAGTAATGTCAAAGGCGATTTAATACAGCTTTTTCAGAAGTGCATCATTTTGCCCCAAAATACAAAATCTAAATGATATGATAATCATAGTAATAGGAAATTTCGATTTCTTTACCATAGTCTGCTGTCATGTTGGTTAATATTGACAAAAAGACGTATTTTTTTGTTTTATTTTGTTAATTCATCCTTTTAAGAATGGTTGCAAAATAGTTATAGATTTCTCACCGTATTAGTTGAAGATTCGTCGCAGAGGCATTAACACAATCATCCACCCACTTGTCCATTGCTTTGACTTCAATTACGTGACCACATGGTTGAACCTCCACGAACCTAGCGCTCTGATTACTTTCGTTTCCAAATAGGTGTTTCGTCACTTCCTCCTTGTCGCAAACTCGGCATTTCTTCGGACAGGGCTCGCCACACATGCCAATACAACGGTGACGACACTTCTTAAACGGATTCTTCTTGCACGGTTTGTCACATCGCGGTCTGTCGCAGGGCTCACTGCACAGTTTTGTGCAATTAAAATGCTGACATCTCCAATTGCATGGTTTTGTACAAGGATTACAGGGCTCTCTACACTTTTTTTTGCATATGCCGTGAGTACATTTAGTGTCACACTTCTTTTGGCATGGTGGACAATTCCTGGCGCAGACGTCTGTACAACTGTGGCCACAGAACAGCGTTTGATCACACTTTACTAGGCAGGGCTTGTGAAGACGGCCTAACAAACACTGACTACAATTTCCTACATTTAAAACAAACAGTAATATGGATATTACGTAATTAATTTTGTAATTTTTTCAAAGAAATATTACTAGACAAGAGATATAAAGACATGCTTAAGCTGAAAGATGACTTGATAAAAGTCGTCTTAATAAACTTTTTACAAAATTAAGTTGAACATAAGAGTTTTCATCGGCTTTGACGCTTAGTTTTCTCATTGCTGGCCACGTTGTGTTCTTCTAAAGTATCACTTTTTGTTTATAAGAAATAAGACTGACACATTGCAAACGAATTACATTCATTACAATTTAACAGTATAGTCCTGAAGACACAGCAGTCACTCTGCCTGCTTCAAATCAAAATACCTATTAAAAAAAGATAAAAAGGCTAAACATTCTATGGACCCCTTGCATCGATTTCCTAGAGGAATCGTTCTGGGGGACAAACCAATAGGCCGTCTTTTAGTAAAAAAATTCTTATGCAAAACAAATTCATTGTTTTGTCCCCAGAACACTGAATTCCTCTTGGGACTCAGTGCAAGGGGTCTATAGAAATCAATACTTGGTAGTTATTATTATACAAGGATATTTCTAGCCCATTAAAGATACCTTTACAAGAGTGGTTGCATTTTAATAAAGCGTTGCAAGAAGCTGTACATGAAGCGTCTTTATGCTTCTCATGACATTCGAGTTCTTCATGATGACTGCAGCGCAACTGCTTTCTGACGAGGTGCCTGCATTTCAAGCTACAGGGCATAGAGCACTTGTTTTGACAGGGATGTCCACATGATAGAACTTTGGAACATTGAGCTTGGCATTGAAAATCTTGAGGAGGCATCTGGCAGGGGACCATTTGGTCATGGTTACATGAAGGTATGGTTTTCATCATCAAAGCATTACAGGGCTTGCACTTTTGATGGCACAAGAGCTTACAGTCACGATGGCCCTTGTCACAAGACCGTTCACACGGTGCCTGGCAATCGATAGTCGCTGGATCCATGCGACAGGGTACGTCTTGATAATGTTCACAAAGAGGTATTTTCTTTTTCATTAGAAAATTACAAGGACCACATTTTTCATAGCACAGGTTTTTGCATTTATGGCCCAATTCACAAGAGAGCTCACAAGGACTTTTGCATTTGAAATCTCCAGGATCCATATGACAAGGAACCTTCTGCACATGTTCACATGATGGTATTGTCTTCGAGACCAGAAAACCACAAGGCTTGCACTTTTCATAGCAACGCTGTTTGCACTCGTGACCCTTGACGCAGGTACGTTGACAAGGAGCCTGGCATTCGTAATCGGCCGGATCCATATAGCAAGGTACTTTCTGTACATGTTTACAGGAAAGTATTTCTTTGGGTACGAGTACATCACAAGGCTTGCACTTTTCATAGCAACGCTGTTTGCACTCGTGACCCTTGACGCAGGTACGTTGACAAGGAGCCTGGCATTTGTAAACGGCCGGATCCATATAGCAAGGTACTTTCTGTACATGTTTACAGGAAAGTATTTCTTTGGGTACGAGTACATCACAAGGCTTGCACTTTTCATAGCAACGCTGTTTGCACTCGTGACCCTCGTCGCAGGTACGTTTACAAGGAGCCTGGCATTTGTAAACGGCCGGATCCATATAGCAAGGTACTTTCTGTACATGTTTACAGGAAGGTATTTCTTTGGGTACGAGTACACCACAAGGCTTGCACTTTTCATAGCAACGCTGTTTGCACTTGTGGCCCTCATCGCAGGTGCGTTTACAAGGAGATAGGCAGTCGACTTTAGCTGGATCCAGATAACAAGGCACATTCTGAACATGGTTACATGAAGGTATTTCTTTAGGTACCATTACACTACAGGGATCACATTTCTCGTAGCAACGCTGTTTGCACTTGTGTTCCAGGTTACATGTTTTCAGACATTTTTCTTTGCATTCGTATTTGATGTGGTCAGGATCTGCTGGATGACAATACAATTTACAAACGTGACCACAATCCAACCTTGTTTTGCATGGCTCCGTGCAGCCTCCTTCTGGTGCTTTGCGGAAATCTTCTGGTTTAGAGGCATGAATGACTGTCTTTGGGTGATTCTGACACATGAGAGTCAAATAGGGCCCAACCTGAGAAAATGAGACACAGTCGATGGGTTCAAACTATTTACTCTTATAAATAATTATTGCACATTTTTCTACGCCTACCTTTTCCTTACTCCGCATGTCATCAATGATATGTCTCCACAAAGTTTCTTTCTGCTCACACATGAGTTCCAAGTTACCGATACAGTAGAAGCCTTTCTTTGCTCGAGATAATGCAACACACACACGATTCGATGTGCGTAAAAATCCAATATTTCTCTCTTCGTTGCTTCGAACAAGAGACAACAAGATGATGTCATTCTCCTCTCCCTGGAAATTGTCTACTGCGCAGACTCGAACCCCACTGAAGACTTCCTTTGGCATTTCTTTCCTCAGTTGAATCAGCTGTCCGGTGTACATTGTCAGGATTGTGATCTGCTGGGGCTGGTAGCCTTGTAAAATAAAGTATCTGCAAAGTGCTGCTAAATACTTAGCCTCGTGAATATTTGTTCGGCTCATGCCTTCTTCGATGAGTTCCTAAAAAAGTAAATCTCTCCGTCAGGCAGTTCAACTGGTTGCTCGTAAACGCCTTGGTTCAACCAAACATTTAACAACTAAACAAATTATACCCATAGTGTATTGCAATTTTCAGCCAGCGTCATTGCGCTAAACAATCATTAACTCTTAAATCGATTAGCTAGGTCGAAAATAAACTGGTCCTCCAACGTATTTTCCATATTTGATATATTTGATTTGATATTGAATGTCATTTCTCCTATATAATCAAACTTATGAGCTGAAACTCCTTAGTATAATATCTGGTTGCTCTTTTTATTTCTAGTGTTAACTTTGACCCAACTGTTCGATTTAAGGGGGCTAGGGTCACATGACCTGTTAATGCAAATGGCCTGTATATTATTTTCGTACTAAAGTTTAGTTTCACTGTGCTATTAAATTCTTACTTCGAGCTCAGCATGTTCGATGAAGAATATATTGCTGCTGACGCCTTTGATATTTTCAAGGTTCAAGACTGATTCATGGTTTTCCAAGTCCTCGTAAATGGGTTCCATCATCCGGGCAATCTCAGGACGCATCCGATGCTGTGCTCGAAGTCTCTTAATCTTCATTCCATTCTTAACCTGAAAAAAATATAATTGTTCAGATGACTTTCAAGACTATTTCAAGGAAGACTATTTCAAGGAAGGAGAAGAAAGAATGATACCATCCTCTCGAAGAGCGATACGTCCAGGTTGTAATCTGTAGCCAGTCTGTAGACATTAGGATTTGGGCGAAGCTGCTGATGATCACCAATCAAAATCAAATGCTGACATCCGGGACTTAGTGAGGTGACAATGTGAGACTCCAGTACTTCAGCGGCTTCTTCCACTATGGTTATGCGCGGCTGGATTCGCTGAATAAGATGACGAAACTTGGCAGCTCCTGAGTAATTAAGATCGGAAAATAGCTGTAAATAATAGAATTGAATTGGATATTGAAAAATGTTAGGTCTCCCTCTTTATGCGAGGTTTTTTCTCCGGTTGTCCTTCCTCTGCACTAAATCAGTTCTAATTGGACCAGTCTGTGAATTAGCTTCATTTTGTTCAACCCAGAGGTTGTTTTGAAAGAAGCCTGTGCTGGCTTGGAGCTGATCTATGTACAACAAACCACTTGTAATTAAAAATAGACCCGTTTGTCGTCGTATGCAAATTGCCAAGTTCAGATCACATGACATTTTCTTGAGAATTGTTCTTTTATGACGAACTTGTTAAAATATTTACACATGAAAGAATCAACTCCCAAGAGTGGCGTCACATAGTCTGAAATAAGAACAACAAACAACGAAGCTAAAAAGATCTATTGAAAAGTTCAGTCCTAAGCCATCTCCATAGATAAATCACCGTTGACTTTAAAAGATATCAATTTGTATTGTTAGGTTCGTGGTACCCGTGGTTGTCATGCCAATAACATCAGCCGTTTTAAGTATAAATAAGTCTTCAAGGTTTTGAGCCTCCTTGAGTTCTTTAGCATTCAACTCCAACTGTATTTCATTCCTGAAATTTGCAGTTTTAAACAATTATACAAGAACATTAGATCAGTTAAAGTTCTATTAATTTATTTACTTCTACACTAGCTTGTCACTCACGTCGTTACTGAGTTTCTAAAGCGAGAGCTCAGATGGGTTATCCATCGTCGATATAAACGCCATCTGTCGCGAAGTGTTAACTTCCAGACATCTCTTACTGATTTTGCCTCGGCAATCCGCATCATAGCTCGACTCGATAACTCTTTTACGATGGTTTGTCTTATTCTATTCTTCTGGGAATCGGATAAATCCATTTTGGAATGCCATTTTCTGTTGCCTGTACTATTGAACTGATCAGCTATCAGAAGGGTTTTGTCTTCATCGTCATTCTGGTTTCCTGATTGGTTCTCATCGTTTCCTAGCCGTCGCTGTTGTTGCATAGCATCTGCTTTCATCTGAAAGTCAGTACCCGGCTTATATTCTTCTGTCTGCAGATCTATTGGGTTTCAATCAGATATCGATATTAAGGAAATAAAGTAACAAAGATAGAGCTAGAACAAAAATTGCAAAAATGAATAGTTGCCAGTCAAGATATCAATAGAGGTTGCAGTCAAAACTGCTCAAGCTTACCCCCTTAGGTTCCATTAATGGTTTTATTATTCGAATATTGAATCTTTTTTATTCTTTCCGAGGAGACTCGGATTCAAAATAATAACAGTCAAAATTCAAGTTCTGATTCGAATATGGTTTTTCTTATATGGGATAATACAATAGGAATTTGAGTTTTTAATCGGTTCTTAGAAAGAATAACAAAATTTCAATATTCGAATAATTAAAACATGAATGGAACCTAACTAGGGGATAAGCTTGAGCCGTATTGACTGTAAGGTAGCATACAGAACTTAGAATACAAGTATGAGCGCAAGGTAGGTTGGAGGGGAACTGGCAAAAAAGGGATCCTCGGAAACTAATTTAGGGATTATTTGTTCCATCTTTCGAATTCACACTACCTTCCTCTCGAATTCCAGCTTTGGATATGACTTGGTCACTGCTAAGAGCTTGGGCGTAAATCTCGAGACAGCAGATTCTTCCTCGAAAGCACGACTGACCATTTAGATTTAGAGAGCCAATGAAAACTGGCATATCAGAAGCTATTTCCATTCTTGGATGCTGTTTTTCTTGGACCATTACCCCATTATGCCATAGACGTGTAAATCCAGTATTATGGTCGTACGATGCAGCTATGAAGTTCCACTTGTTCAGGTTTAATACTTCTTTAGTAAGTAGAGTGGATCGTCGACGGTCACGACTAAAAATAAAAATGTTATATCGAAATTGAAATTGCCTTTCATTGCATCCCTGTATAACAATTATGATAACAAGAAACTAGCTCGATTCTTTTATTAAGGGCGTTCCCGGGCAAATGCAACTGTACAGTCTATGTTCTATAACACAAAGCTACACTTTTGATAGGATTTTTAAAATGCATATTTTTTTTTGTGGTTTATCTTTAATTTACGAAGAAAAGAAAAGAAGCCGCGATAAAATATGATACCAGAATCGAAGGTTTCGCAGTTACTCTACCCAAATTTCCCAGTCCACCATTGCAGTGATATCTTAACTTACCTGTGAAATGACACAGAGATTACACCTTTGTTATTTTGCCCATACCCAATCTGAGCTATCTGGATGCCAATGAATCCATTTTTTCGATGGTAGAAACAAAGTATTGGCCCCTTTCTGTGATGCATTGGATATACATACATCAAAATGGTCATCGAGAAACGTGTGTCGAGAATGCCGCTTGGTCCATTAGGAATCATGATGTAAGAATCACGTGCCCCCGTGAGCTTTAAAGAGCCGTGGCGACGGCCATGTAGGCCTTCCTCGTAAACCACTTTGCTCATGTTAGCTATGTGTGCGGGATGAGCAAGATTGGTCACACCATATGCACTGTCAAATGCAAATTTCGCAACTGGCATCAAGTTGAGGCCTATCGTAAAAAAAATACACTTATATGAATATTACATTTGATCTTACTAATTGGTCAGTTAATCATAATCAGTAGATTTCTGAATAGACCCTTTTCGAGTTCCAAATTACCGCTGTGTTCCTTGATTACAAACTCAATTACACAGGATTAGCCTCGTATCAGTGTCTAAATATTCATAAATACCAACGGTAAAGTAAGGAATGCACAACCTCAACGATACAAACACTTTGAAATTCCACGGACCTTCACAGAAACACGAGTATTCTGCACAAAATCGAGGCTAACCCTGAGCAACAGAGAACTCAAAACTGGAGTATTGCCATTCCATTGTATGAGTATCATCTCTTTGTTCTGGTTATGATTTCAGAAAAGTTCATATGGAAGTTATCTCAAGATTTTATTTCTATGAAGTTTAATTGATAATGAAAACATATGCCCGAAATAAAAAGTGGAAATCGAGGACTGAGATTGGCCTTGCATTGGGGCATTTAGTCTCGCTCTTTTTAAAACTCTTTCCTTCATTCTTCCTTGCCTTATCGAAAAGGAAATAAAAATTTAGATCTCCTATTTAGTCAATAACTAAATAACTCAAATTTGCTACTGGTTTATTAGAATGATTGTTGAAATTATAACTGTCGTGTTTTACCCCAATGAAATAAATTTCATTCATTCGTTCATATATTTAAAATGGCAGATATTAGAGTTACAAAATAATTCAATAACTAAATGTATTGAAACTGACCCAAACGCAACACTTGTTTGAAGGCATTAGAGTGCAACTCTAATATTTGCTAATATAAACCAAAGTACGTACCAGTATTATTCTGCGCTTCATAAGGATCATACAACAAATTCAGCCAGTACAACATAACAGAATTGACAGTAACTGCATTCGAATTCCGTTTACGAGAGCCAGGATCTTTGAATTGACTAATCATAGATTCAAACTGATCTTTGGACATAACGTTTGCTTTCCTTAGTTCCAGTTCGTGGATTATATTTTCCTTGCATTTTTGCAGGTTACGTGTCGCAGTTTGTAGTTCCGATGAATTGGTTCTTAGATTTTCTTTAGCTTCTCGAACGGCGTGGTAAATATCTGAAGGAACTATATAAAACAAATAATAGGAAATGGAGAAACATAAAGTTGACTTTGTGGAGTGGATCAAGACCGGCGGATGGGTATTAGAAGCCGATGGATAGTGGTGGTGTTAATGATGGTGGTGGTACTGATTATGATAATAACGATCATGCTGATTATGGTGTCGACGATGAAGACTGAGGATGATAATAATTAGACGATGATGATGGAGGATGCAGATACTGGGGATAATGCTCAGACGATGATGTTGACGATGACAATGATGATGGTGATGATAATGGTGGTGACAACGATGATATAAATATAACAGGGTCTAAATGAGAGGGGAGGTCACCATATCAGTAACAGCTAAATTTTCTGTTTTTTATCAGTTAACTCAAAGTTTGAGTTGATAATTAACCTTAAAAGATAATGCCTTTATTACATAAAATTGAGTACAATTTTCGTGCAGTTTTTTTAGTTAATAGTTATATCTAAATACCGTTTGATTTGTTAACCTCATTCAGACCCTGATATAATGATTAAACTATGATGATGATGGTGATGAAGATGAACCAGTTTAAACGAACTAAAAACAGTGTTACATAATCTAATCTGAAATGCGTACATATCAGTGGCGGATCCAGGGGGGGGTTCGAAGGGTTCCACGGAACCCCCCTTGAAGGTTTGATCTTTTAGGTAATAGAAATATGTCTTATATAAATTTTGCTTAAAAGTATCCACAAGGATAATGTTGAACACGAAATGATAAATATTTGCTGTTATAATGTTTAATTTACCTTTAAGTTCCGTTACTAGATAGTAAATTAGGTGATTAGAGCCAATTTTTTGTCAGGCATCGACTAAACAAAAGAGAATTATACACAGTTTAAGAAACGGAACCCCCCTTTGAAAAATCCTAGATCCGCCGCTGCATATCTCACCTTCTTTAGTCTTTTGCTTTTCTTGCTTAATATTATGAAGATTAAACTCGCTGAGCGTCTCGCTTTTGCATTGCCCACCTACTCTTACGATTCCTTTTTTAAGAAACTTTAGAATTCCTTCCAAAAATTGATCTAAAGCATGGTTTGTGTAGCAAACGACTAGAATAGGATGCGCAGGTGTTTCGTCGTCCTCCATTAGATCAGAACCATCACTAAAAGAATTCTCGGTTCCTCGTTCCCATTGGCTCTTGTTATGTAACAAGACATTGACTACCTAAATATGTAACAGCCAGATTAAGTTCTAAATCACAATGAGCAATGATCTATTTTTGAGGGGAAGGCCTATAGGATGATAGTTGGAGCTTCTGTAAAGAAATTGTTAATATTCTCCCTCCTAGAGTCCAAGTTGGGTAAAACGCTCACATCCACCTACCACGTACCACACACACACACACTCAAACCTGATCTGCTGTATTGAATAGTAACCTCTCTCCCCCATATATTCCCTAACTTTTTCTTGATGAATTTGAAGTGAAATCCACTCCTGGGTATAAATTAGCTGATCAATCTAAAAGTCCGAATTTCTGCTTTAAATAAAGTAGTTGTCAAACACTGACCACCAGCTACTGTCAAAGAACTATTATTTAGCACTTGCGATGCATTTGCATTCCACACGACACATTAAAATGACATCAAGAGAAGCCCAGCAATTACGACCATACTGATTACCTTCAATCCAATGTAGGTCTTTCCAGTTCCAGGCGGTCCCTGAATGATTGCAAACTCCTTGGTCAGTGCTAGTTGTACAGCCTTGAGTTGAGAAGAATCGAGTTCCAGGTCTTCTGCACTCGGCCAGGAATGCATGTCAAGGATCCTTACAGCTTTCCCTGTGGGAAACAAATCATAATATTATTAACTGTAATTGAAGACCAAGTGATGAAAGAGAATCTTTACCATATCTCTTCTTTATTTCTTGTTCTTGTTTTTGCAATTGATCCTGATCTTGATCGTGATTTTGATCATGTTCTTGATCTTCATCCTGATCCTGACGCTGATCTTGACCCTGATCTTGATCCTGATCCTGGACCTGATCTTCATCCTGATCTTGAACCTGATCTTGAACCTGATCTTGAACCTGATCTTGAACCTGATCTTGAACCTGATCCTGACCCTGATCTTGAACCTGATTTTGAACCTGATCTTGCTTCTCATGATCTAAGGTTTGACTTTGACATTGAATTGTAGAGGATTGAACCAAACGTGCTCTCCTACAAGACGTTTAATAAAAAGAAGTGTGGAAAAAACATGGAAATGACAATATTTGAAAGACATTGATCACTTCTGTAAATTGGTTTCAAACTCGTGCAAACAGTTTTACTCGTTTGGATTATAAGGCCTGAAAGCCTCATGATAACGAGCAAAATAAACCCCTTTAGCTTGGGCGTTACTTTATTTTTCCGTTATTAATGTCTTTTCATGCGCAAGCATTAAACAAAGAAATGATACATGATAGTTATGATTCATCAGCTTTTTAATTATAAATCAACAACAAAAAAAAAAAAATTAGCGCGCGCAATTAATTCTCCCTTCGTAACATGCGCGCTCTTAGCAACTGATACATTTAACTTTAGCACGCGCACATTGTTATGTTACGTGTTTTCTTGTAAAATTGTCACAACCGTTTGCCCTGATGAAGAGCAAGATGCTCGAAAGCTTGGCTTGATTTATAATTAAAAAGCTGATGAATCATAACTATCATGAATCTTAACTCGGCTTACAAACACTTATTGGATTTAGTACATAAAGAAATGATACTTTAACTAGAAAATGAACACATTGCTTGAAATGGGAAAATATTTCGCCAATTAAGCTAAAAAGGGCAGCAACCCCACTACCCACCCTTCTTTTATTTCGTAAATTCGGCGGTAAGACCACCTAATCAAATGAGAAGATTAACTAACCTTTTAGGTTTTCTTTTCTTCATTATTGGGGACAAGTCGTAAGTTACTTCCTCTTTCATTCTGTTCCTCAGGTAGGCAGGGGATTGAATATCATTTTCACACTCTACAATGTAACGCTATGCCAAAAATGAAACTGTATAAATAAAATTCCATGAATACAAGAATAATTTATTCGATTCACAATGAATTATATAATCACATGCCTGAGAGCATCGAAGGAAAATAAAATATACCGCGTAATTCTGTGTCTTTGTTTTGCTTGTTTTTTTTTTTGTTTGTTTGTAGTTCGTTTGTTGCTTTGTTTCTTTTCTTCCTTTTGTTTTCTTTTTCTCGGTTGTTTTGGTTTGATTGTCTGTTTGATCGTCCAACTTCAACTAACCTGAAAAGGAAGCTTGTCTGGTTCAACATATTTGAGTCCTTGTAATACATGACGATACGCCTCGAAATATGCTGCTGTTTCTACCATTTGATACTCGACTTTACCAAGGTCAGTCACTTCTGAAACGTCTGTAAATCGCACTTCCAGCCATCCCTGATACAAAAGCAGTCTAATTTGTCAACTTATAATTATTTCAGGTTATTATCGGCTCCCGTCTTGGAATGGGGGATACGCATGCGCATCACCAAGGAAGGCGTCTGAAACACTGATACAAGTATCCTATCGTTTCGAATATGCAAATTTCAAACAAAGTCGTTTGATTCAGGAGGTGTATCGTATAGAAAAGAGCAAATACTACGAAATAAGAGATGGAGATCTAAAATATACTGAATAGTAAGTCAATCCACCCTTTAAATATAGCAAATTATGTTATTGGCTCACAATATATTGCCTAATTCTAATTCTATAAGACATAATAAAATACTGTTAAATGCTAACCTGCTTTAGTTTTTCATCATCTCGTTTTTCCACTAGGGCGAGTAAAAATGTCTCAAAATTATCTTTGGAGAGACAAAGTAGTGAGCCATAGATCAGCCTCTTACTGTTCTCCCATCTGATACGCTTCAACTTGGACACATCAAAGCTGATCATATGAGTCAAGCCTTTGTTTGTGAAAATAGGATAGAGAACCCTTACATCAGTGTACACCCGTACATCCTAAAAAAGATTGAGTACTATTAGAAATGAATAAAATACAACATAAAAATGCATTAAGGTGAAATTTTTTTCAATAATGAGCAATAATGGCAAAAAGCACCAAAAACTAGACTTTTGTATGAGTTTTGACCCCAATTTTCGTTTTGGGTTAGCACTCAAAACCTTTTTTAAACAGTTAGAAACTGATAAACTATGATAAAATGCCTGTTTGAAGCGGTGTTTTTCAATTGTACAAAGATGTTTTGTTGCATTTGTGTTAGAATGTTGCTTTGTCAGGCTTTTCCTATAGAAAATATATGGGAAATAAGCAAATGAAGGCCTAAACCTCATTTTCGAAAAAATTTTTGCTTTGGGTTAACACTTTGATTCCACTTTCATCGGTCATCTCCACTTCCAAACAAGTTAAACTTTCTGAATAACAAGATTTTAGCCTTGTACAACAGCCTTTCTTCAAGAAAATGGTTTTTGGGGCTCACTGCTTGAATATGAAAAGAATTCTCTCGTAATTGATTAGTTACGAAAGCAAAACAAAATAAAATAAACTAAAAAAAGAAAAAATGCGAATAACTACGCAGTAAAATTCTCCCCTGATAGCAAAAGGACCAACAAGCTCAGCAACTAACCAACAAACCATTCACCCATTCGACAGTTATAAATAACTTATGAGTGAGCGCTATCTATCCCTACTTTCAGCTATCCATGCCTCCCTTCCTAGCGCCTGTGACTTACTTGTAAGAACTTCAAATTTCCTGATTCCACTTTTTCTAATAGCTGTTGAATACCTTCGCGAAGTGGGCGAACGAAATCTTCTCGTAGTAGTCGGAACTGGACATCTAGATAGTGTTCAGGATCATTGTACTTGCCCTCTATCTTGTTTCTTCTGAGAAATACGGGTCCTTGAGTGTGAAGATCTTGGATTGTGGGTGTGACACTTAATTGACGAAAATCGTCAGGTGGAGCCTCGCTATCGCGAAGAGCCGCTTGGAAAAACAAAAAAAAGTATATTGGTCAAAACCTTAGATTTCGTTAATCCATATTTGAGTAGCAAAAGGGCAACTCAAGTCTTTATATAAGATTTTTTAAGGAACCGCTCATTACTAGTTTATCGTCTGGAGAGGGGACTCGGAGAAGGTAGGGTGGATCACATGTTTTCTAGACAACTGGATGGGTACCATCTGTATATATTGACAGGTATTATTAATATAAAAAGGGGACGGGGTATCACACAAAGATGAGAGAGAAGCAACCACTGATAGGGGGCGGGGTTTATCATGCAAAAGACGGTGCCATGTGGGGGACCAGATATTCCTTATAATGTCGCAACAAAAATCTTCCGTCCGACAACATGCTCTACTTTCAGTTTGATAACCAAAACAAAATCATTGTCATTACCAATCAAGATAAAAACCGAGCAACTTAATTAGATATATATTTTTACCTTCATTTATTCGTCTCTGTTTTCTTGGGTTTCTACCCATTTCTTCCACTTCTTTCTTCACCTTTTCAGCCATTTCGTCCTTTAAAGCCATCAGTTCTTCCACAGCTGTTTCAATACCTTGGTTGCATAATACGCCTTTGTCTATCAATTGTTTAGTAGTGTAGCTGAGCTGTGGTAGTGGTAGGTGTGGGTAGCAACTCGGCTGCTTTTTGATAAGCTCAGAAAAGATCGTGATCATGTATTTAAGTTCGTTTTCATGTTCTTTATTCTCCAGATGATCGAAGCTAGCCAAACGCATTATATAACGTGATAAATGATTGGTAAAATATATCGACGTTGGTAATAGGCTCAGCAGTTTTGTCAGACGCACATTCGCAGTCTCACAGTCACATGCACGAGCAAGGACCTTTAGAAGTACGACAATTAACTCATCATTCATAAAATCTCTTTGCTTTAGTAGAGCGTCAGTAGCTGGTAAGCATCGCTCGCTTGTCATGTCAAGTACCATTTCATCAGGAGATTTTTCCAATATCGTCTTCAAACTTCCGAGTCCAAATTTGACAGGTCGTCGGTTGTTGCTGACATTTCCATTTTTTCTAGAGTCATTTATTGAGCTCGACTTTGATCTGCCCCATAATCCTTCTTTTCCTCTTTTCTTTGATCCTTCTTGCGCTTCATTGCTTGATTCTCTTCGGAATCTGTCATCAAGTCGTCTGTGTTCTCCACCCTGTGTTCTGTCGCGGGATTCTTTTTGTGGCCTGTCACGCGAGCCACCTTGTGGTCCGCTGTCGCGGAATCCTCCCTTTGGCCAGTCACGCGATGCACAATGTGGTCTATTGCGGGATCCTTCCTGTTTTCTGTCGCGGGCTCCTTCCTGTGGTCTGTCGTGGGCTCGTCCATGTGGTCTGTCGCGGGATCCTATTTGTGGCCAGTCACGCGAGCCACCTTGTGGTCCGCTGTCGCGGAATCCTCTCTGTGGTCTGTCACGCGATCCACCTCGTGATCTGTCGCGGGATTCTCCCTGTATCCTGCCCCAGTATTCTCCTTCCGCATTATCGACCAATGATTCACTTTGTTTGGGGTGACACATTGCCATAGTACTCTATAGATTAATATTTTCCATTTATCAATGCAGCATTTTCGCATTCCATGCATATCGCTGTTTTTGAAGACAACTTTCATTACATTTTTTAGCCTGGTTTTTAAGTGAGCTATTCACAGCTACCATTTAAAGTCCGTTGGAGTTTCAAAACTTTAGTACTATTCAGCTTGCACATTCTTTATATTAAAATTGACTAATGAAAATGATGAACTCTCAAACGAGGCTAACAATGTACTACCGAGTCTGCTGTGGTATTCATCGAATGCCAAAGTGCTTTCACTAAGAGTGCGTTTATTTAGTCTGAATCCGCTGCTTGTTGATCAATCTCGTATCCTGGGCCTGCGTTTCTTCTGGCCTGCGGCAAAGAACGATGGCTCTGGCATAACTCACTTTTCGGAGCATGCGCAGTTTTCCGGAAGTGAAATATAAGCAATGAAAATCATGCTTTAAATCAGTTCTGTGTTTACTTCCGATCAAAATAAGAATTAAAAATCGAAACAGTTTATTTTTTATTTATTTTATTTTATTATATTATATTATTTTTGGCAAGTCTTTGAACGCATGCGCTGTTATACCGGAAGCCTAAGAAATCCTGGCCTCAAAAAATGGATTATACCAGAGCCATCGTTCTTCGCCGCAGGCCGAAAAAAAGCAGGCTCTGGGTACGAGTTTGCCTGTTGATACGAATAAAAAACGTGGTCTGCGTATGCTCTAAGTGCGTATGCAAATTCGTCCAAGCGTCTCAATGCTATCGTAAAAATATGTCATTTTGAACTCAAACATGACTGATGATACCCAGGTTAGCCTGATAAATGGACTTCACAAAATGCCAAAACTTATTGTCCATGCGCTGCTTGAAACTTAAGGATAATTCTTTCATATTGTCTTTATTAAAACTGTATTTATCTTGCCATGGTCTCACACAAGCGAATTTTGTTTTGTATACTCGGAGAAAACGAACATGTATTTTCTCAATCAAAGTCTTCTGTTAAAACTGTATTTATCTTGCCATGGTCTCACACAAGTATAATCGCGAATTTTGTTTTGTATACTCGGAGAAAACGAACATGTATTTTCTCAATCAAAGTCTTCTGTTCTTAGAAAACGTGCTGAAATGCACGCATGCACGAACGTTTTTAACTCGTGAATACGCGAAGCGTAGAAACGAGTTATTCTCTTAAGGCCGGTTTAGACGGTATGATTTTCGCCTACAACTATCGTATATTCTTCCAGTAAATTCTTCTAGGATCATGACAGTTCACATTTTGAAAATTCGGTTAGCTTACCTTTTGCTAGTGAAGAATCGAATCTTCAGTGTCGCTTCAAGAGCTTACCATGTTTTCCTTCATCATGAAACACACCTTGAGCTCCTTTGTCACTATGTAAAGATCGACTTACCTAAAGCCTAAAGACTGAATTATACCGCAGAACTAAAATTCAACTCTTTAGCTTCGAAACTCAAAAGAAAATACCAAGCCGAGACTTCCCAAAATTAAATATTCATCTATAAAATAAAACCATTCCTTGGAAATTCAGTTCACAACAACAATTTCCGGGTAACCCCCAATTCGATTTGACGTCAAACTACAAGGAAATCACGTGATCTTAATTTTGAGACAAAGCTTCATAATGTCTCAAGAAAATGTTGAATATTAAAAGACAGTGCATCGTTCGTTAAGGGAATTCCAGATGTATATCGGAAAAGTGACCTAGCTGCACTACTTATACTTATTCAGTCATTCGAAAAAAAAAACACAAATTAGTTTTAACATAAAAAGCGTTTGCCCCACCAGGAAGGGGTCAATTTTAGATATCTTTACAATTTACTGACATGATAATAGCGCTCGTCTGAGACGAGCAGTTTTATTCATATTCAACATAATATTCTTGCATTTTGATGCAACGTTTCAGTGAAGGAATACTCATCACCACCACCCGATGCAAACCACGATTTCATCGTCTTTTAAACCTCGAACTCCACAAAAGACTTGATCAAAATGATCCCTACGATGGGGGATTCATTTTTTAAAAACTCTTTTGGCTCTTTCTCGAAGATTTCTATGACCGAAATTTTCGTGCAGAATATTTATCGCTTGCAGAAGCTTTTCTGCCCTGTAATGTCAAGTTTCTTATCTGCGTAGGACTCGGACTTTTTTCAGGACAAAACCGCATCATCATGAAAGCTGGTAAGAAGAAATGAATGCTTAATTTTTATGCTTTTCGTTTTAGAAGTCCTGGTTGTAAATGAAAATATTTCAATGAATGAATTATCAGTTTAGCTAACACCAGTTTGGTTTCGTCATTGTTTATAGGGCCTGGCAAAAAAATAAATGATTCAATAGTTGAGTAATCAAGCTCAGGAACGACGTATATCTTATGTCCAGCTAATTTTCTGTTTTGCTGCTAACAAGGTAAGCTTATCTATTTTATTACTTTCATTGCGGTAAAAATACTCTATGGCAAAAACGTAAAACTCTTCATATGGACAACCACAAGATCGTTAAGTAAAAGAAACATTTAAACATTTTAAACGTATTTTAATTTTTTGTAACATTTTAAGATAAAATTCAGCGATAAAACTTTACTAAAAAACATAATATAACACGACGTTTCGACGTTAACTGGACGTCATTATCAAGTGTTAGAAAACTCATTAATAATTCATGAAGAAAACACAATAGAAATCATGACCATGAAGGTGATTTTATATCTGATAAAGATTCGTCTTCATTTGCATAAACTTTAACTTGGATTTTCTCTATCAAACTTGGTTCATTTCGTAAAAAAATCGGTACACAATGAGAACAAACATCATAAGTTTTCTAAGCCGTTCAATAATCTCGCAGATCGTGTTTTATCGGGTCTAAAACCACTCGGCTGCGCCTCGTGTTTTATACCCGATAAAACACTCCTGTTCGTTTATTAAACATTACATAAAAAACTAAAAAACGTTAACTTATATTCATGAATAATAATGAGTATAAAAAGGTGCGAAAACGAAAAACTATGTAATTTAAATATTGTACAATAAAATGACGAACAATGAAAGAAAAATAAAAAAAAAACACTAATAAAATACTTTAGCCCGAATAGGTGTTAATTCAGACGGGCATTTTATGTCAAACTGGGGTTTGCTGATTTAACGATTATCGGCGAGTATTTACCGATATATATACCGATATTATATTCCCTAAATTCACTGAATCTGAGGTCAACTATTGTTTTAGTATAATTTTAGACTTGAAATCATAGAATAAGGCAAGATAGTATAGAGTTTCGCGCGCTGTGATTGGTCGAGAGACCAGTGATTATGAGACGATAATCACTGCTCGAGCAGCGGTAATTAAGAGGTTTTCCAAAAAAAAAAAAAAACGTTTTATCCTTAACTTCGTCTTTTCTCTGGTTTTCAAGTCTAAAATTATACCAATAATTAGCAATTAGTCTTCTCGCCCTTATGGTCTATGAATCAATAGCCCATGATGTCGAAAGCCAAATGGGCTATTGACTCATATTCCATGAGGGCGAGAAGACTAATTCGGATTCGACTAATTAATAATAGCTTAGAACTGTGTTCAAAGCCGGCGTAAAAATACAGTCAATCAGGTCCTCATCTCTCTTAGCTTGGTGCCTGTCTCCTGACTCTGATAACCTTTCTTGGAATATAGGTGAATACAAGTTTACGGATTAATTTTTCTGTCTGTGCCTAAATGCACTTTGGACATCTATCGGCTGTTGAGTATATGTGTCCTGAAAAAAAGAAGATATGATACAGGCATAAGGTATAACGCGTAGCCAATCAAGCTAGTATGACGTTGCGAGAGGAGAGTTTGTCAGGTCTCCCTTGATTCGGGTTTACCGATTTTCCCCTCTGTTCAAAACCTAGGACGCTAAACTCAATTCAATCTGTGAGTAAGCCTTATCCCGGCTATTAAAATCTTTAATCAGCCCAAAGTTTTTCTTTCAGGGTATCAATAGAATGTGAAGAAAATGTGAAGAAAAATGTGAATGTATTAGTCTACAGAAGAAAACTTATCTTGGCTACCAATCAAGCCGTGCGTCGATTTGTTCAAATAACTTTAAAGCCTGGTTCGCACTAGCGACCCAAGCGTAAGCGTAAACATAAACATACACAAACATAAACATAACGTAATGATAACGTAAACATACGCAAGCGCAGATAAGTCATTCAAGGTTAAAAATCCCTTTATATTTGGGGGGGGGGGGGGGGGGACACTTTCTGTCGAGCCTATAATACTGCAACTTGCGCTTGCGTATGTTATGTTTTTGCTTGTGTCTTTAGTGTAAACTAGGCTTTAGTTTCTTTTTCTTCGCATTCTCCGAAAACAGATCACTTGTACAGTTGGAATAAACATGCAGAAGCTTTGTACCGTGGCTTTGAAATGAACACATACCGTTAAGACACTTAAACCAGTTCCCCTCCGTGAAACCAATCTTGCTGCTCATGATTTTCATCGTGTCTTCCCTTGTGATTGCCTTCTCTTGATATGACATCAATATACTATATGAACTGCGAATCCTTTCAAGGATTTCCATATGCGAGTCAAGCTTTTCCGCTTCTGCAAAAAAAAATTTTAGGCGTACCGCATTGTGTACGTTGAAAAACACATTAAACCAAACGACGATCATCCATCGATCCAACAAATGATTTTCAGCACCAAAATAGATATTTCAAGACCGAAATTATGGAATTATTGGAGTTTAAAATGACTTCGTTGACTCTTTGTTGATACAAGCACCACTGAATATCACAACACTAAACTCCGTGTCAGTTGATAAGAATAAGCAGAAACGCACTAGTTATTCCTCATATTCTTGGATGGGGATTTTCCTATTTCTTATCTTCTATAGTTCCAAACGTCTTCGGCTCCAACAACCTTTTTTAACCAGGTGTATGAATGTACACACGGACTCATAATAAGGAGACGGCGTGGAATGAAAACAAAGAAACTTTCGACGCAAGAATAGTTTCAAGAAAATTTTGCGCAGCCGAAACCCGAGTTGCAAACAAGATACAAGACAAAATTGCGCCGTTTAACACCCCTCTTGAAACTTTCTGCTACATGCCCCAGCAAACAATTGCAATCTAAATAGATCCCAACATTCCCAGCGACCTGAGGCAACATCAACACCCAGCCCTTTTCTAGCAACGTCGTGACACACAAGTTTGGGACGCCAGCCGTGCTCGCTCAAGTAACCCTATTAGAATAATAATAAATATTCCCTATCCTTTTTGCCATCTTTCTTGATGGTAATAATTTTGCAGAAGTGTTTAATCAGGTTATAGAGACCTTTAGGATCAAGTTTACCGCTACTACCAGCGCTAGCGATCAGGCCCAGAAAAACGTCCGCAAACACGGAGAAACACTCTGCATCCATGAAATTCAATATGGCGGCTTTTTCAGCAACAAATTCGTTATGATGCCTTGCTAAACGTCAAAAGTTTGACGCCTGACGTCGATCTGCAGTTTGAGGTTTGCGGTACCTAGCAAGAACGCCATGCTAAACGTCCCTAATAGAATTCGTCAATGTTCTTTTGCGCATCAGTACAAAATCCATGACAAGGATTAATGATTGCTTACCGATACGTTTACCAGAGTCTATTGTCTGACCAATGTTATCCATATCATTCTTATCTGCGTCGTTTAGAGTATCTTCCTTTTCTTTGATCAACTTCTTAAGTATTTTGTACGACACAATCAACTGTACGCGAAGGATTTCATCCCTCAGGTACTCTTGTTCTTGGTCACTAATTTCGCTAGCAGAGCCCCAGTCCAAAGAACTTCGGGTTAGATTTATTCCTCTATCTTTGAGAGCTGTAACTTCTTTTTCAAGAGACGTTTTAAGCTCTTGCTGGCCATCTGGAGTTCTTGAATTTTTTTCCATGTGAGAAATTTCTTTAAGCATTTTACTTAGCAGATTTAACAAGATGATCTGGTTCTGGTACATTTCAAGACTTTCCATTGTGATTTTCTTTTTCTCCAATTTTTCTCGAATGAATAGGGAACTTTTTACAAACTTGTCAGAAAAAGCGATGAGGCTTTTTATTTTGATCGTCTCTTCTGCAATGTCGTAGTCACGAACGGTGATCGCCGTTTTGACTTTCGAGATATCCTCTAGCGTATTCTTGATAATGTGGCTGTATCTGGGGCAGGTTCGAATAGGCATTGTGCATACAGGGCATCTGCAAAACATTAATCATGCAAGCTCAAATGTTAGTAATATCAAAAAATATTCTTAGAAACGCATCTCCGGTCAGTCTTACTAATTGCTCGATGAAATTTTCTTAACAAACATTTTACATGGACTGTCCTTACTGAGGAGTGCAGCAAGTAAATTCAATCTATAGCTTCGCTCGAATATATCTTACTTAATAAAAACAATTGTCTTTCTCTCGGAATGCGTTGTTTTTCTCTAAAAAAAATGGCAACAAAAAAGATGTTATTTTACTAACCCTTTAAGCTGTATGCTGATCGGGATATCATTGCAACATTCATCCATCTTTGCGTCCATGAAATTAACTTCAATCACGTGTCCACACGGTTGAAGCTCTACAAATTTGGCGTTTGGATCGTCTCCAAGCACTACCTTGGTGACTTCCTCTTTATGGCACACTTGGCATGTTTTCGGGCAGGGTTCACCACAAATACCTATACACTGGTGACCACATGGTACTAATGTCTTCTTGCAGGGCTCGTAACATCTTGGTCGGTTACATGGCTCACTACACCGTTTGCTACACTCAAAGTGTTTACATATCCAAGCGCATGGCATCATACATGGCTCACAAGGTTCACAACACTTGTTACGACACTTTTTGTGAACACATCCATTCTCGCAGTCCCGAGAACAAGGAGGACATTTTCTCGCGCACATATTTCGACACTTGTGGCCACATGCTAGAGTTCTATCACATTTCTGCTTACATTGTAAGTGAAAACGTCCTTGCTCACATTGATAGCAGTTACCTTTAAAAGAAAATTTGAAGAAAAACAAATACGATACTGTATTGAAAAGCAATGCCCATTTTCATCGGATTACCTAAAATTTACTTTAAAAATGGATTTAAATAAATTTATTAGCTTTTACAATAATCAGTGTTTGTGATAGCAGGAATCGATACCGGTAAAGAAAAAGTGCATGGACAAATACAAGGGAAACGAAAAGAGAGCATTTATTTTTTAATTTTAAAATCTACTGAGTTCGTCTTGAGTTACCATAATATGCGCTATTGCTTGTTGCATATGAATAATGCCATAATAGTTACCTGAACACCGATGTCCACATTTAAGTATTTCACAAGGAAATCTGCATTTAGTTTTGCCAGGGTCAACATAGCACGGAAGATTCTGGGTATGATTACATGCAGGCATTATCTTTTCTCTGCGAATACGACAAGGTCCACACTCCTCAAAGCACCTCTTTTTGCATTTGTGACCCAGATCACACAACGTCTTCGTACAAGGTTCCAAGCATTCGTACTCAATATGATCAGGATCCCTTGGGTGACATGATAACCGACATGCGTGACCGCAGTCCAGTCTAGCATGATACGGTAAGGGACATCCTCCCTGCGGTGCACGTTGAAAATCTGTGGCACTGGACGCATGAATTTGCGTACAAGGGTGGTTTTGGCACATGAGAGTCAACGAGTGGCCAACCTACATTGAAATATGTTCATTAATCCAAATTTGATAAAGAGTTTAAATAAGATTATGTAGATATTCACATTTGGAATGGTCGACCAAAACGTTTACGAAAGGAGAAAAATGGGCATAAAGGATATTTTTGACAAGTCACGTGACCTGCTTTGTCAAATATCTCCTTAACACAAATTTTTAGCCAACAATTCTCAACGTGAATTGATCGACTTTAAGAAAGGAAATAAATTAAGGGTGAAAACGTTCAGCAAAGACTTAAATTGAACACCTACTATTGAAATGAAATGAAATGTTATGTAAATTTCATGGCCACGTGACCTACATTTTTACCCGTTTATTGGAACCAGCTTGTAAAGAACCACGATCTAAGAAAGTTTGAGAAAGCTGGTTATACTTTAAGCAGAAACACCAAAGAAATTATTTCTTAATGGTCTGATAGAGAATTGGTACATAACATGCTTGATAGTGTTTAAAACCACACAGAATTAAATTAGTAGTTTTATGTCGGATGACAGGTTAACTTGATAATTATACCAATCTAGAACTTATCAAAATTCGTACATTTCCTCTTTCACGCATATCTTCAATGATCGTAGCCCAAAGTTTCTCTTTCGTGCACATGAGTTCTAAGTTACCAATACAGTAGAAGCCCTTCCTTGCTCGTGATAACGCGACGCACACACGATTAGAGATGCGCAGAAATCCAATGTTCCCTTCTTCGTTACTACGGACAAGTGACAACAAGATGATGTCATTCTCTTCTCCTTGAAAGTTGTCTACTGCGCAGATGCGAACGTCTTGAAAGATTTCATCGGAAGTTTCATTTTTGAGCTGAAACAGCTGTCCAACGTACATGGTCAGGATGGTTATTTGAGTCTGTTCGTAGCCCTGCAGGATGAAGTAACGGCAAAGAGCTGCTAGATACTTGGCTTCGTGGATGTTTGATCGACTTTTGCCTTCGTTAACAAAATCCTGCAAAACAAATATATGTTTACTATAACATAAACTATTTTGACAATCAGTTGGTTAAGTTCCTCGAATTTCTTCCTACCTCCAATTCGTTATGTTCAACGAAGAATATGTTCTTATTGACGCCTTTGATATTTTCAAAGTTCAAGACAGATTCATGATTTTCCAAGTCCTCGTAAATTGGTTTCATCATCCGGGCAATTTCAGGACGCATTCGATGTTGTTTCCGCAGTGTTTGGTAGTCCATTCCATTGTTTACCTTAAATGAAAATTCAAGTTATATAGTAGTAAGCGCCATTTTCCGCTTCCAAGAATTCAGTACAAGCCAATTTTCCTACCATTCTTTCAAAGAGTGATACGTCTAGCTTGTAATCTTTAGCCAGTTTATACACATTAGGATTGGGTCGAAGCTGTTGGTGATCACCAATCAAAATCAAATGTTTACATCCGGGGCTCAAAGATGTTACGATGTGAGACTCAAATACTTCAGCAGCTTCCTCTACTATGGTTATGCGTGGTTGAATTTCCTGTATGAGCTCACGAAACTTTGCAGCTCCTGTAATAAAGTACATAAAATTTTGAAGTTTCATATTTGTAAATCCACCTAATTATTTTCTATATCGCGTATAGGAAAGGCATTGCAGTGACTTCGAAGTCGTTGGGTCAGTGTCAGTCTCAGGGGACGGCCCGGGTGGATCTGGTACTCATACCAATGGCGAAGGACATTAAAATACCTTGGGTTTATTGACAATTA
This sequence comes from Actinia tenebrosa, assembly GCF_029948245.1. Classification (NCBI taxonomy): domain Eukaryota; kingdom Metazoa; phylum Cnidaria; class Anthozoa; order Actiniaria; family Actiniidae; genus Actinia; species Actinia tenebrosa. Next base: position 33,576,585 of record NW_028292569.1, read on the forward strand.
TAATTTGAGAAAACAAGTTTTTTTAGTTATGTAATTTAGTCCAGTGGTACCTCCTACCTGTTGTTGTCATGCCAATAATTGTTACCCTTCGTAGAATTGTTAGATCTTCTTGTCGATGCAGTGCCTTTATTCTTTCTGCACATTCTTCGAATTTTGGATATATGCTATAGATAAAGGAAGGAGTGTAGAAGAAAAGATAAGGCACTGAAAAATGAAGCAGCATAGTGTCGACTTATTTCGAATCATAAAATTGTCACAATTTCATTGAGGACTAAGAACTACTTTTCACGTACTTTGCAGAGGTTTCGTCTTTCTCCTTCTAATACAGAGAAACAAGAAACACCTGCTTGCAGGTTAAACTACTATTAATATTCCGAAACTATTCACGACTATGAATACAGGCGCATGATGTTTTTAACAGTTTTGTCATGATTTTAGCAGAATCGAATTTCAGCAGAATTTCTAACCTTCGAGCCTGTTTTCTGCAGATCTCACACAGTATTTCAATCCAGTATCTGTACAGACGCCATTTATCTTGCCTAGATAACTTCCATACTTCTGTTACCTTGTTTGCCTCATCTTCAGTCATCATATCTGTCTTTTCCATTTCCTTCTTCAGGACTTGTTTAACTCTGGTTCCAACAAACTTAGGGCACTGCATTTGCCATTCCCCCTGATTACTATTATCACATGTTGTATATGAAGTAATATCTTGGTATGGCTGTGGATTATGTCGTTGACGTCCACCAAAATGTAAAACTTCATCGATATCCACATCTAATTTCCGGAGCTCCTCCATTGCATCAGCTTCAAAGACGATGTTGTGTTGTGGTTTATCTGTGGCAAACTTCTCTCCCTCAGACTCGTCCAACACTTTTTCTTCTGCTTCTATGACATCTATGTTAAAGAATGGGAAATTGCAAACTTTAAACCGCAATTTCATGTTCGAGTATATAGAGTCTGTAGTTTACGAATTGCAAAAAGAGATATCAGATTTTGTACACTTGCATGTGTTTGTGTTATGTAATAACCCTTACAAGTATTCATATAGATTATGCGAAGTTTGACAGTAATATTGCACATGTGGGAGCTTTATTCGTTTTGATTTATTCTATGTATTACATTCAGGGTATTACTTTCTTACCCTCTTCTGGGATTCCGGCGATTGCCCTGATCTGTTCTAGGCTTATGGCTTCAGGGAAAAAATAAAGAGAAGAAACCCTTCCATAAAAGGTTGATTTCTCGTTATTTGGAAGATCAAGAGATCCAATCTGAACAGGCAAGTGGGAGGCAATCTCCATGCAGCCATTCTGGTGCTCTCCAACCATGTTTCCATTGTGATAAACACGCACGATGCCAGAGTTATAATCGTAGGACACAGCAATGTAGTGCCATTCGTTCCACTCCAGGACTTTATTTGTGATAAGGGGCTTGGAAAGTACGCCGTCACGCCTAGAAGCAAAAAATTTCCAAATAATCGTTATAGTAGTACTGCAATAATGCAGTTTTCATGAACTAAAATAAAGTAAAAAATCTAAACAGAAGTTCCGAAACGGTTTTGTCGTCTGCAGATTTCGCATTCTTCGAATTCATCATAGCAGCAACTACTGGGAAAGGGTACTTTGTTAAGAAAACGGTTCGGGCAAAATTCCGGCATCATGTTGAATGCAATGCGCCAGGTATCAGACTGCAATGGGAAGTACTATTTCAACCCACTTATTGATGGTTTTAACGGCGGCCATGTTGGAGGAACTTAACAAAAGAATTGTCAATGAATATTTTTGTTATATCCTCCAACATGGCCGCAATGTCTTTTGTTATTTAATTCTCTTGGGAATGGTTGAAAACCATCAATTCACAACAGTTATTTCAGTTAAGGGTTTATTAAGTTTGTTAAACTGTCCAATATTGGCTTTCTCCAGGGAGAAATTGAAAGCTGACTTCATTGATAAGATTTAGCATTGTGTCGATTAGCTGTAAGGCGACTGTGCCGAGTTTGGTGCGTAGTGCTTGTACACGGGCATTCTCGCTCACCTGTTAAAAGTTACAGTCAAAACGCCTTTGAAGTCTTGTACACCTTTTTGAATCTGGATTTGGATTCCTATGACACCGTTTTGATGAAAGGTAACGATTGGTCCAGGAGAGGTTTCGAGATAAACATACAGCAAAATAGTCATAGAGTAACGCGTGTCTATCGAAGAGCTTTCCATATTTGGAATTAGAATAAAGGAGTCCTCCCCATTTAATATTGCGTAGAAGTCGTTAAAATCGCCATCAACTCCTTTTGCTTGTTTTACTTTGTGAAAAACGAGCTCATCTGTTGAGTTAACGGCGTTAATCCTTTCCGCTCTAGAGAGAAGATACGTGGCAACTGGCTTGACAAAGGTCGAACCTGTGCATGAAAAGAGGTTTAAAATTAGTTGATAAAACGACATTAGGTATCCTGGTTTGTTTCAAGCAAAATACTTTAAGATTTAGAAACTTTTTCTAACTCTGAAAACTCATAAAACATATATTCGTATGTAGCATCTAAAAAATACACTCAAAAATAAAATGAAGTGCTAAACAATAACAGCAACGAGAACGACAACAGCAAATTTTATATTCACATTTCAATAATAATGTTACAATTATAATTGCTTAACCGCAGTTAGTATACAAAACTATTCGAGGCGGAAGCAATTTGAACAAAGCTTAATTAATAAAGAAAAGAATTGAAAAAAAATGAAACGAAACAAAAGAAAAAAAATGCAAGATACTACTGGTACAATTAAAGAATCAAACTTTCGAGACGTAATATTTCAAAGCCGACAATGAGGACTGGACGGGATTTCAAGTCCAAGCAATTAGTTCCAATTAGTTCTCGGCTGCGCCTCGAACTGGAGCTAATTGCGCGGACTTGAAATCCCGTCCAGTCCGATATTGGAGGCTTTGACTTCTCATCTCATTATTTATTCGACTTGGAGTAACTGGAACAAAATTAATTCAGTCCTAGGACTGAATTAATTTTGTTCCAGTTACTAGAGAATGAATTCAGTCCTTTCACATGACTTTACCAGGTTTCTAGTAACATCATGTGACCCACAAATAGCCCATTGATTGGCTGGTTTCCTCATGAATTATTAATGAGTATGAGAAGTATATATCTCTTATGTATTATTTATATATTTGCTAGTTATGGTAGGTATGAATAACAGTCTAAACATTACTGGCAAAAAGACAACAATTGTAGCAGAGTCAATCCTTGAAAAAAAAAAATTAAAATTAAAGTGATGTTAGTTTAATTATGTTGTAATCGATGTGAAGAGAAGCACGTACGAGCTCGATCAAAGAGTATAACTCTAAATATGAGTTAGGTAGTTTACAACCAAATTAATTCAGTTCAGTCATAAATATACCTGATTCAATGAAATCCAAAGTGTTGGTCAAAAGTCCAAGCCAGTAGTGCATAACATTAGGCTTTACTTTGATGTTCTTCCCATTTTCATCCTTAAACCGAGAGACAATCGAGTCATATTTGTTCTCAAACACAGTACACTTTGAAAGCAGTTCCTTTTCGTCCATAACTGTTGTCTTCAATTTATGAATCTCATCGTATATTCCTTCAAGTTTTGAGGAAAGTTCTTTCAGCTCATCGTACAAATCAGTGAGTTTGGGCCTAATCCAATCTTGGCTGTGGTAGATTTCTTCGAGTTCCTCGCTAATCTCTGGGAATACAAGTTCTCCCTCATCAACTTCGTCATCTACCATAAAGAAATATTATTATTATTATTATTATTATTATTATTATTATTATTATTATTAAAAATTAAAATATGAACAAATTAACTCAAAAAAAACATGCTTATTTAATCTTAACCCATTTTCTATCGTTCATTGTGTCATGCGGGAAAACTCTTTTAATATACAGAGATTATCACAAGATCTTGATATTGTTTCTATTTACGAGTGTCCATATCATATAGGAAACAAGGGAGACCGCGAGCGAGCGAGCTGCGTACCTACCGCTATTGTAATAATCATAATACCACTGTTGGCGGCGTTGGCGGCGAAGGCGGCCAAGACGGCGGTAGTATTGGCATCTCTCTCGATGGTATTGTCTTATTTTCTCCTTGATACTACGTATATTGCACTCCTCCAGCATGCAGCTTTGACTTTGTCCTCCAACCCGTACAATTCCTTCGGGGTGAAACTTATAGATTCCCTCCAGAAATTGATCTAAAGCGTGGTTGGTGTAGCAAACCAATAGGATAGGATGACTAAAAAATCTTGGTTTGTCATGCAATCCCAATCTCTTGTCGTTCCGTAAGTCGTTTGTGTTCCAATAGACCTTGTTATTCAGCAACACATTTGCAACCTTAAATATCAATACAAAATTTGAATTATAGAAATATGGTGATACATGTATCTAATAAAATTATGTTCCTAAGTTTAGTCACCTTCAGTCCAATGTACGTCTTGCCCGTCCCAGGTGGTCCCTGGATGATTGCAAACTCCTTTGTCAGTGCCATCTGTACCGCCTTGAGTTGAGAAGAGTCGAGTTCAAGGTCTTCTGCACTTGGCCAGGAATTCAAGTCAAGGATGTTCACAGAACGTCCTAAATGTGCGAACAATATGAAAGATTGACAATGAAAGTGTATGTAACCAGGAATAGTATGTACAAGCAAAATGGAAATTAACTAAGAGAAGGAATCTCTGGTATTTATGCTTGTAACCATCATAGGCTCGGTTTGATGCTATTTTTAGAATCACTTTTGCCGTCGTTTGTTTTTCTGCGCGCGCTCTACGCTGTTCGTTTGCTTAGGTTTTTTTGAAAAACAAAAGAAAACATGAGCAAACAGGGTAGAGCGCGTGCAGTATGCGCGTGCAGGAAATAAAAAATCAAAGTAGTGATTCTAAAAATAGCATCAAAGAAATCTCATGATGGGGCGCGGGGATTCCTTCTCTTGGTTCATATTCTCTTGGTACAAGTTCTTGATGGTTATATAAATATATAACATTATCTTACCCTTTTGCCTATTGTAGTACCCTACTTCTGACCTATTTCGATTCGGAAATATTGATATCAAAGACAATGCTTCAGTTTAGAGCAGTAATGATATAATGGATAAGAAAATCAATTAAAAAATACATACAGGGACAGGGTATAACTGATTTTAGTCAAATCCAACTAGCAGTCTATCATCAATGCGGCGTTCTGATTGGATGAGCTACTACTAGGCTATAAGTTAAAGCCTGCTAGCTTTGAAAACCAAAAAACTGAATTTAACTTTAATTCAAGACTTGTTTGCATCTAAATATTTTGACCGAATAGTTGGATTTGACTAAAACAATTAAATTTTTCGTCCTCATGCCTGAGCCTCGGCCTTCGGCCTCATGGGCTTTTGACTCATAGTCCATTCCAGCTCGAGGACTAATGGCTAAATATAAATTATAGGAGACTGAAAAATTGTAGCGTGGAATTAATCAAGAAAAATGTAAACGATCGAATTTTTTGCATTTAGCATCTATCTCAATTTCTTAATTACTCTTCTTTTTTAAAAACTAAGAAAATTTATTGCAATTCAGGTTGCTGCATAATGAAAAAGATAAGCACGTAAACGCAATGACTTGCGGAATTCAACACCTAAAGAATGCCCTAAAACGTGGACGAATAAAGCGCACGCAAACTGCGAATTGTTGCTGGGAAACTTTGCTCGCAAAATTCAAAGCCACAGCAAGACCTCATTGTTTACGTGTTTGATTCAATACTTATTTACAGTACAATTAAGTCAACAAATGCAGACTGATTTCAGTACAGAATGCAGTATACTACCGTGCACTTGTCTTCGATTCAGGGCTTCTCATCATGCACGTTAAGTCGTAGATCACTTCTTTTGATGTGTTACGTAAATAAAGGGGTGCTTGAACATCTGGTTCAGATTTGACAATATAGCGCTAAAAATGATATAAAATAACAGAATATCCTTATTTAGGATGATTAGCTGATTTCGTAATCAATAAATCATCGTATTAGTTTATCAAGATCAGGCCAAAAGCATGATTTATTGGAGGCTGTAGCCCCTTGCCCAAACCTACCGCCTTAGCTGCAAGTCAAAACAGTGAAAAATGTACATTAGAAAAGTTATTGCAACGGATTCAATTAAATATTCTGAAACCAATCTCGTACCCAGAGTCCACGTTTCTCTTGGTCTACACAGACAAACGAGAGGCTCTGGCTGTAACCGATTTAATTCGTTTAATTAGGTGACTTCTGACTGCCTACTATTCGATCCAAGCAGATCTAGTGCTTGTAAATCTACTTATTTAATAAAAGTTTTGTTTCTTTAAAACATTTTATTTCCGGAAAGACGCTTAGTACTGTTTTGCCTCGGAACAATCAGAACGCACAAAAAATTGGCCGCCGCCACAGCCTCTCGTTTCAATGTGCTGAACACTTGAAGAGAAACGTGGGCTCTGGATACGAGAATGTCCTGAACCTTTCACATAATACGGTATTCGCGACAATGTGCGCCCCCCTCTGTTCTCTCCACCCAATTCCCTATGCAGCAATTTATGTTCAGTCTCTTAAAGGCATAACCGTTACAAATTTCATTAATTCATTAATAGACATAGACATAGACATAGACATAGACATAGACATAGACATAGACATAGACATAGACATAGACATAGACATAGACATAGACATAGACATAGACATAGACATAGACATAGACATAGACATAGACATAGACATAGACATAGACATAGACATAGACATAGACATAGACATAGACATAGACATAGACATAGACATAGACATAGACATAGACATAGACATAGATATAGATATAGATGGGCATGGGCATGGGCATGGGCATGGGCACAGGCATAGGCATAGGCATAGGCATAGGCATAGGCATAGGCATAGGCATAGGCATAGGCATAGGCATAGGCATAGGCATAGGCATAGGCATAGGCATAGGTATAGGTATAGGTATAGGTATAGCTATAGATATAGATATATAATAATCATTTTTAATGTTTAGTTATGGCCATAAAATCAGATCAGTTGTCCCACGTCTTTTAATGCTTTTACCTCGAATGGAAAATGAAAACAGCTAATTTCTTGAAGACCTTCCAGCACATGACGACACGCTTCAAAATAGGCCAGAGTCTCCACCATTTGATACGTTGCATTACCTAGATCAGCATTTATGTCTGTAAATCGAACCTGGAAAATTCCCTATTAAAAGAATGGTCACATTAGACATTTTTACTACAAATGTATTAGAAGTTGTTATACGTGTGACGTCACCCGTATGGAAAAACAACTTTTTGGTCCACAACGAAAAGCAGTTCTATAAAAAACATTTCTTACTTTTGTTTCAATTACAAAATGTTTTCTCCAAATTTACCATTATTGTTTCAGGTGGATGTTAAATCATGAGAACATTTTGCATTATTATAGTGGTTTTTATGAGCAGTTGCCCCTGGAATTCGTCGCAACTTAAAAACTCTATACACCTGAATCCAAAATGGCGCCCAGCTGGTTGAAAACGAGGCATCCAGGGCCAAATTTACAAATTTACAGTATCTTCTTATAACTTGATGCTGCAAAATTGCTGTGTTCCTGAATGTAAGAAGAAAAGGACGACGGAACAAGTGAACAAGTGTATAATTTGCATTGATACCATATTATTTCTTTGCATTTGGCCCTGGATGCCTCGTTTTTATTCCTCGTTCCTCATCTTGGACTTAGGCGTATACCAGTAATCAGTCTTCCACTGATGCATAAAGATTAATGTCTGCACTCATGCAATATGTTACCTGTTCTAAGAGCCTGGGATTTCGTTCCTCCACTGTCGCTAGAACGAAGGTCTCAAAATTATCTTTGGAGAGACAAAGTAGTGAGCCATAGATCAGCCTCTTACTGTTCTCCCATCGGATTCTTTTCAGTCTGGACACATCGAAGATGATTTCATAGGTTACTCCCTTGGAAGAACACAGTGGTTTGAGTAGCTTTACTCCATTGTATACTCGAATATCCTGAACATAAAGTACACACAAAATAAGCTGGAAAGCGTTTTAGTAACTTTTTTTATATTAATAGTGTTTATGTTTGTTAACGACTGTGCATTTATTTTTCATGCCACCTCGCTTGTTTAATAGTCTCCTCCACATTTCCCTGCACCATCTTGAAAGGTTGGCCGTGCCGTTTGCATCGAAGCGAAACGAACGGTGAGTTTTCAATGATAGAGACGTGAATAATTGTTCAAAGTGTTAAAAAAGGTCTCTACCATTGCAAGCTCGCGGTTTTTCTCGCTTCAATGCAAAGCCACGATAACCTTTCAAGATGGCGCAGGGAACTGTGAACGTGACTATTAAGAGGCGTCGTATATTTCTGTGCGTGACACCCCCTCTTATATCTCGCATATCATCTGCGGTCGTTGGATTGTTTCGAATGCTCAACGCACTTTCTTCTACACCCACCTGGGATGGTTTTGTAGCACTCGTTCCTGTACTTTCTGACAACGCAGCAATACCTTCCCTAAGAGGTCGGATAAAGTCTTCACGTAGCAACCGAAACTGAACATCCAGATAATGTTCAGGTCCATCGTAACTCCCTTTGACCTTGTTACGCCTGAAGAACACCGGTCCCTTTGGGTGGATGTCGTCTTGTTGGGGAATGACACTTAAACAGCGAAAGTTGTCAGGGGGGTCTTCATTATCGAGAAGAGCAGCTATACATAAAGAACTAGCATTACTTACCGCGAGTGTAAGGTAGATTTTTTTATTTAAAAACACTGTCATCGCCACCATTACGATAACCAACAGCAACAGCAACATCAAACAGACAAATTAAACTGAGCAGCAACAAAAGTAAATTTTAAAAAATCCAAATGATAGATTCAAGGGCCCAAATTATACAAAAAGTTTGAGTGTTATTGCAAAACCCCTGCCTCACCATAATGCTGCCTGCCACTTCGTAAACTATATGAGACCTTTTTACAAAGCATTCATAACATAAAAACTGTCTTTATTTTCAAATATGGTTATTCAAAGCTACCTTCATCTCCTGGGTCAATCCTTCGTTTTGTCTTCTTGGTTTCTTCTTTCTTCTGGACCTTCTCAGCCATTTTATCCCTCAGTGCGATCAGATTCTCCACAGAGGGTTTGATTTCTGTGTTACGAATCTGACCGTTGTCCAATAAAGCAGTCGCGGCATGCAACAAGTTCGGCAAGGGAAGATGTGGGAGGGAAGTTGGCAGTTTTTTAAGAATTTCTATGAAGACCTTAACCATGCATTTCAGCTCCTCCTCTATGTCTTTCTCCTCGTTTCTTGAAGCATATGCCAAGCAGTTGATGTATCTCGTTAGTGCACTGCCCAGATACACAGAGTTGACCAGTTTATTTAGCAATATTATCAAAAACGCTCGAGATGTTTCGCTGTCACAAGCTTGAGCAAAAACCCTAAGAATCACAATTACATCTTTGTCTGGCAAATCAAATTGATTAAGAAGGCTCTCAAATGCAGGTAAATAGCGATCAGATGTTATATCCATGACAAGCTCGTCTGGATCTTTCTTCAGCATCAGCAATAAGCTGTCGTGATCGAGGTGTGGCTCTGCATTACTGTCATTGCTCTTCCTCTTCCCTCTACGTGATGCACCCCCACCACGCCCTTTATCACGGGATATTCCCCCCTGCCATCCTTGTTCTCTCCAACTTCCTCGTTGTACATTGTGCTTTGAGTCATGACTTCCTTCAGATTCATTATCGCTTTCATTTCTGTCAGTTTTTCTGTTACTTGTGTGAACTCTCGCTCTGTTACTCGTCCCTCCTTGCCATCCTCTACTACTGTCTTGGTAATGGCTCAAACCAAATCTTTCTCCATTTTCATTTCTATCTATTTTCCCACCACGTGTCAAACCTCTACTGTGTGCCCCACTTTTTGATCCTCGGCCATGTTGTGCATCAGGCCTACCACATGACCCTCTCTGCGTTCCTCGGCTGAAAAATCTACCCCCTCTGCCTCTATGTGGGGTGTTCCGACCTCTTCGGTGGCCTCTAGACGGTACTTCAGACATTCCTGCAAATATTGATTTACCTTTAGTCATGCGTTCTAAGTCTGGGATGCACTAACGAAGCCCGCTCTATAGGTCAAGAATAATGGCGAATATCATATCTTTCACTCAAGCGCATTAAAAAAATAAAAAGTGTTATGCTTAAATAAAAGCTTTATGCTTCTTGTTAAACATGAGTATGCAAAAGAAAAGCTGCTTGGTTTAGGAATCGTTCGAATACTGGATACCCGCAAACATTTGATAGCTTGTTTTAAGTAACATTTCCCCATGACAATTGATAATACTATTAGAAATAAAATTAATGTATTTTCAAATAGACTACATTATGTGTACAACTCTCAAACAAGAGTTTCAAATCCAAGCAAATCCAAAATTATCAAGGAATTTGCATAACATCAGTTCACTGTAGCAGTATATGCTAATCAAGAGTTCAGACAAAACTGAAATAGCTCGAATTTTATAATGAAGTAAAGCCACAAAACTCTCGCGTATAAATCATCATAAACTGAACTCTTCTTTTGAATTCAAACGATCTTTCTAGATTGTAATTTAACATTTTGAAAGATTTAGCTTACCTTTCAGTTGGCAGAATCCTTGTCGCTTCTGCCGAGGACGCTTGCCGATTTACTCTTATTCGGGTCTCATTTATTTAATTTCCTTTTCTTTCATCTTGACACAGACAACAAGTTCCTTCGTGCCTATATAAAGCTTTACTTCCCTAAAAAAAGCCTGAAGATTGAAGTATACCACAGAAATATAATTCAGCTCTTATCCTTGAAAACTCGAAATGAAATACTAAGCCTAGACCTCTATAAATCAAACTGATTCGTGTGAAGAAAAAAACATTCTTGGAAATTCAGTTCACGACGTTTTCGGGAACTCCCTAATTCAATATGACGTCATACTATACATGTGAATCACGTGGTCTAAATATTACCCTTGAGGCGAATTTTCCACATTTATTTATCTTGATCAGAAAGTTTTGAATCCGATCAAATATATATATAACGGAACCAAAATGTATTTATACGTCTTGTGACGTTACAAACTAACATAATCTAAAGTAATACGATTATAAAGTAAAGTCTTGTTGGATGCTATCAAGTAGAGTAGAACGGTTGTCTTTCACTAAAGCTTAAGGGTTATTAAATGGTTTTCACAGCCGCGATGTTGGAGGAAGCCAACAAAAGATTCGTCATTTGCAATTTCCCATACGAGAAAAAGGGGACCAAAGCAAAAGGGAATTTTACACATTGATTTTTTAAAGACAATTAACTGGAATCCATCATTCACCAAGTGTTTTTATAAGGGGGAGGAGGAAACTACTGAGGTTGAAGTTTTTACCGCTTCAATCCTATAGACCCTTTGCATATGACGCCGGCCAAAGTACCTCAATTTGGAGGACAAAACGAAAAAAATCAATCTCCTGAGAATTGGGAATCTATATTATCATGTCCTCCAAATTTAGCTGCGTGGGGATGTTGTCTAGGTCTTCTTTGATAGACATCGTATGTTAAGGGAATTCCAGATGGATATCGGAAAATTGACCTAGCTGCACTACTTACTCTATCAGTCATTAGAAAAAAACGCAAATTCGTTTTAACATAAAAAGCGTTTGCCCTACCAGGAAGGGGTCAATTTTAGAGATCTTTACTTGACCGATATGAAAGTAGCGCTCGTCTGAGATGACAATTGCAGTTTTATTCATATTCAAAATAATATTCTTGCATTTTGATGCAACGTTTGAAGAATACTCATCACCACCACCCGATTGCCATATTCTTATAAGACTTTATTTTATCGTTCGTTTTTTTAAATTTCGCGGTATATCACGTGAAAACGAACTCTTAACAAACTGACTTACACCTGGAATAAAGATTACCTTAATGTTCATGTTGTCACGCAATATCTTAAATTTATCACGCAACATCTTAAATTTATCACGCACTTTTGGTGAGATACCACGTGGTATAACCTGCATTACGTTTAATTTCCTAGATTGGTTGACTTACGGGGTTGCCCATGACTTGCTCTTAATACCGAATGAGGCTCGCTGTGCACTGTGGTCTAGCATGGGTGTAGACTTTAAAATATATTTTGTTATTCGTGCCTTTGAGGCATTGTTGAATTTAGAGAAGACCTAAGTGTTCTTGGTCACATGATTGAGAGTTGTATTTTTACCAAGCTTTTACTGTATGCTTTGTTTCCGATCGAGTGGAGGGTAAAATCCTAAACGACCGGTGAATCAGGGCACTACTGTTTCCAGGCCAACCCACCCAGATTTTCTCAACTATTGGGGAAAAAAGACCCATACCATCATCTGCATGGAGCATATCGGAAATGGAAAAATAGAATAATTCATGGTTTTCTGCAACTCTGTTAACGACCAGATATTCGGTCCAAAAGTATCTCTGGAAAAATCTTGGTCAACGATATATCTGGGACGCTAAAATCTTGGTCAAGGGTATATCTGGGAGGCTAAAATCTTGGTCAAGGGTATATCTGGGAGGCTAAAATCTTGGTCAACGGTATATCTGCATGGGACGCTAAAATCTTGGTCAACGGTATATCTGGGAGGCTACAATTCCTAATTCTCGACCACCTGCCTAGGATTTTCCTGATAATGATAATGAAAATTATAAGATAAATAATAAAGTGTTTACATTTTATAACGTGCAAGATCTTACTACACTGTTGTGCAGCACGGCGCTTTTGTTGGTCTAGCCCCCTGTGCATAACCATCCGATGGTTTTTTAAGCTCTACAGGTCTTATGACATCTAATGAACCGTTACTTTGTTTAAGCATTTGTCCTGTTTTCTCTTGCTCTTTAGCTTTGACTTTATCGTATATATGACGAAATATGTTCTCAAAAGCTTCAATTACATTAGTCGAGTCCAAGGCAGAGGTTTCCATAAAAAGCATTCCATTATCGGCAGCGAATTGTTTGCCTCTACGAGCTTCAATCATCCTCAGGTGTTTAAGATCAGATTTATTACCCACTAGAATTACAGATAAGTCTTCACTTGCGTGCTGACGTAACTCTTGGATCCATTTGTCTAGATTGAGAAACGATGTGCCTTTTGCAATGTCGTAGACCAGAATAGCACCTAAGGCTCCACGATAGTAAGCGCTTGTGATGGCGCGATATCTTTCTTGTCCTGATAAAGAACGGAGAAAAAAAGGTTAGTTGTTTATCGATTAACTTGACAAACACCAAGCAAGACATTGGAGAGAGAGAGAGAGAGAGAGAGAGAGAGAGAGAGAGAGAGAGAGTTTTAATTACTAAGAATTCAAGCTAGATGCAGTAATAACTTTCTTTGCAATAGTCCTCACAAAGGAAGTCCTAACTAATGCTGAAAAGGAGAAAGTACGACGATAATGGCAAAAATAAGATGAAACGAAAGAATCAAAATGAAAAATGAAATGCTCCCTTCATGAACGGTATGATTTAATTCCTTTTTCTTTTTAAATAATTGATTTGCAACGATTTTAGCTGACAAATTTAGCACATTGCAAATTAAGAATGTTGCCAGCTCAGTGACGAAGCTATTCTGTCCAATCATATTACAGGATTCGGCTTCGCGCCATTTCGCCGCAGACATTTTGTTCAGTTTTTCAAAAATTCAAAAGTTCAAAAATTTTAGTTTGAAAATGACAGAGTATTTCAGTTGTATATGATATTTTTTGGAATTAAAGATCTAAAACTGATTTAGTATAGATTTAAAGCAATAAAAGCAAAGATAACACACACACACTGGCAGAGAAAATCTCATTTATCAGAGAGACCGCTGAGCACCAACGCGGGCAGACTTGCAAAACCAGCATGGCAAACATGGCGAAAAGCTTTGCAAGAAATCTTGCTTTGTTCTGCTTAATACCATATCTTTGGAAATTCCAAACTCAACGAGCAGATGGCAAAATAATCAATCTATTAATATGCGGTTTAATGAATTCCCAGTTAGTTGAATTTTGAGAGTACAGAGGTATTTACTCTTCAGATACGAGACTCAAGAATTCAAGTAGCACTGAAGACGATGCCTCCAGCAAAGATAAAACAACCTTGAGGTCAAAGGTTTGTAAACAGCATTCTCATGATTATATTTTAGTTATTATTAAGCTTCATTTAGTTATCACACATATATTTTAAGATTCCACACTCTTTTTAATCAATATTTTCTCAATAATCAAATTATCTTGCTTTTTATACATTCTTAAAACTCGTTCTTCGATAGCAAATTTGCTATTTTTTTTTTTCTCGTGAGATTTTACACGGCCTTTGTCATAAAAAATATTTGATATTTAAAAATATCTATTCTAAAATTTATATATTGTAAAGCTAAAATAAAGACAGAGCTGTCAACACATTTTTTTCTAGCTTTCTTTCTTTTTTAAAATTAAAATCATATATACTTATGAAGTGGAATGCTCGTGTAATAAACAAACCTTGTTCTCACATTTCAACAATTATAAAGATATCTTTTGAACAAAACAAATTGCATTTAAAATGCTCTGAATAAATTATCCAGTTAAACAAGCTATTACGTGAATGTAAACATCGTCTTCTGAATATCCGTCTCTTGTCATGTTTATTTTTGCTTCTAGCAAAATCACTTCAATGCTTTCATCCAAGACTTTTTTTGCTATTCAACTATTTTTTTAATTGTTTTAATAAACATTTATGGTTTACGTAGTGGGCAAGACTTTCTGTCATTTATTTTCTTATGCCGCCAAATGTGTAAAATTAAAAGTGATTGACATCGCGCCGATATTAAATACTTCTCTATGAATGAATCAAGTTTTAGTTGCTATGAAATATGAATAAATTATTGTGATGAAACACAACCTTCAACGAGTGTACATGTAGTCAAAATAAAAGCCAGAAAATTCACGCGGATTTGTAAACTGACATTACTCTTGAATCAATGCCTAAATAAGTTTTCGAGCTTCTGATCTTTATGAAATCTTTATTTATGACAAATATTTCATCAATCGCGTTCGTCTTTATAAATGCTTTTTTATAATACTCCTCTCTTTAGAACAAAAAAACGATTATGTGTGATCATATAAAAGAAATAAATGTCACAATAGTGTACACTTTACCCACCTGCAGTATCCCACACCTGAGCACGTACATTTTTCCCCTCGATTTCGATATTCTTGTGAGCAAGTTCCACACCTATCGTCGCTTTAGATCCTAAATGAAATTCATTCTTGGTGTAGCGAGAAAGCAGGTTAGATTTTCCAACTCCTGAATCTCCGATAAGCACAACTTTGAATAGGTAATCGTAGTTGTCTTCGATGCTTGCTTGTCGTATCATTATGTGTTTTAGTTGTGTACTTCGACGTGGTCTATTACGCTAATGATTTTTCTTGTAGACAGTTATAAAGCACCAAACAAGACCTCGGTTATTCCAAACGCCTCCTTGGAATAAATGTAGAATAATATTATGAATATCATAACTGTGTCTTAAATCAAATCGTTTCGTTTTTACATATTATACAACTTGGTTGTACAACAACGACATCTATGCAAATATTAGGAAGATTATTTCAATACGTTCAAATTTCAAAGCCAAGGCTAAAATTAGCTCGGTTAGTCCCTGGCTTGAGCACATTGATGTACAGTTAAGATCATGATTTAACTCTAAATCAAGAACCTCTCCTCAAATGATTAATTTGGTTGAAGTGAACACAGCCCCAGTTGACCTCATAATACCCATGTAACCTACACTCGCTTGTGATAAGATTTTAATTCAAGAAACACAACGGTTTCAATCCATAAACCACAAACACCCTAACTAATACAGATCTTAAATAATGTATTTTACAGAAATCGACATACTTACCCACCTTAGCTGCGTCATAGAATAAATAAGGGGTCAGTTTGAAAAAGAAATATTTTGAATAGTTTACTGCATCAAGTTCGTTCGGGCTGGATGATCATAATCCTTCTAGAACTATAACTCATAAAGCATTTTCCAAGCTGGCATTTGCTGAATGAATGATTGTGAATGTCTTAATTCATTGCACAAGGAACTGGAGTAAGATCTATACGAAGACTTGCCTGTCGTACAGTATTTCTCTATTGAGCATTCTTAAATGAATTTTTCGTTTCGTTGTTTACCGTGTCTGTAAGCCGACTAGATAACCGTTCGAAGCTTAGATCCCGTCTACGTTTTTGTTCGATTTGTTCCAAGCGAATGGCAGCGTATTTTTCACTCTTTGTACGCATGCAAATACGTCTCTCGTTCCGCATGTCAAACGAAACAGGTGATTGTATATATTTATTGACCAATCACAGAAGCTATCTTTTATAATGAAACCACAGGCTACCCACAGGATCGTATTTTTGATGGGGGATTTTTGAGACAGACAGACAGCCAGACAGACTGCCTACGGTCCAAGATGCAAGCAAGAAAAACTAGCGTGGAAATTTAATGAGCGAAAATTAAGCGAGGGAGGAAAAACCAGAAAGTTAAAGTCCAACATTTTGAAAATTACAAGCTTAGTAATATACGTGATACGGATACTTATATTGCTATTTACAGCAAACTAAAATAACCGCTTGCCAGCGGAGAAAAATTACATTGTCTGACATCTTCAACTAGGACAATTTGTTTAGAAATGTTATTAACATTATCGTAATAGGAGGTTTAAAATTAGAAATACTTGTAAATGGAGAGTACATGAAGTAGAAGCGCTGTACGTAATATCACTCAAAGTGCCACGCCTCTCAACGTTGTGATTGTGAGTCCAGCCCTCACACCCATCATCGCATACGAGTAGAGTTGGTTTTCCTGTATGGTTCTATCCTGTGCTTCGAAAGTAGATTTCTCTATTATTTTTTCTAACCAGATGATATTTTAAAGCTTGTGGTAAGATATCCACTGATGTGTCTCCTCCTCCTTTGATAGCCTCCGCTCGGGATGTTATCTATTTATGGCGCCCTCCTGTTTTTCAGCCATTTTAATTCAAGCTAATGAGCTAAAAAGAAATATTAATGTCGATAATGGAATGAGGGTCACATGTTTGTCAGCCATTGGATATATATTAAATGCTATCCTCGTGAAACAAGAATGCTGTGCTATGCATGCGTGCCGGCGCGGTACCGTCTTGATCTGGTCTTGAGTGTACGTCACAACTCTCTACACCTTAATTACCATTTTAGTCTCTCCCGCCTTTTAAAATTACTCCGAACGTCCCTGTTATTTTGAAAACGCTTATGTTTTGTGCATTAGGCCCCGTCCACACGTATCCGGAAATTTTTGTATACGCAATTTTTTTAATTTTTTATACGGATAAGGGTTGCGTCCAAACGTGTCCGGAAATTTTTGTGTCCGTTTTATCCTCAAATTTTACGAAAACGGATACGTGTGGACGGTGAAAACGATTCGAATACGCTGCGTGTGGACGCAAACATTTTCGTATCCGCAAAAAATAATTTGCGGATACAAAAACTTCCGGATACGTGTGGACGGGGCCTTAAAGAATAGCTTTTTATCTTAATTTGACATTCCGTGATTAGAGCTAGTTTTAAAGCTTAAAAGCTTGAGGACCTGACGATATTGCGTTACCAACTTACTGACTATCTCTTCAGATACCAAACGTGGTCCCTTGTTTTTTTTTTACACATCGTTTTAAATGCTCCTTGCATGGTAATGTTTGTATGTTGTTTTGACTGAGAAAACGTAACATCGATATGCTCGCATGGTTCTGGAAACAAAGCCCAAAGCTTTCTTTGCCAGAGCTTTTCTGAGCTTGATCAGTGAAGAGAGCAGAAGTACTTGTGGTCCCTTTTCTTGTGGCATGATATCCTTTGTTTATTGTCCTTCTTAACAGAGTATCACAGAGTATATTGGTTTTATTTGTTTTTATCTGTACTAACAAAAAGCTTGTATGCTCGCACCAATATTCGTTGTTTTTTCTTACTGATTATAGGCTTGCTATGCTCTCCCATGAGCTTTTTTTACTGAGAAATGCTCGTATGCTTGCACAATTTTTTGTGCTTTTTCTTGCTGATTATAGCCGGTTTGCTATGTATACTTCCCTTTTTTATATACTCTGAAAAAAAAAAATCATGGAAAAAGGCTTGTATGCTTGCACACTATTTGTTTTTTTTTTAACAGAGTAAACATTTGTATCATGAGTAGCACAATATTGCCCGGAAACAAAAGGTGATGTTTGTACAAGCCGTTTTGTATACCTCCAAAAATCAAATTCGATCTGTAAGTGCGGCCGTCCATTGACTTTGATAAGCATCTCAGAGGTTGTTAAGTTTCAGGGTGCGATAAAATTCGAAGGTTTTTTTAGACTTCCTAAAAATGATTCACACTTGCACTACACATTGACCGACCCTAGTCTCGACTGCTCATGCCCGACCTCAACTCGACCACACTTAGTGATGATAACCGATATTTTTATAAATCCGCTTTTGTGTGATTGTTTTCAGATGATATGATAAGTTTTGATCAAGATAAAAAAAAACCCCACTAGATTTCGTTTCTAATCCATTAAATGCTTCTTATGCCAGCTTACACTTTATTAGATAGTGAAGTATAGTTCAGTGCTTTGTCTAAAGAAGTTGTCTGACATCCAAACAATACAACACCTGCTTTGATAGGCAATTGTAGTCCTACTGTATTCATTAATTGAGAAGTATACACCTCTTATTAAGCAGAAGCATAACAACCACAAGGCTATAATTAATGATTATAAGCAATAATGACATATTCTCCAGTTTTCCGAACACGAAGTCCCTGCATTGGTATCGTGTCAGCCTAAGAACTTTCCGTTGGGCTCGACGCAAATGCAAAGCTAATCCTATTCCCTTTTGCAATGAATTTTGGAAAACGTTATCGTTTTATTTCCAATCCCATATCTGTTAATAAAATTCATAAAATAAGAAAGCACTTAGTTTGACTTTCACTATTACGTCCTGATATTGTTTTCTTCCTAAGAACCTTAGAACCTTAGAAAAATGTTTTGTAGATGTGTTGTAAACATACTACTTGTTCAGACCTACTCGACTCACAGCTGTCCCCAAGTCCTCTCAGGCTGATGGTCTTTGTTCTTTTGTTTCTCAAGAGGCTCTCGTTATTCACTCTTTATAAAATAAAAAAAATTAGAGAATAATCATCATAGGGATTTAGAAAAGGGAAAATTACCGCTTAGAAAACGAAGAACACTTTTGAGATCAAAGCAATTATAACTTTGTATGAGTTCACGGAAAGTGAAATGTGCCGACCAAAGTACCTTATTTTCTTTTATTCATATTACTTTCAAAATTTCAATTCTGAAAGTGTAAACGTTTTTGTGAAAGTGTTAGAGTTAGGCGTACGACTAGGTGTTTTTTTAGTTAACATTTAGTAAATCTCTTAATTGATCTAACCGGCAATAATCTGACTTTTTACTTGACCACTTTCATTTGCACGAGTCCCATTCATTCAAGGTGTCGGGACTGATAGTTGGTTTACTCACTTCAACAGTAGGGTTTGTGAAGTTAGACAAATGCAGAAACGTTTCAAAAACCGCTTCAAACGCATCTTTGGCCGACCATTTCTTGGGGGGTCTCGATTGTAATCAAGCTTGTTATTTTCTTTGTAATCTTTTAGACAAACGGAACTTTGAAAATGAGATTGATTTTGGAGCTAGGCTATTTAACACGCGTGCAGGCAGGAATTATGATCAAACAAATTCATTGCAGCATAATTGTGGTTTATTATAAGTTATTTACTTAGAAGAGGTGTCCAAACAACAGCGTTCTGGGTTATTGTGTTTGCGATTGCTCCAAGGAAAAAGTATTTAACTTGTCTTAGAAACGCTTGGATATAGCTTCAAATAAAGAGCCCACTATGAGGTCCCACACTCGCCCCAATAGGTCATCCCTAACACAAGATGGAAGGAGTTTTTTTAGTATTGTTTGAGATGACCGATTGTTTTCAAGCCATACCTTTGCCACATCAGGTGCCCTTAAACAGATAATCACTACTAGACGGTAGACGCGTGAGACTCGGCACTAGTTGGTAAAAAGCCAATAAGATCATGATCGATCAGTCTGCACAATAATCAAACGAAAATTCGTACGCGTCTAACCAACCAATGCATTTTTCTTTTGCAAGCACTTTTTTCTTAACAACAGATTAAACAGGTTCAATCATTCAAAATATTTCTTTTTAGATTACTTTTACTCCATAGAGACGGTTGGTACGACAATATTTGAAGTGAAAAAAGAGATTTTAGAATAAAGAATAAGAAATGTTGAAAGACATATTTGGATATGTTAGGCGAACCTCGTTGTTTAAACATAAATTATCCGGCATGTAAAGCAAAAGCTTCAAAAACACCAGTTTCTTTACTTTGAAGCAATACCCAGCACAACCAGTG
Organism: Actinia tenebrosa; assembly: GCF_029948245.1. NCBI lineage: Eukaryota > Metazoa > Cnidaria > Anthozoa > Actiniaria > Actiniidae > Actinia > Actinia tenebrosa. The sequence goes on from NW_028292569.1 coordinate 33,597,039, forward strand.
TATTTAATTTAATTTTTGTTTATTTATATTCATTGAGTAATTAACAGCTTGGTTTACCGAGCTTTAATCAACTCTTTAGCAGCTGCCATGTCTAAGCGACCAAATGACTAGTTCGCTACAACTTAATCATACCGCTACTAGTATTCTCTCACTATCTACCAACCCAAACATGGAAAAAAACTTTACATAATATACGTACCCATAATTTCCAAACTCTACTTTAAACACTCTTCACGTTGGAAGAACATGGAAAAAAGCTTTACATAATATACGTACCCATAATTTCTCAATTCTATTTTAAACACTCTTCACGTTGGAAGAACATGGAAAAAAGCTTTATATAATATACGCACCCATAATTTCTCAATTCTATTTTAAACACTCTTCACGTTGGAAGAATAGTTTTTATATCAACAAATTTTGTTATCAGTTTCAATTTCTTAATACTCAACATTTTCTTAAAATAATTTTCAAGCCCGGCATTAGTCTTTACAAACCGGCCTTATATTTAACTATGTATAAATATAAACATATAGAGATCATAATTTTATATATGTATATATAAGTATAATACATATATTATTTGAAAATTTTACCATTTCATATATATAGACATGTAATCTGGATTATTTTATTCTTAATAGGAATAAACGTGCTCCGATTGAGAGTCCATTAAACTCTTAAATGGCATATTGTCTCTGGTTTTTTCTTGGTCCTTAGAGTGGTTAGATCCGTTCTGTTGAGACTGCTGTGTTTGGTTTGCAGCCTTGTCAGTGTAATACGAATGATGTATACGAATGTGAGTACGAAGATTGCTCGAACTGATGAACTTCCAGTTGCAGATGCTGCACTTGTAAGGCTTTTCTCCTGTATGAGTCAAAATGTGTGATTGAAGGTTGCCCGAGGTTGTGAAGGCCTTGGAACACTGTTTACACTTGTAAGGCCTTTCTCCAGTGTGAATGCGTACATGTCTCCTCAAGTCACTTGAGCTGACGAAGGCTTTGGGGCAGTAGGTGCACTTGTGTGGCTTTTCTCCGGTATGTGTGAGAATATGCCGCTGCAGGTTTGTTAGTTGCGCAAATCCGCGGCAGCAAATGTTACAGGTGTAGGGTTTCTCTCCTGTGTGAATTCTGTTGTGGATCTTTAAGTGCGCAGCCAGAGCGAAGGCTTTGGGACATTTTTGGCACTTGTAGGGTTTCTGTCCAGTGTGAATGAGAACATGACGCTGGAAATTCCATGAACGCGTGAAGACTTTACTGCAATGTTGACAGGTGTATGGCTTATCGCCATTATCCATCTCTTTTTCTTCTTTTGGGGACTCTAAGTCATTTGGTGAGCTACTCCTTTTTGTTGCCTTTGTCGCCCACGAATGATCAACTGTTTCTAGAGGAGCCTGGGGGACAACTACCACTGGTACTTGCTCCTTTATTCGAATAGGTTCCATTAGCTCTGGACTTGGAACAAGAAACTTGACGGCATATCCACGGTTTACCATGTCCTCAATTGTCGGTGGAGTGTGTGCGACCATTTCTGAAAATTAAAAAATAAAGAGTTGGTAAATATGAGTTGAACCAGAACTTCCAGAAGAATACAAGTATACGAGTAAAAGGCTTTGAAAAGGGTATATAGATTTTGAATTACAAATCTAAATGTAAAGGAATAGGTGTCGTCGCACAACAAGAATCATGTTTCATGACGACATCTTGTGTAGCTTTTGTTAATAAAAAAGTTTCGGTTTTTTTCTCCTGTATACAATGACTAATGTTATCGGATATCGGATAGTCCTAAATTTATGTAGTCTGGCTGTGGTTTCTCTTTAGATTAAGCTTCAATGATGAATAGAACAGCTCGAAACCGCAAAAGGGCTGTCAAATTGTCAGGAATTTAAAACCCCAGAAACATGCACAATAGTCTGTTTGCTCGGAAAATAAACGCATTAAAATTAGACATGGCTGAAGCTGGAAGCTGACTTAAAGTGCTAATTAGCTACCTATCCTGACTCGCCTGCCATTTTGAGTCGATTGATGGGCGAGGTTTATAAAATACGGTTAAAGTGATTGAAAGCGACTGGTTAGTAAGCTCTTGCGACGAGAACCAACGGATCATGACGACCACTTGGCTACATTCTGAGACATTTTTTGCCTACCGCCTTGCATGTGAACGGGCACCGAAGTCGGCTCACTGACAGTTGGCAAAGACTTATCAGTGATTACTTTAAAAAGCGAGTTAATTGAAGTTGCTTAAACAGTTCATTTTACGAAATGATCTTTTAAAAACGACATTTTATTCAGAAGTGATGAATAATTAATTGGTGTAAATACCATACTATAATAATCATGGTTTATGGCTTATTGTCTTTGTTTTAAAGAAAGGACCCGTTTGCAATTTGAAGTTTTCTCTTACACAGATTCTCAAAAAATAAAAAAAATCAAAGCAACAGACCATGGCTATCAAGATTTTCCTGCGTTTTTTAACTCAAAGTCAATGACTGAGAACGAACAGTAAAAACAACACGTAGCTTTAGATCGCGGCCTTCATAAGAATGTACTAAACGAAAAAATATATATTTCACTATATCTATAGTCCAAATAAGTAGAAAATTTTTTAAAAAACTTATTATTTCAAAAGCCTTAAGTCATTCTTTAGAAATATTACAGAAAATCATTGAAAGGAAAGATTTGAGTTTGAACTTTTCCAGATCAGAATAAATTATTCAGCGTCAAATTCACTTAGTCAATACTTGAAGGGATAACTAATATATTTTGCTCGATTTTCTTTCAAATTAGCTTGGAATATTTGGTCGAAACTACAATTAAGTTGATTGTGTTGGTACAGTAATTTTTGGACGTTCCATTTGCAGCCAAAAATTTAAAAATTCTCGTAAAGGAAAAAAAGACAACTTCCACTACTGATAAATTAGGAACTCTTCGTTTCTGATTTAAAGGCTTAAATGTTTATTCGCTAGATTATGTGGACATCCATATGTAACATACTCTATTTCCTTTTTATAGTTTATAAAAGACGTCTATTGTTCTGTTTTATCCGCTCATATCCGCTATCTTAAGTGATAATTATTTAAGGAAGAATTTTCACAATAAAGGAAAGTTGTAAAGTTGTCAAAAAGCTACATAATGGTGCGTTAGGGTTCGTTAAATCAAATGGAACTTCAGTACAATTTTAACTGAACAAACTAAGAAAGTGCAGTTGTCATTCTGCGCTAGATTTTGAAAAATTACTTCAGTGGAAGCGCCGAGGAGAAAATCTAAGTTCCCTGGCGTATTACGTTAATAAAGCAACAAAACAGCAAGCAATTAACCAGGCTTAAAAGATAAAAAATAATTTACTAGTACTTACCAAAAGAATTGTAGCAAGGCTTCTTGAATTCCTTTTTCTTGATAAGGAATGATCGAGGCATTTTACAGTGGTTTAAGACTGAAGCTGAATATTGTGTATATAGTGAAGAAGAGGAGTCGAATGTTGAGTATTAAGAAGAGTTCCACGCACGGACGAGAAGGTTCTTGTACTGACTGACCTACACGATGGCTAATCAACCAGTGAAGTGAGTTGTGTGCATGGAGGCAGGTCTTATTATAGGCCCTCGACAGGTGCAGCCAAGACTGACGGCAAACAATTCCCTCACTTGTGAATCTCAGTTAAGCCTCACCTAGTGCCTAACTGAATAGCTGTTGATCACTTGTGAACAAAGACTTAGCACGGCTCCCCTGTACTAATTTCAACTATTAATTTATTAAAGACCTGTTTCACTCCTATCAGGGCTTTTCAAATAACCCGCAGGTTCCAGCCATGGATAATAAAACGTAAGTTACAATACCGCTAGCGCATGGCTCCGATTGGAGCAATTTAGGCACTTTGGTTAATTGCGCATGCATGGAGAAGTAGTTTGTTCAAAGCCTGTTCATTGCTAGTGGCAAGTGCTGTTAACCAATCACAGCCAGGGTGTCAAATAGCTATCGAATTAAGGAAGGCTAGAAGTGACTTGGAGTTTTAAAGAAGAAAAAATGCGCTCACTGCTGGGGATTCTTCTTTCTTCTCAGGAATCTATCCCACGGGTGCGCGACTTAAATACTCTTTAATGGAGCTCAATTTTCTCTTTTTTCTTTTCAAAAAATTACGATTTAGAATCGAAGATTTTGAATCCAATTTTTCCTATCATAGTAAATGATTAATTTGTTGTTCACTTTATGTTGACAGACAAAGGTTAAACCTATTGACAAGCCATGCTTTCTGAATTATTGATTCTTGACCAAAAATTCTCTTCCGATCAACAAAATGAAACCAAACTCAAACTAAAAGCTTATAGGACTTCCAGAGCTCGATTACTGACAGTTTTATCATTTCTGTTGCTCATTTTCGAAGTCTATCTTTAAATGGCTCACTTGTTTGCTTAGAAATTCATTCATTGTCTTTTACGTACTTTCGGGGCATATTTGACTCGAAGACAGAGCAAAGAAAAAGTTGATAATCAGTAAAAATTGCCTTTGTTTCGAATACCCAATTAGGATTCTGAAGTGATAGGCCATTGTTCTATGGGCAGGCTGCCGCTACTTCGACCATAGCAACGCTCGCATATTGTGCAAGTGTTGCCGTGAAGTAAGAAACCACCAGTCGAAACCACTTGCTCGCAGGATGAGGCACGTGCATTGCGAAAAACAGGTGCGCTAGTTTTCCGTAATATTCGTTATTCAATACTTCAAGCTTACGGTACAATGGGCAAAATAAATGAACAAAGTATTCGTGGGTTCTTCGTCCAAGCGAAAATCCACCTAGTAAATCTACTTAATTTTTTCTATCAGTTAATTAAAGTGTTTGAATTTGACAGAGGATAACCGGGGAACGACCGTAATAGGGTGTTTAGCTTTGATTCAGAAGATGGAACTAAAAAATAAAGTCTCTTTACTAGCAATTAAAATTTCTCCCGAACAAAGACGTCTATTACCAAGCGATTGCTTTGTGCTTAATGAAGCAAGCATTGAACTTGAACAAGTTAATGGAATGTTTCTTTTTGAAGTCAAAACTAAGTATTTCTAACTCTTTAACGCGGATGTCTAGATCTTGTATGTGTGATTCATAATCCCAAGGAGTTAAAGCTTCCACTTGCTTAACAAGTACAAGTGCAACATTTGCATTTCTATTGGTAATTCTTTTACTGATTAGTTGACTGATACTATGTTCGTATTGTATCGGAATATATTGACATCTTGCTAAGGAATTTCCGTTGTTAAGCGCTGGTTAGAAACATCTCGTTTCCTGAAGGAAATAAAGGAATTCGACCTTCCGATATACAACCTAGCCATGCCATGCGTCACAATTTTACGAAAAATGCAACGATTAAAACCGATATGTTACGAATCTTCTTTCTTTTGTATCCGCATCCATACATGAATTTCGTTAAGTCTTGTTTTTTTGTAAGTTATCTTTTCTTGCCATTCTCGATAAAAATAGTGTCTACTAAGAAAAGTAACCTTTGATATCTTCCCCAAGTAAAGCTAGCACAAAATGTGTCTAATTCTATTTCCTAAGCCGTTGGTAGTCTAAGGACAACGACTTCTCCGGAGATGCCCTCAGAAGAGACGGATAGGCGCACGGCCTGACTTTTAATTTATCAGGGTCATTTAAAACCTTTTTGGTATTGTTGAATTCACTGCGCAGTGTATTTTAAAAGCTTAACGGGTACCATGAGGCCTTCTGGTTTCCATTTCAAGGGCCAGAAAAGTCTCGATGGAATTTCTCGTTAATTTTCGTTTACTTTTGCTTGCTTTCTTTACGATCATCGTTCCAAAAAGTTAAACTAAAAGAAAAAAATGACGAATTGAATTTTTCGGGTAACTAGATAGAAGTTCTTCGAAAAGATGTTTTTATTCCTCCAAATAAACGAAATTAAAAGACTGTTCAAATTAATAATAAATGAAAAAAGCAAAATCTTTTTTCGGTCACCTCATTTGGTTTCTTCGTTTAAATAAAGTTTTTCGTCGTTGTGAATCTCAAACATTTAAGGGACTTAAAACTTCGATGCCAGAACATCGACAAATCATATCTGTTTATATATTTAATTTTAAACTTCGCCTTGGTTGGAATTAATTTCTCGGGTATTTAAACAACCAGTTTGCACCAGAGAGTTCAGTGAAGCGAACGATCTTACTGATCACTTAGCAGGTACACTTACATCGCTTTTAAATATTCTCTGAATCCGACAGAATGACTTCAAATTGAAGGCAAGCATAGAATGATACGTCGATTTCATATCTTTCTTTCTGTACCAGCGTATTTCATACAATGTTCGTTAAAAAAACACGCAGCACAAACAATGAGCTTTTCGAAGCTTGAACAAATCCCGGTAAAAGAAAGAAAAATAGTTAGATTCAAAAAAGCTACTAGAATCAAAATGTTTTGGAGAACTTTACGTTTTTATGGCATATGAACAGGAATAAAAATAATCTAGCTTCGTAGCTAGTTGTGCACGTATGTAACATAAATCGAATTTACGAATTTAAGAGGCTTTCAAGTTTAATCAGTTTAACTAAGATGTTAATCATATTAACAAGCTATTGATATCTGCTTTTAAACTAAAGTTTAAAAAAATAAGGAAATTAGCTCTTCCGCTCTGAACGCGATATCTCGTTTCGTCTGTAATTTTTCATGCCAAAACGGTATAGCAATAGATGAAAAACTTTTGAACCTTTTTTCTTCTCATAATTAGTTAAATATTTTCCTTAATATTTTTTACTGGAAAATGCTTCAATTTCCCATAGTAGTACAATGTCCGTTCGTAGTTGGGAAAATTAGAATTACGTAGACCCCCAAGATGAGTGCTTTTGCTTTTGGGGTTAATGTGATCGAAAAAAACCGGCTAGGTTTAAAAAGAACAATCAAAAATAAAACGTCAAAAATACTTAAAAAAATGGTTTCAAGGGAAATTTCTAACTTTAAGAAAATATACTCAAATTAAAAGAAATAAAATTTTAAATAAAAATCTAAAGGTAATGAAGGGTCATTTTCTATACTACCAGTCAAATTATACGCGAAAAGTGACGGAATTGATTCTGGGAATGGATTTTTTTTTTTATCCACAAAGCATCTGGTAGAGGCCGTTTTCTTGACAATTCCCATGTGATTTTTCGTTTTTTGGCTTCCCAGAGCAGGTCATACCTGGAAGTTTGAATGAGGCATTCTCTAAGGGTAGTTGGGCCTTGCGGGACACCTCTTTAGATAATACGGAACCAAGGGCAAGTGAACAAAGCCATGGCTGAGAAGTAAAGTAATAAAGCAAAACAAAACATTATAACGCTAGAATAGACACTAGGATTCAACAACAGAAAAAGAGAGAGACCTAAAAGAATTGCAGTTCATTAATTATTGAAATACCTCTGTTGGTATCATAATGATTAACCCAAAAAAATTTATGAAAATTCAAAAGGAGACCCTACTACTAGTATATATAACACAAAACTTTAAAACTTTCAGAAATGTATATAAAATGGCCGTCCAAGTCTTGAATCCAAACAAAATGGTAAAAGAATTGTTTAATAAAATTGGAAAAATTAAGAACAAAATTGGAGGAATTTCTTTTATTTTTCTAATGACAGCATTAAATAAGATTTATGCATTTGTCAGTTTTGACAATGGGATGCAACAACTTCATTATAATGTTTTGTTATCTACCACAAATTTACATGTAATATTCCAATGGCGGTCGAAAACTTTACGAGATGACGAGACGATATATAAAGCTCTTGAACTGATTGGATTATTTGCAAACATTTCAATTTATCAAAAAATAATCAATCCCTGTCTTTCACAATGAAAAGATGGAGCCATATAGGAAATAAAGGGGAAAAATTTGATCGACAGTTATTATAGGCTGCATGGTTTCATTTTTGATAGTTACAATTTTATCTAGTAAAGAGACATGTCTTTGAACCATCCTCACTGCAACATTGGGAATAGTCCCAGACGATACTGAAGCAGACCAGTTAGATGGACGCTGGCTGGCTCCAGAGTATAATCTTTGGCCATTCTATATATTAGCTGGCTTTTAAAACAGGTACCTGTTTGAACCCATATGGATCTTGAAATAGCCAACCCGTGGTAAATGCTTTGCGATGAAGGTTATGAATGTTTGATTTGGAGTCAGTGAAATATAGAATGCCCTCCTTTCAAATTTATACTTCAATTCATTGAACCAAAATGGCTCGACGTGCCTCGAAATTCTTTAACTATCATTGTTTTTCAATTTCATATTATTGTAGAGACTTTAGATATGTGGTCTTCTATCGGCAATAAAATTTGAAAATCTTCCGACGCCTTAATTTTAAATTATAACAAAAAGGGGGATTTTGTTTCATGTAAAGATTGTTGTTCTCTTTCGCATAGCCTTTACTAGTTTAATTTTTCTCAAAAAAAAAAAAATGTTATAGATAAAACTCAAAATTCTTATCAATAATATTAAAAATTTTACTTCATACGTAATGATGAAAGAAAACAAAGGAATCGCCAGGGATATAGGGTGGTGAAGGTTTTTCCATGCTATCACGTGATTTTGACTGTTTCTCTTCACAAGCGTGTCTTCGTTGCGAAGTGAAGCCTTTCTTAGCTTTATACACTCAATATTTATCAAATTCTGTTTGTAATGTTTTGATTTTATTCACAAACAGTTTTCAAATGTCTTTGACAATCAGTGGAAAAAGTTAACTTTCTAAAAGTTTCCGTGTCTTCTTAGGTTACATAATGCTTAGATATGTTTGCTCTTCTCAAACAAGGCCACGAGTTACAGTTTACAGCTGTTTCATCTTTAGAGTTGCTAATTTTTATGACTTTATTTTCAATAGTTTGTAGCTAAACAATTAGTGCTCACAATACTTCAAACTCATTTGTCGTTGACTGAGTTAATTATATCAGAATAATATGGTTAGATTCCATGTGTTTCTGCTCGTAAGTGCTTAGCTCGAACTAACTCGACAACCAAAAATAACCAAAACACTTGAAGAAAATTAAGCTTTCCTTTAAGGTGTTTTTCTGATATTTTCTTTACACATGGTAAGAAGCCAAACAAAGCCATTTTACTGCCATTTTAGATGCCTTTTTACGCGGATTCAATGACTACTCTATTCATATTATTATATTTTCACAAAAGATTCTCCGTGACAACGAATCAGTAGGTGGAATTCAAACAAAGCAGCAGTTTTTTTGTCGCTGACTTTACAAATTTAGAGATATTCTGTAAATATAAAGTCATAAGAGGTCTAGTGCTCGGAAAAATTATATAATATTTTTTGACGGTTTGAAACTTCAGCCATTCGAAATTCAAAAGAAAGAAAAAAACTCGCCAACACATGCAAAATAAAACAACAACAAAACAAAAAAAAACAAAAAAAAAAAAAAAAAAAAAACACTTTTGAAACAAAGTGATAAATAATAAATTGATCTTTTCTAAATAGTAAAAATTTTTCATAACAATATCATTATACAAAACCCTTTGTCTTAGAATACGGCTGTAAACCAATGCGTCTAAAGATATTAGCTTTTAAGATTATTTGGAAATATACGTACTTCTAGTTCTAAAAGTCTTGGATAAAGTGTATTTGCTTGAGTACGATTCAAACAATGCTCATGAAGTTGAACTTTTGACCTAGATGTTCGTTTGCACTGGAAAAGCGTCCCGCGACACCAGCTAGTTTGTTCGGTATCAAAGCAGCCATAAGATCCATGAACTACCAATGCAATGGGATTCGATCAAAAGGGCTTGATTCCGTCGATGCCATTGTTTAAAAGGATCCTAAGGATGCTGTATAAGGCTTTACCGGCAGCATATACATTATTATATTTCTAAAAAATTTACCGCTCGGTTTACTCTGGTTTTGCCTTCCATTGCGCTCTCGTTTGGAATGCATCCCTACGACTTGATTTTTTCTAGTTTCCCTATGGGTGTGTACATATAGACATTTATTTCATTAAGATAAGTTAAGATAGTTTTCAATTAGATCGCCGCATACGGCGCTAAAAATCTTATTTTTAATTTCATTAGTGCATTTGCGTACAAAATAATGGGAAAAATTTTCAGTTCCTGGTAAAGGATAACTGCATTGATTTGGAAAGATTAATTTTTGACACCAAATAAGAAAGCATTTTATTATTCATTCTATCCTTTAAAACTCTAATGTATTTCTTGATCAAAACGAATGGAAAATGAACGAACAGGGTATAGTTTTCACCCACAATCTGTCCACCTGTAGGAAGCTCAAACTGGTGGTATCTCTCTTCAAAATTCAGATTTCAAAGGTTTGTTCCTTTTAGTTGTTTCCGGCCAAAAGGAAACGACATCCATTGCAATATGACATTCTGCAAAGAATGAGAATTTCAAATGGCTAATCTTTTGTAATCCTAGTTTCAAAATTAAGTTATTGATACGATAATTATTCCTCTTTATTATGGGCTACGTTTTTTTTACTGGTAGCATATTAGGTTTCGTGATTGTTATTTGAAGAAGCCAGTGAATTCAAATGCTTTTAAAACCCCATGCGAAGTCCATACAAGCAAGTCCATCTTGACATGAGATTCGGTTGCTTCAAAAATCAAATAAAGTATCTTAGGATAAAAAAAGCAAAAAATTAGTCCAACGAGGTATGTTGAAATGATGAAGTGGATAAAGGAGTCGAAACCAAAAATAAAAAATAGGTTTTATGCCTCAATATGAATTCCGATCACTTTAGTATTAATATTTTGCCCAAATCAAGGCATACTTTTTAAGGCTACATAAGAAGAAATTCGAGACATTTACTAAGTGCAGAGGGATGAGGGGTAGCATGGTTGATAGAGCACTAATAGTCTATTAAACATCATTAACGTTTTGATACCATTTTAAATAGAAACTATGCAAAACAAGAAAAATATCGTTATATCATTTGCAAAACCACTCGTCTGTGAAGATAGACGTACCAGCCCAAAGCACAATCCGAATACGAAACTTGAATATCTAAAGAATAAAGATGAAGATTAATGGTCAAAGGTTTAGAAAGTTTGGAGTAAAATGTGGGGGGAAATGGGGGAAAAATAGGCCAATTTTCGCGCTAATTTAGCAAACTTCTACTGAGAAGAACAAAGAATGACGTCGATCAACCAGTCTAATTACCGTTGTTTTCAACCGGTGGCGTAACCGACCACGTGCTTTCTTCCATACCTGTTTTTGTTTAAAGGAAAAAAATATGCACGAATTCTTTCTTCTCCAAGTAATAAAAGCAATGTATCTAATTAATATAGTTAAATTTGTTGTTCAATAATCAACGGTTTTGTTTGTACACTGTTTTGATTTTAAGTCAATTACGAGAAGAAAAAATATATATGGAGAATGAGTAGATTAGGTAATGCGTTCTTCATCTTGTGTACACAAGGCAGGTAGCGCTCTTAATAGATTCATTAAGTCTTTCTAACGCCGAGAAAAAATGAATTAGTTGATTGATTTTGAATGAATATCCATCCTATTCAATAAATTGTTAGTGGAGCTACGATAAGAGAGAATTTGTCTAAAAGTGCTGTTTGTCAGTTGTGTGTATGTGGGGGTTTTTTTTTGTTCTTCTGCGCATGCCATTTTAAGTTGAATGACCACTAAAAATATGAATCACTGCTTGCCGGTTTAGTACGAACTCATAAATCTGTATCATTTGAGTTAGAGAGGAGCAAACCGACCAAAAAGCAGAGAGAGAGAGCATCCAAAAATATCTAAGAACAGTAGCACTCACAGCTGTGAGAAATTATTCATTCCATTACTGAGACCGATTGAAGCACTGCGCCAATGGAAAACTAAAGCGACACAATACAAGCTGTTTTACCGTTTTCGAGACGACACCCTCAGCTGGGAAAATGAGCAACGGAACATACACAATTGGTTGAAGTTCAATGATTTACGCCTCTAGGAATGATACTTGTCCAGAGACTCGCATAGCAGCTGCTGATAAAGCCTATAGTCATACTCACAGTCGGAAATACTCAATGAATATCGTATCAGCTGGCATCTAGTATAATAACAGTGATACACTAAATGTCTGTCTAGACAGCAGCTACCAATATTTAACAAGATCATCATTCCAAAACAAATTTTTTTAGTGGTTTCTAGGGTCACCGCCGTGCTCGGTGTCGTATGTGAGCAGAGTTGTTTGTTGGTTCTCTCCTGTGCTTCGAGGATTTTCCAGGTTTTCCCGCTTTCCTCCCTCCATAAAGATCAACTTCTAAATAGCAGTTGGAGTCCAGTGGAAGAAGAGCCACTCTGTGGAATCCACTGTTCATCCCATTATTACTATTATAATAATTATTATTAATCACAATGGCTAGTTTTCTTTTAGTCGCGATCGTAGATACAGTCTATGCAGCATCAAGCGAAATTGGTTTGGATATTTCATAAAGGGTTAATTATCTAGGCACACGACCACATCAGTTTGTAACTGTAATTCCATCATGTTAAAATAAATGCTATTATTATTAGTAGTCGAAAAAACCGCGTATAAGAACCTGGGTTTTAAGAACCCATTAGGCTAAAATTCAGTCTCATTTCAGATTTTAAGCCCCCTCCACATAAAAAACCTATTAAAGCTAAAATTTCAAGTTAGGTTCTTATCAGTGAAGTTAATGTAAAAGTGTACATGACAATGGTAGAGAAAGTGAACTGAATTAGGATCATCATTTGATTATATTTAAACTTTTTTTTTTTTGCTTTAAAGCCAAAGTACTGTGTTGTATAAGAGTATAGAGTACAAATATAAATATACATGATTTATAATATATTTCAATGAAATTCATATGGAAATATGAGAACCTATTTTAAGAACCTTGTTATCCTTGTTATCCTAACTTGAAAAATTCAGTTTCTTATACGCGGGTTTTTACTGTAGTTCAATCTGTTGTTCAAACTGATCAAAACAGAATATCTTTGTAGTGTATATCATTCAAACTACAACCTTTTGCTGACTTTAATCGATAGATGGTTGTTACTTTTGTTACTTTTCAAGACCGTCTGAGCTTGGTAAAATCATTCCGTTTTGTTGATCTGGACGTCCTGCTCACTTCAAAATGGTCCTCAGTTAATATTGGCAGCATGCCAATTTTTTTTGCATTGTAATGGTGTCTTGGTTTCGGCCAATCAAATCACGATCTGAGCAGTTCCTGAAAATGATTGTGGCTCACAAAACACCAGATATATAGAACTGAGTTTGGGCTAAGTCGTCAAATATTTTAAATAATGAATCGATTGATTTGGGGAAAATATCAACCTACACACCTAGAGATTGAGAATGTGTGAGAGTGATTCATGCAAACTTCGAATATGACATGATGGCTTTTTCTCGTTTTTCAATCAAAAACGTTACACTGGAATGAATACCATTTGACGTGATCAACAGTTCTAATTCTTTATCTAGAACAAGTTCCGTTCTAGTTCGATGCTATATCGGCAGCCTTATCAATTGGGTTGCAAACCTGTTAGGCATTGCGCTTTCCATCCAGCGATGGTAAATGCATTAGATAGCTTTTGTTTACAAGCGAAAGGATACTAAAAAAATTCTCAAAACCATGTTAGATAATAATGTTATTATGAATATAATATTCATATATTATTAATTGCAAAATGAAATGTAACTTAAAGAGAGAAAGAGAGAGAGAGAGACAGAGAGAGACAGAGAGAGAGAGAGAGAGAGAGACAGAGAGAGAGAGAGAGAGAGAGAGAGAGAGAGACAGAGAGAGAGAGAGAGAGAGAGAGAGAGAGAGAGAGAAAGAGAGAGAGAGAGAGAGAGAGAGAGAGAGAGAGAGAGAGAGAGAGTAAAGAGAACTCAGAGCCATTAGATTAGAAAACAAAACAAAACAAAGCAAAAACAAAACAAAACAAACAAAAAAAGCACACACAAAAAAACAACACACACACACAAAAAAACAAAACAAAACAAAAAACAAAACAAAACAAAAAAAGAAAGAAAGTCTGAATGAAAAATAAAAGCATTTTTCGAGACTGAAGAACGTACCGTTCGATTAAGTAGTAGCTTCGTGCTTAATAAAAAGTGAATGAAGTTTTTTGAATATACAATATCAAGTATACGAAGAGATAACAACACTCGACCTTGTCCTCAGGCAACACACACACAATGCAGAATATTTCATCTAAAGTATCCTTTATCACAAACAATAATTAAAACCTCAGCTTAGCATTGACTGACTCTTCTTGTAAATGAAGAATTGACTAAGACATTGAAGCACACGCACGTGTTGTTTTTAAACCATTTCAAACATTTTAGCACTTGAAAGTCTCTCAACACACTTGACTCGTATATATATTTTTTGTTTTGTCACAGATATTGCACACTTGGCATAGTTCTGTCTGTTTCGAGCAGCGCTTGACAACGGATGTCAACTACTTTACACCGGAAGTAGCGAGAGTTTTTAGCGTGTGGTATTTTTACTTTTTATCAATAGCTTGTCCAGTGACGTCTACTGGGATATTCACAAGTCATTGATTTAATAACTAGAGTTTTAGTTGTTGTTGTTGTTGGCGTTGAAGTTGTTTTGCTAACCGACAACGTGGAACTTCAACGTTGTCCAAAATTATGTAATCAGTTCACTGTGGGAGGTGTTGTGGGAGGCAATGGGTGGTCTTAACACTATCAGTGTTATTCGTAGGGGGTACTGGTTAGATAGATTTAATCAGAAAAGCGAGCAGCGTGTTTTTAGTTATACCTCCTATCACTCACGGAACAACATTTTCGCCCCCCCTTGAAGTAACCGAGATATGTGAACGGATTATACACCTATTTCAATAAACCTCAAATAATCTGTGAATCAGTTTCGACTCTAAGATCCATATTCTTGATGAGAATAAGAAGCAGAAACGCAAGATATTCCAGACATTTTGGATCTTGGATCTAATGTCTGTTGTCACTCAATTTCTCTCTCATTTTCGTATTTCGCTTGTTCGTTCGTTCATTCCCTCTTTGATCGTTTTCTTATTTAGAGTTATTTGACACGAATTTATTTGTCGTTGTATTGATACAACCTATAGCTATATTTACCATGAAAACCTTTCCAAAGCAAATGCTTGCATACAAACAGAACTGTAACTTAACGCTAATAACCTTCACTCTGCTGAATAGGCACCTTCGATAACCCTTCACACTTAGTTTCCCAACCACTGAGAAAGAAACAAGGTTGACAACAAGTACGCTACCGGTGTGGAAATTAATTTCACACTTCTCAACAAACGTTTAAACTACGAGGCTCCCGTTCATGCAAACAAAATCAAAAGCTGTGTGTGCTATAATGACATCTGGTCCAGACGAGTGATTTGATATAATTGGTGGCAGCGGAGGTCGTTTGTACCGTCCCTGGTTTCGAGAGACTGAATTTCGATTGATTCACAGCAACAACAAAAAAGGACAAGGACTAAGTAAAGCGTATACGTATTTCAGTAATAAGTAGTGCCAAGTGCAAAACGGATTTAAAACGAGAGCTAGAATTAGTTTTGATTTGATTTTAGAGACGGGAAAATCTGAAAGTGCATCCCTTACTACGAGAAAATGGAGGTTTCCCAATCTTGGTGGATTGTTTTATCTTTGGCCTCATTTCAGGTAAGCTTTCACAAATAAAAGCTAAGATCATGAAAATCATTATTTTATAAACACAATGTCGACTATTTCTTTGTTTATTTATATATTTCTTTATTTTATCTTTTCAGTATTTTTTCCCTTTGATTCTTTTTTTTTTCTCTGGTCATTCGTATGGATAATTTCTAAATTATTTTCTCAGGCATATTTTAAAAAAACTCTTAGTTTCAATGTGATAATGGACTGAACTTGAAGATTTTGATAATTCCGCTTTCTACTTGACGCGCTATTTCATTTTTCACTATTATACAAACCACCTATTTAACTAATTACGGTTATTTTATACTTTCAAGGTACATTTTCTTCCATTTCAAGTAGTGGCACTTGTATCTTTCTCATCAGGTAAGTTTATCCCATGTACTGCAGAAGTACGATTTATAAGCATTCTTAATTAAGCATTTTTCACTTTTTGTACTTCCTATACAATGATGCAAGAAGACGTTTTAACAGTACGAACTGTAGGTAAACAAATATTTGTACAATACCTAGCTTTTGTCTTTGAAAAATTCGTGTAAAGATTCAAAAAATATTGAGAAAACTTGAATACTTTCTACAGCAAGCAAGACCAGAACACAAAAATATAGTAAAGTAAAGATGGAATACAAAATGTGAAAAAAAAAAGTGATGGAATTAATTTTTTTAATGTAAAAGGATTTTACAACGATGGAACAAACTTGCTTATACAGTAAATGGCTTAGGAAAAGCTTTTGATTTGAAGCAAATTTGGGCATCCTTAACTTAATTGGGATCAGCCGACTTATTAGGTCGTGTTATTTTCATCGCGGATTCCGTCAACGTCTGTTTTTCTTCAGTCCTAACCTACCCACCCTGATATTGCAACTGAGTTTGTTTTACACGTACTCTCAACTAGTTAAAAGTCGAATCGATAGTTGCTCTAGTAGAGTAGCAACTCAAAGTTTTTTTGAGATGATGCTGCGAGATGCATTGACTGATTGCGGCAACCTATCTTATTTCGTTGATAAGCACAGATGTTCAGCTGTTTTTAGAAAGGTTCTTCATTCGATCTTCAGTTGACGGAATTGTCACCTTTTTGATCTAGCTCTACCTCGGATAGCCATGAATTTACTGTAAAGCAAAACTGAAACCCCGCAGCCTTCTCTGAGGTCTGTGTTTACTTTGTTACAGTATTCTTGTCTTTGAATTGGGATTTTCGCGTCGCCAGCGGCAAATTCACCGGAACGCCTCTAGCCATCCACAGTGTCTTAAATCTGTAACTAATTGTCTGACATACCACGCAAAACCATCGACAATTTGTTAACTTTTCTATCGATGTTTCCCTGCGAGTCTTCCTCAAGAATCGCGGGTCGGTGTCCACTGGTAGAACGAAGCTTGGGATGGACAAAATAACAAAAACAAAGAAAGCATGGATTATGGTGAACAATGTGTATCGTTCTATATGTGAGCTGCGTTCTTTGTTTTATCTCACCATTCATTGTTTGTTCGTCCACTCCCAGGCTTCGTTCTGCCGGTTGTGGATTACCCGGAATCGCCAACGAGGGAGACTCTGCTATAGAAGGGAATATCGATGGACCTGTGCAAGGTCATTTACCAGCCAGTTTTTCCTCCTGTTTGAGAGAACGCAAAACCTCGCTTTGGAGTAAAGATTGATCATAGCTGATTTACACTGTCAGTGTTGATTCCATTTTGATTCCAAGTTGTTTCAATAACTATAACATGAATTGGGGTTTGAAAAACAACCTACCTTATTTCAACAAAGTTAGTCTTCAAAAACCTAGAAAGCTAAAATCGGGGAGGATCATGGGAACTAATTCATATCAAAACAAGTACAACTTTTTGATGGGAACTGCAGCTTGAATATTCGCTCAGAATTTTGCGATTCCCTGTTTCGGCATGTCACCGTACACTCAAATGGTTTTCGTATTTTCCATTGGACAATTACATTGGAAGCCATTTTGAATACGTTTATCGACGAAGTCCCTTCTCAAACAAAAACTACGTTTCTACTTCAACTGCCAAACGCTAAACTCAATACTCAGTCCCCCCACAACCATCTATACTTTCTGATCTATACTTTTTGATTGAAATTTTGATTGAAGTTTATATTACTTCCTGACAGTTCTCGTTTTCCAACGTTAGTATAGGGATAATTTAATGAATGCAATGTAAACAACTGTCCAATTTTGTTGCGATCAATAATCTTAAGGCTAGGATCTAACTAGGGCTATATCAAATATATGAAGGGAAAAAAAAGCGCATAGCAATCTTAAAAGGTTTCGCTTCAATCAGTCTAGCAGCAGTTCGTTCGACTTATAATCACTAATAACAGCTATTTTTTGGGAGGAAAATCTCTTACTCAATGATGAAAACTTGTTCGTTTAAACTATTGACTGTGATAGTAATCTTCATCAAAGGTAAGAAAATCCAACCCAACCAGCAGGTCCATGTTCGCTTAGGGAAGTCGACTATAGACTTGTTTAACCGAAGTATTTCTTGGAAAATACTGATGTTTAAAATAGGTAGTGTATGTATTTGAGCATTTTCTCCTATTCGTATTCTCGTGAGTCAGTAAATAACACGTAAAAGTGGACGTATAACTTCCTGTTGTTGAACCAATATTTCGCTAACGTTTCGCAAAACTTATTTATCTCCTCTTTTAAAATGCGGTATTGCATTATTTCAGACCATTTTTCCATCTTATCGTAAACACACAAACAATAAACAGAAAATGTAATTAAAAGTAATTTCTCAGCAAGTTGAATTCGAACTGCTGAAGAGAACAGAATATCTGTTGCGAAACTGAATAAATAGGTCTCTTTGCCGACTAAAAATATTGACTTCTAACTAGCTTGAGTAAATGCGACAACCACGCACGTTACAACTGGTCAACTAGGGTTACATCAAGAAATGAATTGATTACACCCGGGAACCTTACAGCCGCGTTAATCAATATGACCGGACAAGGCAATACAAGTCCGTAAAGGGTTTCTTCACAATTATGAGAAATTTATTTGATGACAATAATTATGCTGCTGCGCTGCTGCTGCTGCTGCTGCTGTTGTTGTTGTTGATGATGATGGTGGTCCGATTATCCGATTATTTTTGTTTTTATTCTAAAATTTGATTGGTTCTCGCTGTCTAATTGCCCCGGTTATAGTAGTTGCACTATAAGACCACCATCATCAACATTACCGTGATCATTATCAGCATTATTTTTATTATATATTCATTCAATAGACTATTTTCATTTAATATTAGGTTCCAATGGTTGTGCTCCTGGATGGGTGTTTTTTAATGCGTCCTGCTACAAGCTCTTCAACGACAAAGGCACATGGTCTGAAGCAAGGCGTGGATGCGAGGCTCAGGGGTCACATCTGCTAACATTTAGTAGCGCTGAAGAGAACGACTTTGTCTATAAAACATTTACCAAATCGAAATCTGTTTGGATTGGGCTCCATCGTAACCCAGTGGATTTCTATTGGGTGACTGGTGAGGATTTAGTTTATAAAAACTGGATAATTCCGAATGGCGATAACCCTGATGAGAAATGTGTCGAGATGACAGACTATGGCAGTTATAATGGAAAATGGAATGATCTGGGTTGTGAAAACAACTTAGAATATATATGCGAAGAAGGTAATCTGTAAAAGTTTTCATTATCAATTTTGCTTTATTATTTCACAGGGGGCCCAATTTAGCTAGAACTGCGAGGTGAAAAAAAAATCGGAAAATTTCCACTGGGAAAACTTTTATAACGGTGATTGGTTTGCTAAGTTGGAAACCATAAGTTGTCCAAAAAGGTTGATCAGATAATAAAATGGAGCTCTTAGGTCAAGAAGACTGGAAAACGTCTTTAACTGGGAAAGAAAAATATAAATGCTAAGATAATAGGATATTGTAGCAGTTTGTATCTAGGCTATATATCTTATTTACCGGTCTCTTATGTCGTTTTCCCCCAGATAATAGGATGCTGTAGCAGTTTGTATCTAGGCCATATATCTTATTTACCGGACTCTTATGTCGTTTCCCCCCAGATAATAGGGTGCTGTAGCAGTTTGTATCTAGGCTATATATCTTATTTACCGGCCTCTTATGTCGTTTCCCCCCAGATAATATGGTGCTGTAGCAGTTTGTATCTAGGCTATATATCTTATTTACCGGTCTCTTATGTCATTTTCCCCCAGATAATAGGATGCTGTAGCAGTTTGTATCTAGGCTATATATTTTATTTACCGGTCTCTTATGTCATTTCCCCCCGGATAATAGGGTGCTGTAGCAGTTTGTATCTAGGCCATATATCTTATTTACCGGTCTCTTATGTCATTTCCCCCCAGATAATAGGATGCTGTAGCAGTTTGTATCTAGGCTATACAGTCAATTCAAAAAACGTTGTCGTCGACCGGCTCAAGCCTACGCGACTGGACCGAAAGGAATATGGGTAAAAATCACTGAAGCGGTTAAATATTCATTCTGAATTAATTGTTCCCGCTAGGAATAAAGATAATAATGTAGAGAAACAATCCATCAAATGCATGTCTTTGGGTTTAGGGAAAGAAAAACAAAGTAGTTATGATTCAGTTCACAATTTCGAAAATATGAAGGCATTAAAAAAACGTCTCCTTCGACACTTCCCGCTCGCCTACGAAGGTTCGTGCTGTAAACCAGGCATAACTAGTCAGATAAAATTATGCAGTCAACTCGGCTTCAATGATTGCTACCCAGAGTTCCTTTCGGTCCAGTCGCGTAGGCTTGAGCCGGTCGACGACAACATTTTTTGAATTGACTGTATATCTTATTTACCGGTCTCTTATGTCATTTTCCCCAGGTAATAGGATGCTGTAGCAGTTTGTATCTAGGCCATATATCTTATTTACCGGTCTCTTATGTCATTTTCCCCCAGATAATAGGATGCTGTAGCAGTTTGTATCTAGGCTATATATCTTGTTTACCGGTCTCTTATGTCGTTTTCCCCCAGATAATAGGATGCTGTAGCAGTTTGTATCTAGGCTATATATCTTGTTTACCGGTCTCTTATGTCATTTCCCCCCAGATAATAGGATGCTGTAGCAGTTTGTATCTAGGCTATATATCTTATTTACCGGTCTCTTATGTCATTTCCCCCCCAGAAAAATCACGGGAAGGAGTTTTTGAAATCAAAAGGGGCGTGGCTCTATATAATCACGTGATAAGCGAAGTCACTTCCCTCACCGACATGGACTGTGCCTTGCAATGCTTGCACACACAAGACTGCAAATCCACCAATTATTACTCAAGTTTCTCGCCGAGCTTTTGCCAGCTAAACAATGCTGTAATGGAAGACTTTTCTGATGATGTGATCGAAGAAGAGGATGCAGCATATTATGTTAAGCTCTAGAGGTTTTACGTGAGAGTGGCTAGATGACAGAACGATTGAATCGCTTTGCATTCTTAAATATTTTAGATTATCTATTTCTTTGCATGTTGCTCAAAGTACGGAATGCTCCGTCACTTAAAGGGAAAGGTAAGGACTTTGTTGTACTTTGGTGGTTCGTTCATTTACTAATGCTGACTATCTCGAAGTCGACGTTGTTCAGTATACACTTATTTCAATAAAGCCGGGGTCACCTGAAAAGCTATAAAGCTGAGGCCGACAAGGATTATGGGTAAATTCATTTTACAAGTTTAACTGCTTGACTAACTGTTCATGGACTTGCGAATCTTTTACCGGTTACAGTCTCACCTCTTCTGAGCATGATCGAGCTGCAGTTTGTATTAAAAAAGCTTTGTATATATATGCTTTTTTGATATGAAAAGTTTCCCATGATGCTCAGTGATCTCAGCTTTCTAGGTTTTTGGTGACTAACTTTATTGAAATAAGTGTATTTTAAAAGTACTTAACTGAAGCTAGGTGGCCCTTTGCATAAGTTAACAGTCACGTACTGATATATGATATCAATCATTTCAGCCCAAGGGTTCCTTGACTGAAGGCTGTGCTGGTTGGCAAACAAGCGAGAAAATGCTTCTTGACATCAAAATGATTATGAGGGAAAAATAGCTTTTTTTGAAAACGATTTTGGACATGACATTAGTAATCCTGTTGCGAGCCAGTAGCACTCACGTGACTATGTCTTGCAATCCCGAGGTTGAGGGGGAAAAAACTGGGTCGAGTTGGAATTGCAGCACATTGTTGAACTGTTTTATAGGACTAAATCGAGACGCCATTTTGAAAATTTGTCCCCTAAAACAGAACCAGATTTTGAATAATCGCTGATGTGAGATCACTTGGAATTGGAGTTTGGATCTCTCTCTTTGTACATGCGCCTGTAGTCAATCAACACAGCAGTATCCCGCGAATTCTACGTTTTTTTATTATTCATTATAATTTTTTTTGAATTTTTATCAATGACAAATATTCTCTAGAATAAATTCTTACTTGACAGCAAATTCACTGTACAATTGTAATTTCAATACTTTTATCTCTTATTCTCATCGAATTTGAATCAAAGAATTCGTAAATATCTTTCGCTTTTTTAGAAACTTTTTCGTAAAAATTTGGATCATCACAATCTATATTGGGTCAGTACTTCATGCATGCAATAACTAATGCTCCTAGTTTCATGACTTTAAGCATGACCAACTACATTAATAAAGCACTAAAATATGCAATTTAGTAATATAATATTGCTTGTTTTAAACTCTTAATGCATTGATTTCCAGACAGAGACTTAGGTCACCACGGGCAATATTTCCACAGACAACCCATCATGAAAAACTCCAAAATAGTCCCTTAATTCAACTTAGTACCATCTCGAAGTACCATATACTATTTTGTTAATAACGATAAGATTCTTATTCGACTTTGATATGGCGAATACAGAACTAATAATTACGTCACCAAGCCACTAGATATTACGTCATCAATAATGACGTCACGAAGCGATTTTATGTTATGATCAATATTGTAAATATTCAAATGTTATCACATTGAAATTAAACCCAGGTTTAGCACGTGATTATGTTGACCAGGCATGCGTAGTTGATACTTTTACGGGGACGCGGTTTTGAGGATTTTTTGATGCTTTTAGATATCTAGAAATAAATTG
Source organism: Actinia tenebrosa (assembly GCF_029948245.1). Lineage (NCBI taxonomy): Eukaryota > Metazoa > Cnidaria > Anthozoa > Actiniaria > Actiniidae > Actinia > Actinia tenebrosa. Next base: position 33,619,753 of record NW_028292569.1, read on the forward strand.
TTCAATATTAGTTCGCCTAAAACGGACAAATTGTCGTTTTCATCACCGTGAAGACCATCATTATCATTATCATCATCACCATGACATGATGATGATGATAATGGTGATGATGATAAATGAAAGTGAAGTTGATGGTCATGCTGGCGATGATGATGGTGATGATGATGATCAAGGAGTATTGTTTAAATAAACGTACCTATCATTGTTGAATCTTAATCATTTCACTTAAAAATGGCTGTGTTTCACAGCTGGTAATCAACTGATTGTAGGCCGAGCCGGGTGTAGCGACTGACTTGAACGTCGACAGGAAGAATTGTTTTTGTGTTTCATCAAGATTCTGCAAAACATACAACAATATTTGACAAGTTAGACATGGTATATTATAGATTAAAAAAAACTTTACCAGTGTCTTAGAGGTGGTAGGGTTGAGCTCAAACCATGCAGTCCCGTGTTTTAGTGAGATGCTCTGTAACCGGGTCACAGGAAACTCATGGCGAGAGCTGGTATAACTAATACAAGAACGCGGTCAAACGCCAACCTAAGTGCAGCCTTACTTGTAATGTGAATTAGCACAATATTTCTTGTCATTCTACTGATTCTATTATTACATGAAAGATTCTTACTTTACTGACCTGATTGGTGTAAAAGTCAATTGCAGCAGCACAGAAATATTTGTGGTCGATTTCTTCTAATTGATTTATTCGTCCCAATATGTGTGGGAATCTTGAATAATGGTTAAGAAATACGACTACATAAGATTGATCAGTAGTTTGTTTTATTATCTTTTTCGAGTGCAAAGACTAAAAGTGTCTGTGTACTGCCTGGTATTGCATGCATCGCGGCTGCAAACGTTTTGGATTTCACAAAAACTATTTTTTTGTATCACTTGAATGCATATACTGAATAATAAAGCATTATCCCGGTGCATAAAAGGATACAATGCTCTGATCCATTTGTTGGTCGAAGCACTAATAAAAAAGCACGTTAGACTCCAAATAGCCATTGAAAGAGGTGTTCTGCAACAAACAGTGGTGAAAATCATTAGTTGAAGTATGGTTAATTAAAAAATCAATGCTTTTTAAAAGGTATTAGGCACACTTCAGTCAACGCAAAACACAGCACCATTATGCAACCAATAAGTATCAATAACGTAATGTTATTGATTAAGAAATCAAATAAATACCTTTGAATAAAACTGGCTAAAGAGAGTACGACCCAGTCTCTCACTTCCACATTCTGTCCTTGGCTGTGAAGTCCCTCAAATACCTATGTAAAAGATATAAATCTTTAGCCTAATGACTTTAAATCCTCGGATCAATCTTTGAGCAAAGCTGTGGTGTTCTACAGAATTTATACTGGGCCCTCCACCGCCATACAAAAAAGGTAAAGGTAAAGTACCTATATTTAACATCGGTAGTTCCTTCAGTTGAAATTAAATAAGCATAAGCAATATATTTTATTATCTTGAGTTTAGGGATTTTTAAAAGGTAAAACTGTGGCGTTCTACATAGACTCATACTCGGCCCACAAGCAACATACCTTAAAAAGTACCTCTGCCATGAGTTCAGGGTACGGCTGCTGACTTGATAAAAACTCTCCAATAACTTTGTTCATGATTTCTTGTGCGGGAAAGAAGTCGAGAAGCAAGCGAGGAAGAACACGCGCTACGATTTGTGCTTCTGAAGGAAATCCCTTTCGTATCCTAGCAGCGACGTCAAACAATATTACATCATTATCAAGTCACGCGGACGCACGCGGTGAAATATGTTAGTTGTAGCGAAATTATAAAGCACTATAAGAAACAGTTGTTTATCGATTACCGGTCAAACAATACGGTGACTCTTTCCATGGCGATGAGTAATCGATCTTCTGTCGGAAATTCGGTTGTATCGGGTTGAGGGTAAATGCCACTTGGCCGATCACCTATCTTGCCTGGGGAAAAAGTAAACATGTGAATGACTCGTAATAGGTTGGTGCCCCTGAGTGGACTCAAATGACTTGACGCCTTCGATACGTATTGAAAGTTTTTTCCCCCGATACACTATATTATACAAAGCTACTTATCAAACTTCTTAATAGACTTTCCCCTGAATTCACTTGACCACGTAACCACGTAACAACGGCTCTAGGTCAAGGTTAGACTTGATAAAATACAAATATGTATAAATACTTTAGGGTCAATTGAAGCCCGGCAATGTTTCGTGATCGCTTTTGGAAAAGGTCTCGTGGCATACCTGTGTACATGCAAGTCACGAGAAGTCCCAACGCTAAAATCGATCTTTGAGGGTTCTGCATTGACAATCTAGAGACAGAGTAATAAAACTAATATTACATTCTCGTTGTGATGTTAAAGCATTTGCAAGCAGTCATGCGCATTTCATTACGCAACTCGGCCCAGGGCATTTGGAGGCAAATCCAATATGGCTGCCTATCTGGGTTTCTTCCCTTCATTTTAATCAAAAATTTGGTTTCTGAAGAATAGATGTTAAAAGGATCACAGTCGTCTGGAAATACGAATTCTCTGCCCTTTCCGCACTGACTCTAGAAACCAAAGTTTTAAATGTTTTTTGTGTAGTCGTGCCTACCTGTCGACACTAAGTTTGACTAGTGAATCGCTTTCTGAAGAAGACAAAGCAAATGACACCACAAGTCGTTCCAGTCCCCTCATGATAGCATGGTACACAGCTGGCGGAGTGCTTTCCTCATTGGAAGATGCTATACGAACAGCGACCTGGGGAAGAGAGATTCGTGTAGCAGTCTCAAGTTTTGATGATGCAGTATAATTATAGATCATTTCAAAATTCGCTTGTGCGACCACGAAAGCTAAATGAATGGCTTTTAGTTGAGGTTGGACTTGGCGTGATCATTATTACGTCAAGTCCATAATCTCGACTTGGAGCCATTCATTTCGTGGTCACTCAAGCGAATTTCGGGGCAGACAAATGAGATTTGTGCATACCTTGAGTATGTTGGCTTTGAATTCTGCATCTGGGATTTCATCATTGTAATGTTCAATTAGGTAAAATACGGTGGACCACATAACAAGAAGATGCTGTTGGGCCAGCATTACAGCACTGAAAAACAATATCAACAAAATAATTAAGTTCATCAAATAGTTGTTTAAATTGGCCACCATTCTGTGATACAGAATAATAACACTGGTAAGCTACTGGTAGGTTTTTATGGAAGAAAAGATGAAAGGAACTGATCAGAAATGCGTGGCTTACTTTGGAAGTGTATTCAGTTTTCGTCCAAGATGCTCGGTCAGGATGGGTATTAACAGAGACACCACAGTGGGCACGTGTGATTCGAGGATGTACAAGGATCCATATAATGCTGACATCTAGAGAAATAGACAGAACATGAAGCAAAATCTCTCGACCAGCAAAAGAAAACTAAATGAAAGGACACAAAGGAAAGGATAGGGTAGGGAGAGGTTATGAAGTTTAAGAAGTGGGTGGCGAATCAAGGAAACCAGGGCCACTGCAAAACACTGGCAAAGCGGTTGGCAACAGTGGAAAACACTTGCCTGTCAACTCTAGGAATTCTCAGGTTCGATTCCAATCCTAGACTCGACATAACGTGTGCAGCGCCTTAGATCTTTCAAGATTTGAGGATTTTTCTTGGTTTACGGTTCTCCTCCCTGCGCAAAACATGCTAGATTTCAATTCGACAGTAAGTTAGCCTTGTCTTCACTTTGATTAGCCCAGAGGACTTTTTATATAAGCAAACGAGAGACAGAAAGGGAATAAATGGAATGAGAAAAAAGAAAAAACAAAGGACCACAGTCGTGTAGCCTTGTCTTCACTTTGATTAGCCCAGAGGACTTTTTATATAAGCAAACGAGAGACAGAAAGGGAATAAATGGAGTGAGAAAAAAAAAGAGAAGAAAGGACCACAGTCGTGTATTTTACCTGAAGGGGAACATGTGGACTTCGTAAAGACGTTTCCACAATCTTGAACACTTTTTCAGAAGTTTGTCCCTCCTAACACAAGAATACAAAGCCAATGGGTCAATACCGTGTCTCTTTTCATCATATATCACAGATATAATGATAAAATGACAAAGTCACAACGATATACGCACGCACCCAAGTACATAGTTAGAGAATATATACATCCTTTCTCTCGGGGAAATTTTTTTTACCGCATTTGGTTATGTGCTGCTAAACATAGAGTTAATAACTTTGCATCACTGATATTACACTGAAATTTTATAAACTGAACTTACAATTTTTAAGAAAGCCAGTGCTTTGCAGATGACAGGTAAGGAGTACTGAATTAGTAGGTCATCTTCTGATGGGTGATTCTGGTGAAGTTCAAGCAGCGTGTCTAGGATCCATTCAAAGTGATGACCATCGATGAACAGATCAGAAAACACTACCAACTTAAAAAGGGTACAATCAAATGGTTACAATCATTGAATGGTATATATATATATGTTATTTACCGGACAGGAGGTCCGGATAGGGAAAAACTGTGCCCGAGGTCTTGAATATACAGACCACCAAGGGCACAGTTTTTCCCTATCCGGACCGACTATAGGACGGTAAATAACTTTTTTTTTCCCCGTATTTTTTTAACTTGTTTTTGTGATCGTTTTGTGTTATCGTTTAGCGGCAAAGGATACCGGACCGCGCGCGCGGGGAGATACTGACAAAATACCGCCCGCTCAAACAGCCAATCAGAACGCAAATAAATACTCTTATTACTAGAGATAGTAATAATATATTTAAAAAGGTGGATTTCTGTTAATAGTCAGAATTCGGCTAGCGATCAAACAGGTACCTAAAACGAGGAACATAAGGAACATACATTAATTAGACTTCACCAATAAAAAGCTTAACTTTGATTTGCAGCAATCATTTATTTCGTCTTATCGACGCTTGATACTCGCCATAGTTGCTCTTTTGACAATTGTGCATCCGCATTCTTTTTTTTTTTTTGTCTTTTTTTTCTTTTTCTTTTCTTTTCTTTTCTTTTTTTTTTTTTGATTTCAAAGTCGTCGTGGAAGCGAGAAGACGGGCCACTGGTACGCAAAACACTGGCAAAACCGTTGACAACAGATATTTGCAATTTGCCCAGATATTTTGAAAATTGCCATAAAGACTGGATCCAGACTGCAATGGCGAAAACACGTTGCGCCCAAACACATGGTGGACTCACCGCTTTAGTAGCTTCAGACAAAAGCATGAGAGGAGTCCTGGGCTGAACATAAGGTGACATCCACTGTTCAAAAAGCTCCAGTAAAAATTGTAGACAAGAACGAATATCAAGTTTTTCTGGTTTGGCCATGCGAGGAATGGTAACGACGATGGCTGCGTCGTCGTCACTGTCAGGATACTCTTGTAGTTGGGCTTGAGCTTGGCTGTGCAGGCCCAACAGAGAAATCTGTCGACGAGAAAGAAGACAAACTGTTTTTTTTTTGCAATGAAAAAGACTAGAAATTTTTTTGGAATGTCAAACCCTGTCAAAAGGGACACCGAAGAAACAAAAGAAACTGCCTGCACAAAGGTGGTCTGTTATCAGTGACTGAATTCGTCCAAACAAGGGTCCATATTAAGTGGGTGCTCCTTACGGAAGCTCGAGCCAGCCATCTATATTTTGGATTCTCTAGATGAAAAATGTAGAATTCTCGAGAACAAGGCAATATTGAAATGATACAATCTCCAAGGATTAATCTCGAACGCTCTAAATCCCCTTACTTGTCCAAGCGTGTAGTCATGGAAACCAAGTATCCTGTCTACGTTCAGTCCGTACAGCGGATTGTCGAATACGAGCTTGTTACTAGTCCACACGGCAGTGTTTCCGTGATTAGAGACAAAACTATTCGATCGATGGAAGCTCGCGGAATGTTCATGTTTGACGTCTTCTTTTGTTAAGTACGCTTTACCAGTCCTAAAAATATGGAAAAACACTAATTTCAGTCAAGTTGGCCTTCACAAATTTATAAAGGCAGAAAATTACGGGTACTTCTGTTTCTGGCAGGCCTTTTACTGAGTTCGACAAACGAGGCGTATTCTGGGCTACCTATGGTACAAAAAAAACACCATATAAAGCTTGATGAACAAAAGCTGTCTGTACCTAAGCTTGATCAAGATGCACCACGGAAACTAACTTAGAAAAGACCTATGATCTGAGTTCAAAAGCGTTGGCTCTTACAAGGAGTTTTTAACACTTCTGGTAAAGAGAAAAGCAAGTCAATGATAAAGCTAAGGAAGTGCAAATTGAAGGCATGCGTCCCTTCTACAGTGGATAAAAAAGACGGAAGACATAGCCGCCATGTTGCTTGATATAACTAAAGAAACCAATATCAAATATCTCAGTGGTAAAGTCAACCTAAGTCTCACCCTGTGCAGCAATTATTTACAAACTCTTCTTCCACGAGCCCGCGTACTACAGATAACTTCTTTCCAGCCCTGTAAAATAGAAAGGATAAATCAGGACACCAAACTGAAAAAATCCCGAAACAGATAAAACAGCACCGTAACAGATCGATGTCTACCTAGGATGCAGTCAGGAAGAAAAACAGATAACCCGGAGAAAAACCCTGAAACATAAGAGCCGAACCTTGCAACAAGTAATACTGACAAATGATCATATATGGATAGCATTCTGGTAGTAAAGTGACACTATTATGTAAATGTAATTGTCAATGAGTAGTTTTTCAGAAGTTTCTACCTGCTACCAAGGAAAGGCAAATCCCGGTGTCTTGGGCTGTGTAGGTATCCCCCAACGTTACAGTTACCGGGGGTCGGGTACAGGGTAGTCTGGAGAAGAAGCGCTGAAATGCAACGGACTGCTAGACAACAAGAATGGCTGGCTTCCATGTCCTCCTAAAGATTAACGAGAATTTATAGGTTATAGAATAAATGTGCAACGACAATTGATGTATTAGGATATTACGTTTTGCACAAATTTCTGTGCCAAAAACTGAAAACAAACGTCTTCCAGGGTCTTATAATTTTTCTTGCGCTTGCGCTTGCGTTTGTGTTGCTTGTGTGAACCAGTCTTTAAACCTTATTCAAAGTAAGTATTCTGGATAAGGTTTATATCCATGCAGGAAAACTAATAGTAGTCATGTGTTCGTACCTCTTGTGAGACTTGTTCAGGAAGTGGTGGCGAGCTAAGAACACCGAGTAACGCTGCCCACGTCTCTTCGAACTGCTGCCTGTTAATCCAGCCTTTAATACAACAACAGTTTATAATTGAATCAGTAACTCTCTGTGTTGATTTTGCTTCTGGTAAAAGGAAAACTGAGAAATACTTGTACTAGTTTTTATTCGTTTTCTGGGATAAGGTAGGACAGCTAAATTGGTGTCATAGATCAGTATATCCTGTAGAACCATTCCAATGTACACTAACATGATCACATGGCACAAGCACAATTGGGGACTAGCAACATTTGGACACGCCCATGTATGCCACTATTTGAACGCAGTCACATTAAGAGAATATTGGATTGGAACGGATATTCTTCCTTAATGACAAAAGAATATACAAGAGGAGTAGTAGTGAATAAAAAAATTTTATCTTCTCTCCAGAAAAAAATTCTTTCTCAAGTAAAAGGACTTTACTGTTCCTGTCTTTCGCCATGCTACATCCTCTAATGTTATCAAACGAAGCCTATGAAGCCTACCTAAGATATTGACTCTCATAACAAATTCATTCAGAACATCTTTTTCTTTAAGGATCTCTATTGGTAAAGGTGGCAATTCTGTTTTTAGGGGTCCCTCAGGTGTCGGCATCCATCCTAGCTTCCAAACAAGAGGAGGTGTTCGTGCATAGCTGTTGACCAACGGTCGTCTAGCCAAGCCTACGATTGCCAGAGTGAAAGGCTCGTAAAGAAACTGGGGGAGGACTGAGAACGATTGGGACCCAGGCCTAAGGTATGTGTAGGTGTAGTTGACAAGGTCTGATATTTGGTCACAGGCTAAGGTGATGGACTGAAATTCTGAGGAAGCAACCACAGTAAATATAAGGTGAAAACATTCACTAGATTTTCTTGTCTTCTTTTCGTTGTCGTTCTACGAGGATGTTCTTAATTCAGTTATTGATGGGATACAACTGTGTTTTTATGAAGTATGTAAGGTGTAATGGCTTACCCCAGAGAGGCCTGTAATTCAAGTTTCATAAGTCATCAGGTCATGAACCCTGTTTCTATCAGTCATACGTTCGGTCAATAACTTGGTCTGTCTGTCCGTTTGTCTTACTATTTGTCTCACTGCCTAATTGCAAATACACTCACCATCTTCTCTGTCGGCACAGGGGCGACGATCTTCATCTGATATTTCATGACTTAACTTTTCAGTCCCGTTGACAGACACTAGAAGAAAAAAGTTCAATTGAGGGAGTTAAATATGAAGGTGAACAAGTTATCTGTAGTTCTTGGACTGGAATTGAATTTAGTACTTTAATATTTTTGTGGGTGTTTTCTTTTTGTTTGGGTGGGGGGGGGGGGGGGGAGGGGAGGGGGAAGTCGTATGGTACTGTAATAGCTTTGAATATGTTCGTCTTACCTGCTTTAATCAAAGTATAGACATGGTTGATGGCTTGACAAACTAATGTTACGTACTCCACTTCATTGACACTCTGGTCGTACTCCAGTAGAAGAAGCTGAGGATAGAAAAGAAGTGAAAACAATGGAATAACAACAACAGCACACAAGGGCAACGGAGCACTTTAGAATGAGACTGAAAGTCAGGAGGCTGAGTAGTGAGACATGAAAATTTAAAGGATGTTCAAACAAACAGTAGAAAGCTGAAGCCTCTCGCTTCCGTAGTCCCTTCAGCACCAGCTGCATCGGTAAAAACAAACTCTTACTGAAAAACTACAGTAAACAATAAAATGAGTTTGAAAAACGATAGATTGTTTTTATACGACGCACAATTATAAGCAACGATTTTAGAACCTTGACCATTTTTCAATTACACATGACGTCGGCGGCCATATATTGGATAGAGCAATAGATTTCTATTATTCCTTATAACCTTTTATCTTATACAAAGGTTTTTATTTTGATGGGAATGAACATGGCTGCCTACGGCTTACCTTGCCGATACAAGTTAATGCTATCTTCATTTCCACAGTGTTTGGAGGAATACCGCTGACCAGTTTGTGATGTACGATCTAAATGACATAAATATGTTTCAATTAGCCGTTCCGAGATTGAGGACAAAACGAGTCTGCATTACAGTGCATTGTGGGGCTGTTTTAGAGTAGAAAATAGCCGCCATCATTGATTGCCTCAAAACTTTATCGGATACATTAGAAATGACGCTATATAAATTGATTCTTATTATTATATAATACTCACCGCTAGGGGAAGAAAGATGAATCTACAAAGACAACAAATTTCATCTGCGTTTAAGACACACTGCCGAGGAAGCGAGCTGACGACACTACAATACGATACAATCCCACGAGCGAGGTCTAGGATACGGCTACACCATTGTGTATCTTTACAAAGAAAAGCAAAACTGTCTTTGTCGATGATTATGCGAGAAGATGAGTTGCCCTCTTCTTGAGCTAAATAGGATAAAATAAAATAAATTAAAACAGGATAGGACCGAGGAGCAAAGTTTTGAGTTTCGCCGGTGCTGGTGGCTGTGATGGTGGTGGTGGTGGTGCCAGGGGTAATGCCAGTCACGCTTATGGCATGCCTCGCCCTTGTTTCATAATCTTGTGACGGGAAAGACTGAGAAGAAATTAAAGTGCCTAACTGTTACCTAGGATACAGATCGCCATAGTTACCTTCACATGGAACGTTGGTCACGACTTCTTGCACCACGTGGTACATATGCCTAAATATGGTTAGTTTGGCTGCTAATAATAAATGGTCCACTCCAGTACTCTCGAAGTGTTCAGTGTTGTCGTAGAGCTTAATGACAGTTTCCTGTAATGAAAAAAAATAGATATTGAACATTTAAGTACCTTGTAGGAAAAGGTGGAACAGGAAAAGAATGAGCACGTGACTTACCTCTACGCTCAGTCTTCTGGAGGTGAACTGAAGTGTTCTTTCGACACCGACTAGAATGCAGTCTTCGAGAAGACCAACGTCGAATTCCTGTAAATAGTATTATACAGTAACACATCAAATACTATAGGAAAAAAACATTACGAAAAACATGGGGGGAGGGGGGGGGGGGGAGGAATAAAACAAGCAAGTGATCTATATTGGAAACTGTAAAAATAACAGCAGCAGCAACGATAACAATAGTATCGACAACGACTGAGCCAATGGAAGCCATAACAACTTTTTTTATTTTCTTCCTCACTCACTAATTTGTTCACCCATTAACTGACTGACCGACTGACCAATATACCGACTGACTGACCGACTGACCAACTCACCAACTGACTGACCGACTGACCAACTCACCGACTGACTGACCGACTGACTGACTCACCTACTGACCAACTCACCGACTGACTGACTGACTGACTGACTGACCGACCGACCGACCGACCGACCGACCGACTGACCGATTCACAACAACTAATACAGTAATCTTTAATAAAAAGGTGGCTGCTCACCTCTTGACTCATAATATTACAAACAGAGCTAAAGTTCAAAGCGCTTAAAAGGAGAATGGATTCTTGTGCATTTCTTGCCCGCAGTACACTGGGGTCAGGGTTGGCCGTGGAGCAGCAGTGGGATGCCAGACGAGAGAACCACTCCTAAAACACCAAATATTTGATTAGAGCGATGGTACTTAATCCGTGAAATAAAAACAAAATAGTTATTAACTAATAGTCGCAATTGGCACTAGATTGCTGATCTAGCAATAATTATTCTCTGATATATGCATTTGAGATACACAGTTGATATGAATCGAACCACAATAGGCACCATCATCACCTACCAATAAACCTACCCACAATACGCACCATCATCACCTACCAATAAACCTACCCACAATAGGTACCACCATCACCTACCAATAAACCTACCCACAATACGCACCACCATCACCTACCGATAAACCTGCCCACAATAGGCACCACAATCACCTACCAATAAACCTACCCACAATAGGCACCACCATCACCTACTAATAAACCTACCCACAATAGGTACCACCACCACCTACCAATAAACCTACCCACAATAGGCACCACCATCACCTACCCATAAACCTACCCACAATAGGCACCACCATCACCTACCGATAAACGTACTTACCTGATCAATAACGTAGTTTTTCATTGACGTAACTAGATGTGTGGTACTTGTAACCTGTTCGGTAGTCTGTGTGCGTGGAGAAGATGCTAAAATGTGATGAACCAGTGAACAAAGCCGAGGATTTCTAAAAATACAAAACAATGAACCGCAAGTCAGGAGTAAGAACAACTACGTATTATAGGATTATGGAAGATTTGCGTTAGGGAATCGAATAATGGAGTTGGAGTGGAAGTGGAAGTGGGAGACTTGGCATCACGTGTGAGTAGTGTTTGTTACGTCTCTTACTTGATTCAAGAGTTTTTCTCAGAGTTCTCCAGTTTACCTTCCTCCGCAAAACCTAACTTCGAATTCGATCTTTGAGTTAGCCGTATACTGACTTTGATCAGCCGCCAAGAGGTTGTTTCAAGGTATCGATAAAACTAGAAGCCTTTTCTACGCTGCCTCGGCAAAATTCGAAAGCATCGTCTTCTTAAAAACAAGGTTTCTCGACACTCACCTTTGTATCTGTTTCTTGGATGCCATCAGGTGACAGACAGCTATAAGTTCTTCTGTAGAAGTTTCGTTTTTGGGATCCTGAAGTAACAAATATAGCAACAATCGCAGTTTGCCATGGATCATAACAGTCAACGCCCAACACGCCAAAGAATCACGTGATCATTTGGCATGTGATCATCGTCTGGTATATTTAATGTCAAATATGGATATTTTCAAAAGCAGTTTACACACATATTGAGCTCACTAAATGCTTTCTAGAGAAAATATTTTTCATCAGTGTTATAACCTGTGACTAGCATTATTTCAATGGCACTTGCCATCTACTGGGTCGTTGACAAACATTCCCTAGTAATTCAAGACATTGCAACCTTATTTATATGTTTAAACACCACCAACATGGCTGCCTGCCATGCCTTCCAGTGCAAACGTAATGTAATTTTCTATGGTCAAGTAAGCAGTTAGTATATAGCTCAGGTTGGCTTATGAAGGTTTCCTTAAATATTTGCTTGTCTTCTTAAAGCTGTCACATGAGTAGACATTCGAAATGACTTCTTGGGCTACGTGTGGTTAACGGAAGACCAACCTACCTTCAGACGAGAGATTTCTATCTCCAGCCGTTTACAAATGTTGCTCTCCACCAGTCGTGTGATGGAACGGCAATCGGAATCGAGGAAAAAGTCCGCAAGGATTTTGAGAAGAAGGCAGGTTTGTGAACTGTGTACGTTCGCCAGGCACTGGACTAAATGTTTGGTGTAGGGTATCTGGGGAAAAAAAAGATATTTACTCATTTTATTTGACTCTGACTTTCATGTGACGTCATGAACGCCATGTTGGATAGCTTGCGCTATCAGCCAGCGAATGAATGTCATAAATCTCATTAAAAGCCTTCAGTGAAGAGCAATCTTTGCCTTCCATGCTTGATTGACCACTTGCCATTTGGCTGGGCCCGGAGCGAACTAAGGGTGGATAGCGCTATCCGGCGGATAACTCCTTATCCAATGAATAAAGTAATGCTGTTATCCAATAAATTTATCCGCTGGATAAGATTTATCCGTCGGGTAGCACTATTCACCTTCGTACAATCGGGCCCTGGTTAAGATTCTCGAGGCCGGAAATGACGTCTATTAGTAGAAGCCTTATCAAACGATCCCCATGGTAACCATGTCATTTGTCATTGCTTCTTTAACACATTCTAAGCTCTCCTACAAAACTTACATCTCTTTTTTGTCTTTCTTTTTGTAGAGCATGACCAGAGATGAATGTTTCCATTAATACACGACTTCCGTCCAAACTCTTATGAAGAATACTGCAAAATAGAGACGTTCGTAATAAGCAACAGAGGTAAGACAAAGAGATAAATTTAGTAATTTTAACAAAGTTATAGTTGTGATAAAACAAGAGAATATTGGAGTGGTTTTTTCGTATGAATGGGAACGTACGGCACCGACTTCCAGCACGCACAAAGTACTCAACAATCAAATGGTTTTCCGTTATTTGCGCACGAAAAACGACGCCGTCGTCTTTAGAAATCTGTCTAATGATGTAATTAAAACTTGCCATGCGCTCGGATTCTACGGCGCACATACCTAAAAAGCTTTACAACGGGTATCTCAGCATGCAGACGAATCAAATCTTCTATGCAAGACTGCAATAGTATTGTTACTTCATTTAGACTACACCCAGGTCGATCCTGTTGGTAGCAACAAAAGGAGAAAAAATAAGACCCGAAATACCAGCCGGGAAAAAAACGAACTGAATATTCAACATGGAAAAGAAAAAAGAAAAAAAAGTTTTTTATTCAATCATACCGCTTCCTTTTCTATCAAGAGATCGCAATAAAGCAAGATTGCGGCCTGTCGTGTAGCCTCTCTGTTGATTGGCTGGACACAGTCACGTGTTTCTTTGGTTTCTAACAGAAGAAAGGGTAGGTCGAAATAAATGTAGGGTCGTATAAACAAGTCAATAGAGATGTTAAAATATCTTTAAAATCATTTAATGACAAACCTTGTTTTGCGGAGGAACCTGTTTCTATTAGTTTATACCAGAAGGATGGATTGCTGAACGATAGCGACTTCAGTACCGTAGCCCAACGTAAGACTAACAGGGGATGGGTGGGGAGAATTTTGGTTAACGATGAATTGATGGCAGCTACTAATGGGTGTGGTGGCTGGCTGTTGCATAACGCAGACGTTGAAGTAGTGATTCGAGAAAAATTCTCTGAAAGGACGAAAAACATAGAATAATTTAGATGGCGTATGTGGGGTTCCTGTGTCGTTCAGTAGACAGGCAACCCGGTCAAAACTGATTAAAAATATGGAAAAAGAAATTACCTGATTTAATCATATGGGTGATTGAAAGACTCAAGCTAGAAAACTGCTTGTGCAGAAATAAGATATCAAGTCCATTGTCTTTAGCCAACATGTTGGACAGGTTCGCAATACGCTGAACAATGATGTTAACAACATGCAGAAGAAACAAGCTAAATAACTGAAACGAAACAAACGAATTTAAAACCTTTTAGCGGTGTCACGCAATCCAAATCCAATCCGTCATAGCGGTCACGCATTCCTTACATACCAACCTTATCAGATTCTTCAGCTGATACGCTGTCTCCTGGATTCTGATACTGTTCGTCCAGGGTTTCATCAACCAAGCCATTCAAAATGTTTGTTTTTATATGGATCTCTTTCATTCGGGATATTAGCTGGCCTTCACTCACGTGACCTTGTATGGTGTAGAGCAACACCAAGACCATGCTGAGCCAGCGCTCGAGGGTCAGCAGTTGGGTCTAAAAGATTGAAAACATAAGAACAAAGTAAATTAATGTAATGTAGAATGTAATGTAAAATGTAATGCAAAATGGTGATGATGGCGACGATGATAATGATACTGGAATCAACCAAAACTAGTTTAAAACGAGCGATATCACGAGTCTTACCAGCTGAATTGGCACAAAAAGTGCCTTGAGTAAGACGTCTGCAGGACGAAGAGATACAGGAGAAACTGCTTGGAACACTCCTTGCAATGCAGTAAAACCAAACTCATTCTCTACATAAATCTGTCATTACAAAACAATAGTAAGTGAAACAAAAATGGAATTTCGCCAAGGAACTTCGCATGACTAACTATCTGTGGATTACCTCTTGCTGTTGCTGCTTTCATATTTGCACCTGTTTATCATAGCCGTTGTCGTTGCTGTGTTGTTGCTGTTAGTGGTGGCAATTGTTATGGTGCTAGAAGTGATGCTTCTATTATTTGTGCAACTTTTGTAGATATTTTTGAAGTATTTACTCCAACTGTTGGCATGTCATCTTTTGTTGTTGTAGTTGTCGTACCTGCCACCGATGGTTGTAAATGTCATTGCTGCTGCTGTTATTGTCGTGTTTGCGTTTGTTGTAATTGCCGGATAATGCTTTTATTTGCTTTGTAGAAACTGTTATGGTTGGTGAAAGTTTTTCTGTTATATATTGTGATTGTCTTGTTAAATTTTACAGTGCTACTGGTTCTATATTTATTGGTTACTTATTCTAGGTGGAACAAATGAATTATTCCATGAAGTTATTTACCTGTTGTTTAGCAAGCATAGGTAACAGCATATCAATGACTTGTCTGGACATTTTCTTCCATCTGTCTTCATCTTCTCGTTGGTAGCAGTTTAGTACCATGGTCAACATCTCCAGCACCTGTTATGATAGCATAACACAACTAAGTATCTTCTCCGCTCAAATCACGTTGATTGACTACTTCATATTTTTTCTCGTTTTAGATTCAAGTACTGGCACTTTGAAGACCTCGTCTATCTATCATAATTGATATATACCTCTGCATACTGAACGAATCTCAACAGCATTGACACAACGACTTCTCTCTGGGTCTCAACTTCCTTGCCGGCGTCTGCCTTGCCTGAAGTACGCAACACGAAAAGATCGTGAACGATGGGCTGTAGAGCCGGAATGGCTGCAAAAATAAAGTAAACTTTTTATAAGTCAACTCTCCATAATGAAACGTTTGCATATCAGATGACGTTTTGGTAAGACAAGAACTTGGTTGACATGCTTTGCAATTTTTGTGTTGTTCAGACGCTTAAGGACACTTATGAAAATAGAGAAATCACAAAATAAAGAAAGTATTGCTGGTGGTAGTATTCTTGGAGAGAAAACATTTCCAAGGTCAAGACGGAAACATCAAGACTGGAGGCCATATTGGATGCCGTAAAGGCATGTGGTATACTCTGGTCTAGCTGTTTTGATGTAGAGAATAGATGTTTAAATCAAAGTCAGACCAGAATGCACCCTGTCGTGCAGATGCAATTTCAAAGAGTTTAAAGACTAAACTAACCATGCGTTTTGGCAGGTTGTCCGCTGGCCATAATACCGTCACACAGCTGTATGACTTTAGGCATTCCTACGATGGCCTTTGCTTGGTTGAACTTGGGTTGAAAGCATTCGTACGATAGCAAGACCAGGAATTGGAAAACGAATGGGAGAAAGGTATCACAGTTCCTGTAAATAAATAAAATTTACTTTGTCTTTCTCTCAGCTTACAACAAGAACACGGGTAAATGGAAATAAGTAAAGAAAATATTTTCAAAATGTTCTAAAATAAAACTAGCTCTTACTTGATTTGCCCAGCATCAACGTATTCAAACTGCTTCTGGATGTATGTGATAAAAATCTGGAACAAGTAACAAACGGCTTTCAATTTGTCATAGCTGTGATTTTCTTCACTGATGTTAAAAATATGAACAGCTCTGATCATGTGGCGATGGAAAGGTGATAATGGTGTTGATGATGATGTCCATAATGGTGAAGATGACCATGTTGCTTTTAATGGAGAGAAACGAAACGAGAGGAGGGAGGAGAGGAAAGGCAAGTGGTAGCATGGCAGCAAGCAAAAGCAGAATTAAATTATATGTTGGGGGACTTGACGAACTGCTTTTGGCTGGTAGTAGAATTAGGGACATCAGTATCGTTGCACTGAGCTATTTTTTTTTTTTTCATGATATAATGATCCCAAGTTGAAAATACGAATTGACATTTACTTTGAAGATGCAAGGAAATACTCACTTGGTCGGCATCAAGAAGAGCATAGTTCACTCGTAGCTTGACCAGCTGTGCCAACAGACTGAGCACTTGTTGTTGCAGTGTGACAGAAGTACTGATAGTGAATTCCTTGAGGGCCCGTATCACGAGTGGTTCGAAGAGACGAATGAATAAATGGATGGGTGATTGCTGGAAAAGAAAAGAGGATTAGCAAATTCCTGTCTAATGTATTAATGCATAATGCAATAAAGTGAGCCTATTGCCTCATCACCAGAATCCCTTGCACACTTTATTTTGTTCAGTTAATTAGCACCAACTGTCTTAGGACTTTCATTAAAAAGATAATCAAAGATTTCTTGGTGTACCTAATCTTTGATTTGTAGGTACCTACCTTATCTATCTTGACAGCCGGGGGAATTACTGAACCCGTTCTCCTTCGGATTTTCTTGAAAAAACTCCCAATTCCCCTGCAACATAAAAAATTCCTTCGTTAAAAAAAAAGATGTTGACAAGAAAAAATATCAGCAACAAGAAGTTAAATGACAACCTTTTAAGTGAACTTTCTGATTCTTCTTCCTTGTGAACCATCTTCTCGATGGATTGTAGGTACTCCCTTTGAGGCAGCTCGAAACAGTCATAGTACAAACCATCGCCACCATCATCTACATACTCTGTTGTCATGGATACGGGTAAGGAGATGAGAGTGTCCCCTAGGCAACCAGGGTAAACGGGTGTATGTGCGTGATCGGGTTGAGAGACAGCATTGATGCCGAACATTGCGCGAAGAAGCTGAATAGAAAATTAAATATAAAACGTCATTTAGCGAGCGATTACTAGAAATGAGACTCGTGGTTAATCAATGACCAATGAAAATGCTTACCTGTTGCACACATAGGAAGGTTTTGCAAGGCTCTACTTTAACACAGACTAGTAGATAACCAAGAATTTCTTCGACATGCTGATACAATAATAAGTTACAATAAGTGTTCGTTATCATTTTCCCTAAGGGTTCTAGTGTTTCAGTGCCCATGAAACAAGGGCCACGGGTTTGCTAGTTATGTAGACACGAAGTGCTAAATCTTGAAGCAAAAATCAATTAACAGAAAGACAGACAGACTCATTAATTTGACCTATAAAATGGTTTACCTTGCCAATTTCTTGAAATGAGGAAATTTCCAGGAAGTGAGAGAGTACACTCAAAGTGCAACGAAGAAAACTGGTAAATTTGTCTTGCAAAGCTTTTGAGAGTGTCACCTGAAGAAAAAAAGGTTTATTAGATTTGTCAATAAAAGGTCATATTTGATACCGTAGACATGTCAAAAGCCAATGACATCTTTTTACAACATCTTTATGACCACCACTACCACTATCATCATCATCATCATCATCGGTCCACTACCATCATCGTCATGACCACCACCACTATCATCATTAAAAACACCAACGACGACGACGACGAAAAAAACTGCAACAAAATTAACGATAATGCAGCATTACGACAAAGAAACCAACCTGGTAGTTTTGAAACGTTCCTTTAATGACTTCGTACAGCTTCATGTAGTGTGGTAAGTTATAAAAGGTACCAATGTTACTCTTAGGGGGAGGACCCTGATGATGCTTTTGCTCGCCATCAGGACCCTCTCCTCCACTCCCTGCCTTGGTAGGTGATTTATCGGAACTCGGTAGATCTGCTTCGGACAAAGCTCTCTTAGACTTGAGAAGTCGCTTTGGCACAGCTGAGACGGGTTGGGTTGGTGTTGTTGACGAGGAGGAATGGGGTGAGGCATGGGATGCACCCCCAGGGGCAGAGGGTTGGGATGATTTGTCCTTGCTTTGTCCTGGAAATGAAAGCTGAAAGACGAAAATAAGTCCCGTTAATTTGAAGTCTAAAAAAGGAACGGGAATGCTAAACATTTTCTATCTACCTTGAATGAATGTGCTCCAGGAGTAGCTCCATCTATTACATGGGCAAACACGTTCAAAAGTCTAAAAGTAACAACGACAAAACTTTCAATCAAACCGAGCCACATACAGTTGGCTTTAAAATGGACCTTGAGAGATTCAAAGCAGATTCGATTCTTTGGGGTGCATGTAATGTTATATCCGCCATTTTGGTTGACTTTGACAAAATATTTTGCCTTAGTGTCTTATGTTATGTCAACCAACATGGCGACCACGTCATTGGTCCTTATATTCTGATGGAAAGGGACGGACGCAACCAATAGTTAAAATATACCGCTTTACCTTATCAGATGTGCGATCAATTTTTCAGCCAAAGGACCAACTGCAGTGTCGCTGAACACGTTCCAAGCCTCAGAGCTGCCGGCATGTGTTGAATCTTCTGTTTGATGGCTGATTTGTGATTTCAGGGAAACATTGATGCCTGATGATGCAACTCCGAGAAATAGCTGCCCGGAAAGCTACAATAAAACACCAAAACAAATGAATACTAGAAATACCTTCAAATATGCATTGACCGAGGCCAAGAACGGCCTCTTAGGACTTATGGATGTGCGAGTATGTGTTGCATGTTGGATGATGTACACGAAAACAAATTGCACTCCTTCCAACATGGCAGCTATTTGGTCACACTAAAGCCCAAAAAATACTTAAAGTTAACTATGGTACATACTTGCAATAGATTCTGATGGGCGATGAGGTCATAGGCGATCCATGATGACGTCACATTACCAACAACCAATGAAAGCGGACCACCTCCCCCTGTACAACATATGCTGGGACTCCCAGGTCGAGGAGGGGCGTTAGTGCTGGAAAAATGAGAGGATATAGGGCTACTGCAATGCACTGCTACAGAACAGCCCCAGGCCGCCGGGTATGAGGCGATGGGGTAGGCCTGGGCCAGAGAATGAAGAAGGTGGATACAGCCAATCTGGGAGAAAAGATTACCATAGTAACGTCAGAATCAATGTCAACGTAAGCAAAGCAGGTAATAGAAAGGACCTACCGTGCGGTATTTGGAAGTGGAATGATTGAGGATTTCTGTTGTCATGGCAACGATTTTTGACAAGCTGTGGAGGATGGTAGCTTGTGAATGAAGCGAAGATGGCTGGCTACCTCTGTTGTCGCTGTTTTTCATTTTTAATTCATCTAAAATGTACATTAGTAAAAAGGAAGGAAACTTAAGTACCGTGTAAAAACGTGTGTCACTACATACTGACGTTTCACGTCAGTCCTTCGTTGGACTAAAACATTACATTGGTATTTTCATGAATAAGGCATTATCTAACTTCATTACGTATTGACATTTTGCTTCTTCACTTGGCTTTTCTCAGTACACAAGCCTTTCTTGGTCTTAGCCTTTCTTAGATACGAGTGAACCAGCTAAAAAAATCTCACGAATCTTGTTACTAGCCTTTGGTAATAGGCAAACCATCGCTCTCCATGCTAAATCATCCAGGTACATCTTTATTAAAACCTTTCCTTTCAGCTGGTAAAAATTCCAAACGGAACCCGAAAATTTCTATTGATAGCAACAAGTGTACAACTCTTGACAATCCTCATAACAGCAAGCTCAAACAGCTAGACCCAATTAAATGTTTTTTCACTAAATTTCTATCGAACACTTACCCACACTATGCGAGACTACTTGTACAATGGCCTGTTGCCTTGGATCTCCTGTGCTCAGCAGTAATTTTGGTACAAGTCTGAAGGTAAAATCAACAAAATATTATTCAATGATCAACTGTCATAGAGTATCTTTATAAAGACGGTACTTACTTGACACAGCATTTTGCTGCAGCATGTCTTACGCGGCCATCGTCATCATCAAGTGATGAAAACACTACGTCCTTCAGCAGAACGTCCTGGATACTCAGATGCTAAGAAAAAGCATCATTATTTCAATATTATCATCCATACATGATTCAAAGTTTAACCGTGCACAAACCCTCTTTATAACTCGGAATTAGTTGGTTGGTTCAAACATTTGATGGTTGGCCTTTGATGGTTAAAACAATCGTCTCAATTTTGTGAACGTATCTACTGCCTAGCGGGTGCCTAGATCCGTCCACGTATTACACAAACCTATTCATATCAACATAATGACTGGATGGTCAAAAACTAGCATACAATACAGAAACTAAATATCTTCTCACATTTAAAAGAGTATCCGTTTTGCTATCCGATTGGAAAAACTTGTTCGCCTCCAAGTACGTTATCAGCCTGAAATACAAATGACTTGGCTTTCAAAATAAACATCATTTATAAGCTTATAAGTAAGGATCATTCTTTACCTTACGTCTATCACTTCTATGAGCTCCAACAGTTCAACCTAATTTAGAAAAAAGATAAATCGCTAGGCATTGACCATAGAGCAAAATTTGAATGACTGAAAAGAAGGCTATAGGGTATGGCACGAAAAAGAAGACATTGTACCAATCATAGAATATGCTTGTCACGCCATACAGCACAGTTGCGTGACGACATCCGTTGAAGAGATCAATATTCTTCCTATGAAAATATAACTCGACGCGTGTGCGTTACAGCTGTTTTACTGTGAGTGGAAAACAATACGGAAAATTCTGGTCATTCTGAAGCCCAGCGTTATAATTGGATAAATTACAGGTATTACGGTATGTCGAACCAACTATGTGCTGTAAGTCAGTACCATATGATTCCCACTCGCACCAAAACCACTCTATGTTTTTCAAAGGCATGCAGAATCTACTCCATATGAGCAAAATTGTCTGGTGTATAATGTACAAGTAAATAAAATAGTAAGCCTTACCTTGATAAGCCAGTAAGATTTTTTCCTTAGTTGCACTAGTATATCGATAAGATCACGAACTAAATGGCAGTGAACACTTCGACACAGTGAAGCAAAACAAACCTGTAGGTTGAAATAGAGTGTCAGTCTTTGGACTAGGTCGATATAACTAGATTATTTTATGATATATAATAGATATACAATAGTTTGGAGTGGCATTCCATACAATATCCCACGAAACACTTGTATTTTTATTGCTGGCGACTGTGAACACAAAACACGATTAAATACAACTGGCAAGTGGGATGTCTACTTTGGTAATTAATCACAAGAAAGCATTGTATATGATTATTTTATCCCTGGATGCCATGCCATGCCATACCAACCCATACCATCCAATCCCATCCTATACCACCCCAACACATCCCGTTCCATCCCGCCCCATCCCATACCATACCATATTATTCCTTACCACCCCATCCCAATCCATCTCATCCCATACCACCCCATACCATACCATACCACCCCATCCCAATCCATCTCACCCCATACCATACCATACCACCCCATCCCACCCCATCTCACCCATTACCATTCTATCCCACCCCACACCCACCCCATCCCATCCCATACTTAAAATTTACCTTGAGAGCAGAACAGGCCTGTCTGATGGCAACAGGAGAGTCATCCTGTAAGATGCATCCAAACAGTGATAACAGGCTCTCGATACTCAATACAGCTGGAAGACCAAGTTATAGAAACGTGATCAGGTCAGAACCACCCTAACATGCATATCGATTTACTATAAATAAAGTAGTAGCGTGGTTTTTACAAATCGTGCATTCTCATTAGCTAAGCTACCAGTGGTCTATTTCTCATCGTCCATTGTAGAGAAAATGGTAGTTTTTGAATTTCAAAGTCTTTGAAACGTTGAACGTGGCTTCAGCAGCCAGCAATCTCGTAAGTATATAATTATATCTACTATAAATATATTTGAGGCACAAAGATAGTCTTTTCCTCTGGAAACCGAATTCTTTTTCTATAAACCAGATTAGAGCAGATTCCATTGTTCCGGCCTCCTGTCATGGCTGCTATCACGTGTGTGAGTGTGTGCACTGCACTAACCTGTGTTATATTCATTACAGCACTTTTCACTCCAACCGTTAAAATCCAAGCTAGAATATGGAAAATAGAATAGAATAGAGATATAAAATATTGGCCATTTTGAAGGCCTCTTCTAATACAAGTTCAGTGCTTAAATTCCGGGAAAAATCAAAATTAAGCCTTGTCTTTCAAGAAGCCGGTTCAAAAATCATCCAATCGTGCTCATGGATGGTGAGTAATTTTTTTACTTTTTAACTGATCCGCCAACACAAAAAGTTACGTTACTTCATGCAAAATATCTCCAAGGTACGAAGGTAAAAAGTTTAATTGAAAAACAGATTTGATTTTTTAAAAACTTCGAATTCCCCCCTTACCCACCCCTGTGCAAAAATAAACAAACAAACAAACAAAAAAGGAGCCTCACCTTCCTTTCTTTAGACCTGCAGCAATAAGAATACTCAAAACAGACCCAAGACCTCCTCTTAGCTGAGGATCTGGATGAGCATTAAAGAGTAGTACATCTCTTACTAACTGGACATCACGGTGGTGCTGTCCTGCACTTTCACCATGATCCGGTAAAACGCCAACTAAAAATGCCTCAGGATGGTGGCGAACTGCCTGAGCTATGCAGGACATGGCCAGAGACTTGACACTAACACGGACATTAGAGTCCGGGAGAACTTCCCCCGGGCGACCCGATAGTAAAAACGAACACATGACACGGACAATATGTACCATGGGGACCCCTGCACATGCAACAGCATCAATCTCAAAGCTACTCTCAACAAGTATACGAACGTCTTGGGTTACTATAGATTCTGTTCTTAGGGGTTCGACTTCTTGATTTAATTCTCCTAAGTCGTCGCATATTCGATCTTGCTCCTCGATCGGAAGGTCGTCGGGAATTTCCGTCTGAAGACTAGCGTCAACTTCCGTTTCACTCACAGCTTGACTAGAGTCATCTTCTTGGACGACCATTCCTGGATCTGATAACGATCGTCCAATTTTTGGACCGGGTAAGATACTAGATTTGTCTTCATTATCATCACTTTCCATCACATCTTCGACCGACTGCAAATCGGGTGACGAAGAATCTCTAGCGACACGTAACTCTCTGACCCGATTAGACAAGTCGTCAGTGGATTCGACGGAAGACAAATCGGTGGCTGTCGTACCAACCGAGGCGGTATCTTCATGGGACTTTGTAGATTCATAATCAGATGTTGAAGTAAAGTCTGTATTGGATTCGCTCTCGAGGTCAGTTTCAGTGGGTGCAGTAGATGCGGTGGACGCTGTTTCAAGGTCTCCTACGGCTGAATCATGGTCACCTTCAAGGTCTTCTGTGAAAGCAATAACTTAAAATCATAAGCAAGTACTGCGGATCAACGGCACTCTATAAGGGGACAAAGCATGCAAGCGGAAGAGCAATAGCCCTATCTGTCCATTCCTCTTCATGGTCTATGAAAAAGGGGTCATTGTAAGCCCTTACTCAATAGCACAAATGCAGTGCTACCATTGATCACACCACCTTTATATCAGAGGCTATAGAGGATGTGGTTGACCCCTTAAAGGTGACAGAACAAAAACGTCCTTCTTGTACGACTATAACACTTATGGTCTGTGGCTAAAATACTTTAAGGCTTCATTTTAAATTTAAATTTAAAGTTGAAGTGTTAATTTTTGTGGTCGGAGGATATTGGAGAACATCGAGAAAGACCCTCAAATCACAAGAAACAACCAATGAGCAACATGATGTGGTACAAGGATCCAATCCACAACCATAGAAGTAGGAACTGGTGTGTTTGCTGCTCACTTGTGCTTTCTCACATAGTGTTTAACAAAGATTACACATTTATGCCGATGAATGAAAACTGTGAGTACGATAACCAACCTAAATCGCCCCACTTCAGATGGTACGCAAGTGGTTTGTGATCCTAATGTGTCCTTTAGCCCTCTGATCCAAACCTATCCCTGGAATACAAAACCTACCAGTTGCTGGCGTATCTGGTTTAATTGTTGGTGTGATCCCATCATGAGAGAGCAATACTTTGAGTAAAGGGGATGGTGGAGTACGAAGTAGTTGATTCAGTGTTTCCAGAGCTGCGTTGACTACATTGTGGTCAGTGTGTTTAGTGCATTGCATCACCACCTCGTAAATCTAAACGACATAAACAATTACATAAATTAGGAAAATAAATATAAATAAATAAAAACAGTACATCGAAAATAAGGTCCATGTTCCTGACAAGAATAAGAAGCAGAGATACAAGTCATTCCAGCTATTCTTGGATCTTGGAATGACCTATCGCTTTCCACCAATTGCCTTTGGCGATGACAACGTTTTTTGAAATAGGTGTATGCAATATAAGATAATGGAAAGCTGTCTAACATTTATTGTGTTGCACTTGGAAACTTCTAAAAAAGCCCTCAATATCATAATACACTCATTTTGTTGATAAGTACCAACAAACACAGCATGACAACAGGAAAAATGCCCCAGAAAATTCCTACTTTTCCCAATCATGATGATGACAGTGCTGTATTTTTGTACCTGTAAGAGCTGTTTAATGCTGACTCCTTTGTGGTCTTCACCAGTTTCACCTATGAAGCTTCTTTGAGATCCAAAGCTACCTTTCATGATATCTTCGGACAAGAATGATTCATTCAAATGGGGGACCAATTGACGAATACAGTTGAGGACACCCAAGTACACTGGTGTTGGCTTGACATCTTGCAAAGGCAATACCATTCCTGGATAATAAACAATAATTGTCACTTGTATGACCATTGCGAAAAAGCTATTATAATTTTTGTTTTTGCAAAAATTCAAATTTACAAGAGCAAGAGACAATAAACTAATAAAAATGACTTTGCTCTTCGTGCAGTTGCCAAAAAAAGGACTATTGAAAATCTAACAACAACAACAACAACAATCGTGTTTATTTAGTACCTGCTGTGCTATATAATATTTACAAATAAATACGTTATATTAAAAACCTCAATAAAGGTACATGCTATCTATAATAACCACAAGGGCTAGCCGAGATAGATAGCCAAGAAATGATAAAAGAGTTTGATGGGCCAAGTTAAGGGGAGCACCGAAGTTTTGGGAATTCTTCACTTTAAAGTATTTTCCTTTACTCAATCTTCCCAGTAAGTGTTTTTATGTTTTTATCATGGTATTTTGTCAAAAATGTTTGCCCTCCTTTTCTTACATCTGGCCCTGATTAATCTGCAATATATGTGAAAATCAGAATATCACAGTTACACTAAGTAGACACAATTCATTGCCAGAAACAAAAGAAAACCAATAAAAAATACATGTCAATCTTTGGATAATGCTTGAATTCCATATGAAGCCTACCCAGTAAAATGTTAATAAGCCATTCATGAAACATGCTTGGTTTGCGAGAGTTTTGACAGATAATGACAAGAGATGAGGCTGCTGTACGTCTTGTTGTGGCTTGTGCCGACTTTAGGTTTGGTATGAATGCTTTCATCAGTTGCTAAAATTATATGGAAATGGTAAGTCTTTCATAAATATTATGCATACAAAAAATTCCAACTCAATTGTAAAATGCTCATAAATACTCAAAAATTCCAAACCTTAATTTCAGTATCACTTGTAAAGCTACCAAGAACAGGGAGTATTTTCTGCATTGCAGTAGCCAATGCTTCCTATCAATAAAAAAAAAATATATATACATTTTTAAAACTCTTCTTAAATCATCAAATGAATTAACTCTTACTATAAATAGAAAGCAAACTACCTGTAATGATTCTTCTGTGCGAATACAAATTCTGCCTAAACAAGGCAGTAAATTGGCAACAAAAGGTCTGTAAAGACAAAATATATATTTTTTTATTACATCTTGTTTGATAAATCCAACTGAATACCACACTAAGTTACGACTTATTTAATTTCTTATTTGTAATTTGATTTAGTTTGTATCATGATGACTTGGGGGGGGGGGGGGGGGGGGGGACAAAGCTGTAACATTTAACCATATAATTAGAGCAGGTCTGAAAGAAATTGAAATTAATTTTTGTCATGCAAAGAAAAAAAAAACCTCATAGAAAAGCATATTTTTTTAAATTGAATATCATTCTACTCTCAGGTAACATTTAACAGGCCCAAATGTTAAACCCAAAGTCCCAGAGGTGAGAGCCACTGTATTACCAGGAGTGTACAGTACATCACCCATGGATGCATTGTAGGTTAACTGTACTGTACCTGCATTTTTGAGGTCTTATGAGATGAGCAATATCAGCGAAACGCAAGAGTGCTGCTTTTAAACTTCTAGCTGCATCATTCTAGAAACAAAAACAGACATCTTTACGTAATTCACACAAAGATGACAGACATCCTTCTCTGTGCCGTCAATCCCTTCATGCTTTATAGTTATTATTATACGACTCTAACTACCATATTTACTTGAATAGACGCTGCGGCGTTTAGTTAATTTCTTGTGATCCAGCTGTGGCCTTTATTCAGGGGCGCCGTTTATTCGGGGGTGGCGTTTATTAAAAAATCACTTTATTCAACAAGATTTTGAAACAGCAAAGTTAAGGACAGGTAACGGTAACAAATCTAGTAAAAATGTCATTCATAGTCTTACTTTGTCTGCATGTTCTTTGTACAGTAACTTAGAACTTAAAAATGTTGCCCTAAATGAAAATAAATTTCCATTGTTGCTATAAACTTGAAATATACTTGTTCTTTATTATTTATAATAAATTATTATTTCCTCAAATAAATACCACACCATAGATGCAGCGTCTATTCAGGGACAGCATCTATTACTATCTTTAGTCCCAGGTGCAGTGTTTATTTGAGGGCGCGGGGTTTATTCGGGGGTGGGGGTCTATTCGAGTAAATACGGTATACACAACATGCATGCTTTCTATTTCATTTAACAAATATGAAGGTGACATCAGATATAGACAAAGGAATCATTCACCTTTTTTATTTCTTTGTAAAGCTCAACAAGAAGCCTTCCAAGGTTAGAATCCAGTAGTTCCTGTAAGAAAAATTTCCATTAACAGTTTATGAAAAAAAAGTTCAAGATTGAGTTATCTCATTAATGCCTTTTGAATTTTGCAGTAAACATCACTTGGATCTATTTTATAACCACCACTCCCCTGGGCTCTACCACAGTGGTTCACTTCACATGCATTACTATTACCACTACATTCTATGTTTATTCACAAATACAGTATATATATTTTGCATATATATCTCTTTTAATCAATTAATCTACAAAAATAGTCCATGTACATGTAGTGAATTCAGTAGTTTAATCGCAATGCTTTAAATAATAATTCCTACCTTTAAAAGCTTATTGAGGGCTTCTCCTGCCACAAGCCTTACATCTGATTCATCATCATCACAGGATGCCAGAAGTGTATCTACTCCAATTGCAAGGAGCTTGGGAAACTCTTGAATGCTCCTTTAAATTGTAAAAAAACACATTTCTAAAAGAACCATCTTTTATTTTGTTCAATAATTTGATTGCTCTTGACATACAAGTATACTTAACAATTATTCGCCGAAGGTGAAGTGAACATCGGGGAATAATAACCGAAATGAAGTCGAGGTTATTATTGCCGATATTCACTGAGCCTGAGGTAAATAATTGTTTTAGTATAAATACACAGGTGATTCTTTCAAGATAAAAGAAGAAGAAGATAAAAAACACATTTTTTTCCGGTTACAGCAACAAAGCGGCTGCCCGCCATTTTGGATTATTGCTGGAGGTGATTATCGTGTCATAATCCGAGTTTCTCGACCAATCACCGCTCTATATTTTCAATTATCACCTGTGCATTTATACTAAAGGCAAATAAAAGATCCATAGATAAGAATTGAGCCACTGGTTTTCAGATTTTTTATGATTTATTTTTTATGGTACTCCCTAAGCCTGGTTCACACAAGTAATACATGCAAGAATAACAACATAGGCAAGCCCAGATAGTACTTTAAGGTTCACTGAATGTTTTGTTCCACCCAAATAGAAAGGAATAAACTAGCCGTAAAGCACTATTTGCACTTGCACATGTCATTAGGCTTCAGCAGTCCCATTTGGTATAATGAAAGACAAAATATGAAGAAGAGAAAAAATATTAAACGTTGTAGGCTTGAAAATGACCCCTCTGCATCCAAACTCCCAATTGCAAGGATACAAGCAATCCTGAAAAGTCCCTTGGCAACACTCCTCTAGATCCGACTATGCATTATTAAGTACATGTATGTATGTGTGTTTCAGCATGTTTCATCCCCATCCCACCCTAAATCTCAAAACCTGCTTGTTATTGAAAACATATTAAATGAAATTCTCTAAAAAAAACTTGTGGTAAATGACTGAAATTAAATAGATGTTTTAATGGTTAGGAGATATGCAATAGGGTATTATAAGTAAACCATCTAAAAGTAGCACTTTAAAAATAATTGAGTGGAAAACCAACCTTATCGATGAAGAGTATAAAAGCTCTGGGATAGCACTGATGTGTGACAACCTGTCCTTTTTCGGCAAGAGACCTTCCTTTTTCCTAAAGAAAATATTCTTTGTTTATTTTTGATTTTTATCCTAATCTTTAAAAGCAAAGCAAAAGCATGACTCATTTCCTAATCTTTGAAGTACCAAAGTAATTTTGGTAATGGTCTTATTAGCAATAAATTAGTCTTCAAGCATGAATGGGCTATGAGCCAAAGTCCTCATGGGCTATTGACTATAGGCCATGAGGGCGAGAGGACTAATCGTTTTAGTCAAATCTAACTAATCAGATAAATATTTAGATGCAAAAAAGTCTTCAATTAAAGATAAATTCAATTTTTTGGCTTTCAAAGCTGACACCTTTTGCAACTAGTAGGCTTTAACTTATAGCCTAATAGTAGCTCTTCCAATCAGAATGCAGCATTGATGATAGACTGCCAGTTGAATTTGACTAATAATGCATAGGACATAACACAAGAGGATCCCATTCACCATCATTACTTAAAAATGGAAAAATGGGATTTTCGTGAAGCCTGAGATAAAACTGGAAATGATATTGGCTCTTTGTCTTTGATCATATACAATTAAAATACATGATTTTTCTTCCTTGAGCAGTGAGCTTATCTTATTTATTTTCAATAAAAAATAATAATAATGGTATTGGCTGATCACTCCAAAAAGTGCTGATCTGAAACCTTTCACCCATTCATGATCAATACTACTATAAAGATTTATTCCACCGGTAATAAATATTAAAATACCAGCAATCGAGGTGAATAGCATGGCTTTCCTTCAAAAAGTAAATCAACGCCTAAAATATCTACATCAACCACGAAGAGATCCACACAAAAATAACAAGA
Organism: Actinia tenebrosa; assembly: GCF_029948245.1. Taxonomy (NCBI): domain Eukaryota; kingdom Metazoa; phylum Cnidaria; class Anthozoa; order Actiniaria; family Actiniidae; genus Actinia; species Actinia tenebrosa. Next base: position 33,649,659 of record NW_028292569.1, read on the forward strand.
AAACGACAGTCACTGTGTGGACTCTGTCATGGCACAGATGTAATAATATAAATGAAACCTGCATACTTTGCCAAAGGGTTGGAATCGGGAACAGGGATTCCATCTCTATAATTCTTCAAGGCTTCAAACAGCTTCAACAACTTATCAGCCGCTGCCAGAGACATTATTTCCAATCGATCTTGTTTTTTTCAAGAACCATTTCCTTTATTTTAGCAGAGATCAACTACTTTTCCGTCCGCCATAATTGATTCCATCCTTCAGCCTCTCTTCCACGCACCAAACTCCTCCCCAGTTCCTTTTGCTCGCACGGTCAATCAAAGGTGCACATTTTTTACTCCATGCTTTTGAATATTTTAAAAATCGTTATTCTTTCGAGCTGTGAGTTAATAAAAGAAGTGTTAAGAGAATAGAAAGGGTTTTAGCGGGTGAAGAACGGATATTTTATTTAAGGGAGATTTGGTAGCCTCGTTTGGGTGTCGTTGCGCAGGCCCCCTCGTGCCTGTGACGGACAGGGCGCAGCCCTTGCATACAAAGATCTCTTTCTTTCAAATTCTCTTCCATTTGAAGAGCTTCCTTTTTTTCGTTTTAGAAAACATAGAAATGGAAGAAACAATCCAAGATGTAGTTCGACCAGGGTAAGCAGACGTTTTTAAGTCGTACCACGTCGATTAAAGTCGCGTTGGTTTGATGTTTTGAGCTCGTAGAAAGTTTTTACTGTGATTTGAGTAAAGCCATGTGACTGCTTAGTTGATGTCTGCGTTTAGAAATCGTCCTGAGTCACATCGCTTGTCTTTTCTCATCAATCTGTTTTTCACCTAGATGCAAGAACCGCGAGAATCTCCACTCGATTATCTCCAAAATCTCAGAGAATGCGAGCACTGAGGAGCCAGGAATGGTAAGAAACTAGAGTTTTTGAAATCAAAGTTGTTGTGTTGGAGAATGCGACTAGTTGTCTCTTGGGTCTAGATGTTTGACCGCCATTAGCGCCAATCAGACATAACTTACTCGACTTAGACAGCTGTACTGAGGATTATCATTAGATATTCTATTGGTTCGCGAAGATAGATAGCAAAATATCGTTTGCAAATTGGAATAGTTTCATTTGGGAACTGGATATATTCGAATGATTGGGTGTTTACGTATGCACGCATACTTTGGTTGTGTTCTGTCATTACGCTCTGGGATTTGTGTAGAAATTGAAAGTTTAGCCTTCCAAATTATTTCACTTTATTTGTTTAAACTTAAAGGAAAACATAATATTTAGTCCGAGTTACTTTGAGTGAGCTTTTCGAGGGTCTTTCCGTTAACTTTTTTTCACTCCCGGGGGAAGATTTCGCCACTAAACTGTTCTTTTCGCTAAAACAAGACTTTATTGTTTGTGTTTAAAAATGATCATAATTTTGCATCGATAATTAGCTTCGCTTCAAATCACTCTTTTCAAATCACTAATTACTGAAATTTCGATGCAAAAGTTCATACTCTTGGAAAAGTTTTAAAGAAAAACATTCATTACTTTAAGCGCTTTTACCTTAGCTTTGCCTTTGGAAAAGTTTATCAAGTTTACAAGCGTACAAAAAACCCCTGATAATTATTCCCACAAGTAACTTAATTAGTTTTGAAGCATCTTTATGCAAATGATTCAAAAATCCAAAGTTGCCATACTTGGGGAAAAAATGCGCCCAAATAAAGTGTAAAAACAATAGTAAACGAATTGGGATTTGTCATTCTCATGCAGTAGGCTACAAGGGGGATGAATGAAATATATAGATTATTAGAATGAACATTCCTAAGTCCTATATTCTGAAAATCATCTTTTCAATTCTAATCCATTCCCTGAACAATAAACTCTAAATTCCAGTAGAAAAAAATTATTTTTGAAAGTCCTTGAATTCTTCCCATTAAGAAAATGTAACTTAGTAATTTATGCTCTCTTAGTAATGGACAAGAAGTACTGGGCATTTTAGGAGCGTAATGTTTTTTGCACAATATTATGTTATTGTCTTATAACTCCATGTTATGCTTGGCCAGTTTCCTTTCCACGTTTTGTGAAAAGAACTTTACATAAACAGTAAAAAAATATAAATTCATAGTTATTTAATCTTTGCAGTGATAGTTATATCTTATCATGCTTGGATGTAACATATTTGTCTCATTTAATTGGTTTATTTGATTTTAATTTCTAGAGTGATGAGGAACCTGGATATGATCAAGGTACTCTGACAGAACATAACAGTATGAAAAGGTAAAAACTTTTACTGTAATTATTTATACCTAAACATGACAAATGCATTAAAAAAGTCAAGATGAAAAATTCATTTTTTAGAGGAAAAATATAATTATGTACTAGGTTTTAGAATTAAATGAAACATTCAAAAAAAGGTTCATTTGGAAAATAGTGTTTGAAATGTTAAAGTTAGAGTTGTTAATTTGGTCATAAGTGCAAGTTGGAGTAAGATTTTTTTCAGTGAAAGGAAATTCGAATTTTGAAAAAAAGTTGATAACAACCAAAGATATTTGAGTATACCTTGCTTGGGGCAAGATTGAAATATATTCTAAGATGTTGGTGGTATTTATCTTATTTTTTTTTAAAAATGCAACCTATTGCTCAATGTAAGGGGTTTTTCTGTGAGGTTCACATGCACTACAATTATATTCACTACACACAATACTCAACTCACATGTTGATTTTCTTGGAGGAAAGAAAAACTGTAGAAAAATCCTTGTGGCAAGGAAGAGAAAAAAGCACATCAAACAAACTTACTGTTGTTCGATATTCTGCGAACTTGTAGTTGAAAGCTGAATGTTGAATTTTTTTTTGCTGCCACTAATCAAAAATAATCAGTTAGCACCTTTTACATTTATGACTAGCAGTAAAAAACCAATTTCACAACAAGCCATTGAAATGTCTGAGTTTTCAGAATATTGAAAACTGCAGTAACTCACACTTGTGTTTCAGCATACTGTAGAATCAAACTTGTGATCCAAGGCTTGTTCTACAGTAGTGAGACAGAGCTGTAGCAGCACCCACTTGCTCTCTTACTTTTACTTTTTTTGAAATATTGGAAATTACATCATTTACATGCTACTATAGAATGAGTTTCATCCTAATATATTATTAAGTCCCGGAACTTTGGACTGTGATATCTATGCTAAAAAGCCTTCAAAGTCTCATGTATAAACAACTGTAATCTACAAGTAAGCTTCACTTTTTCTAGCCTAAGTAAGCAGAAGTTTTACACTGAGATGAGTGCTTATTTTACATGGCACTGGTGTAGCAGTGGTACAGTGATGAGAAGTAACTGGAATAAGCTTATTTTGGGATCATGGCTAATGTGTATTGGTATAGTTTCAGTGCTAGCATATAAAAAGATATTAAAATAATATATGGAAACTGGGGAAAATGCATTCAGAAAAAAGAATCAATCATGGATTTGATTTTTTTTTAATAGCATGTTGTATTGTCTTTTATAGAAAAGTGGAGAGAAAAAGCGAATCAAGTAGAAAACTTTTTAAAGAAGATAATGGCAATGAGTCAGATGCATTTGTTGGAGAAGAAACTCTGGAAAGTGTCCACATCTTTTCTGATTTCCCACTGGATGATAGTGCACCTCATTCAATTGCCTCCAGTGTTCAGCATGTTGAGGGTATAATGGATCCACTACCTATTTATACCCAGGTTCCTATTGACAGTCCCAAAGAAAATGCTGTGAGCAACAGCGACATTGAAGGTATTAATTATTTATTTATTATTATATTTATAAATTTTATAAAATATTTAAGATATAATGCGCACCCAGATTGGTTATCTACCATGTTTACATGTATATCAGAGGACATAGACACGCTCACACAAAGTTGTCCAAAAATATTCAATAAAAGCAATATAGAATGGCTGATTATGTCTCTGTAGTGTGATATAAACACTTTGAGAGCTGTAGAGCACTCGAGAAGCAAGAGAAACTAAGCTTGCTCCTCTTTTGCTCTACAGCTCCCAGCCTGTTTATATCACAGAGACATGGGCGCACGTTTTATATTCCTTGAACAATTATATATCCATCATTCTCTTTTTTACTGCAGCTTATAAGAGTACCTATGATTTTTTAGGAGGGAGAATAAGAAATTGCAGCAGAAATATTAGCAGCATGCATTTATAATATGTACTTTCTTATGCTGCCAGTTTTGATCTAAAACCTTAACCTTATTTGTATTTGTAGATAATACAGTTTGTGAAGAAGAAATGAACCACATGCAGCAGGTTGGTCTAGTTCCAGCAAAGAAAAGAAAAGAAGACATAATATCAATTCCATCAGATGTCGAAGTTCCATTTCATTTCCATAAAAAGTTAGAACAGTTGGAAAAGGAAGTACAGCAGCTCCATAACAAAAATCGTGCTCTGGAAGAATCCTATAAAAAACTCAGTGACCTGGTAGAAGCCCAGAACCACTTATTAGCTAGTGGAGGACCAATGTTACAGCGCATGCCAACCCTAGCATGCACTGCACCACAAACTAGAGAAGACTGTGTTAGCATAGCCGACATGCAACCCACAGACAAAAAAGTCATTGCCACTGCCTCTATACCAAGTTACGTCACATCACAGTCTGTCACACAATCTTCAGAGCTGGCAAGAATGCATGCTTCTTCTCCTTTGGTTACTAAGCAGAATGGAGTGACTGCTTTCGAATTGCCTCGCAGAGTTTCAGCCAAGGAAGTGCTCCACCTCTGGGAGTATGGCTGTGATGAATTTCCACCTCTCAAGGACTGGACCCCAACCCAGAAGCTAAAGCAGCAAAGTAAAATCTCAAGGTGGAAGAAGCTGGTGGATATTTTTCAGAATGGGTATGGTGGAAACTGGAATGACTTTGAGAGGAGTTTCTCAGACAGCAAGGGAGAAGTCCTTCCTGTCACAACCATTCTCTCTCTCTTTGAAACTCAACAGACACCTGCCTTTTTGTCTTCCGTGACACCAATAAAAGAAAATGGAGTACACAGTCCCTTAAGAATTAAGGCAGAAGAAGAGGATAAGTCCAATTCAAGAACACATTTGCACTCAGATGGAGACAGTGAGGTTTCAGATGTTTCCATGGACAATCCTGAAGCAAAAGACATGGAACAGATACCAAAGGAACTTGGCAACTCTTTGAAACATGAAAACCTTTCAGAAAGTCGCTACACACTACCAAGAAAAGTTACGCCAAGAGATATTGTCCGTCTGTGGGAGAATGGATGTGAAGACTTTCCGCCAGTGGGGGTGTGGTCAAGAGCACAAAAGATTGGCCAGGAGACAAAGATATTTCGATGGAAAAAAGTGGTGGACATTTTCAATGGTGATTGCCAACGAAACTGGGAAATATTTGATAGGAAATATACCAATGAGAAATCTCTTCCTCTCCCTATATCTGCCATTATTGCAAAGTATGATGCTGAGCATGTTGTACATGGACCCATCTTTGATACTAAAATTAAAGGTGAACCCAGAAGAAATTCAATAATTGCTGGATTTGGCTCAAGTAGTTCATTAGGAGAAACAGAGAATGAGACAGTTATCGTGAAGACAGATCAAACCATGGGACCTGTGGAGGTTAAAATTGAAATACCAAACCTGGGACCTGATTCTGATGATGTTTTCTCTTTCTCGGCCAGCGATAGTGCCTTTGGATCTCAAGAATCGTTAGGCCGCTGCACATTGATCACAACTGAGGCCAGCACAACAGAAGACCATAAATTTGGACTTGACTGCAAACCATTTAGGGAGAGTTGCACATCTCCAAGAGAAGATAAATACGTCCTTCCACGCAAAGTAACAGCTAAAGATGTGATAAAGATGTGGGAACAAGGCTATGAAGACACACCACCACTATCCACATGGAGTCCAGCTCAAAAGGCAGGTCAGCGCAGCAAATTCTCTCGCTGGGCCAAGATATATGACATTTTCAAGTACCACTGCAAAGGTGACATGGAAGAATTTGAACGCACGTTTTCTGATGAGAAAGGTGAATTGATTCCTATTACCACGATTGTAGCTATGCATGATGCCAGAAATACCAGTGCTCCTAATATCAGTGGTGTATCATTCAGCAGTCCTTCAATGGTAGCACAGTCTAGCACAGATGCAGAATTAGAAATTTATCAGCTACCACGTAAAGTCAGTGCAAAGGATGTTGTTCAGCTGTGGGAGGAGGGCTGTGAACGCTTTCCACCTGTTTCAAGGTGGCCCAAAATTCATCGAGTGGGTCATGAAACAAAGCTCTTTAGATGGAAAAAGATAGTTGATATCTTCAGAAAAGACTGTGGTGGAAGCTGGGAAAAGTTTGAAGAGCGGTTTTGTAATTCAATGGGAGAACTGTTACCTATTTCTGCAATCTTGGCAAAGTATGATCTTGAAAATGAACCAGTCTCATACTTCAAACCAGTAAATCTAAATGGGTCTGTGAGGCATTCAGTAGATAAGCCTGGCCCAACAATGGCTGACACTCCACACCTTAGTAGCAACTTGCCAGAATCCACTGAAGATAATACGCAAACAAAAGACACCACTCCTTCCAAACCCAGCACACCACTACCATCCAGGCCACCAGAGTTCATTCTTCCCAAGAAAGTCAGTGCCCTAGATGTAATATACTTATGGGAGAATGGTCTTGATGATATGCCACCTGTATGTCAGTGGTCATCAGCTCAGAAAGCAAGCCAGAGAAGCAAGATTTCAAGATGGAATAAGATTGTGGATATATTTAAGTATGAGTGTTGTAGTGACATTCGACAGTTTGAAGAGAAGTACAAGGATGAGCGAGGGGAACTGATGCCAATCACTACCATTCTCAACCTACATGATGCACAAGATAAACCATGGGAAATGGAATAGACTTGCTATATACATGCTGACATCATAATTGAACACTTAAATGCTCATTAAAATCAGACTCTGGCTTTTGTAGGCTAAATTGTCATTTTATACAAACTTTTTACTCTAATGTTATTCTTTTGTAGCAAACTTGTTTGGTGCAAATTCACACTTTCTTGTCTTTATTTAAATAGAAATTTTTGCCAAACATATAAGGGTTCCCAGTTCATGATTTGTTTCTTCCAAAGACTCTGGCTTTATTTTTCATTTTCAAAATTATAGCATAGCATAGTTGGTATCGAAAACCTCTCCTTGCTAGGTTTTTTAAAGTGAATTTGTTTTCATGTTTTTTGTATTAAGAAAATAGAAAAAAGCAGCTTTGCTTTAAATATTTTTTTCTAGACTGTAAGTTGTTCTATTTATTCTTTTTTGCCCTCTTTCAAGCAGGTGCAACTTAATATTTTTATTGTATTTTATTTGATCCTTAAGCTGCGAGTAGTTTCAAAAGGGAAAACGGCATTTATTTCTAAATAGAAAAGACATCTCTATGGTTCTATAAATGTTAAGCAAGTATGTAAATAGTTTTTGTGTGAAAAAAAGGGACAGGATAGCAATCCAAATGCATGCTACATTTTGTATGTGTGGGATTGTTAGTCATTCCATCCTGTTCTAAATTTTTATTTTTCTAAAGTCTTGACAATTTTAAAAGAAAATATGATATTTTAAAAGTACGTGAATAAGTGTGTCTTGCTTATGTTTAGCTAGCCATGTAGGCCAATTATTATGCTTTCCATTAAAGCTTTTTTTCATGTAAATAGCGTTGCATAAAAAGGCCATTCAATGATGATAAAAACAAAGATTCCTTATAGAAAACCATTTGGGATTAACTTGGAGTGGAAACGTCTTGGATAATTTTTGAGCATATTTGGATAGAGGCTTTTTCAAAACTTTAGTGAGGTATTTATCTTTTCAAAATTGTAAGTCAGGGATATTTGAAACTTTTAAAAAAACAATTTGTCTACAAAATGCTGCCTCCTTGTGGGTGGTCTAAGTCTTTATTCAACCTGTGTCATTACAGTGCCCAATAAGATGTTGTAGGGTATTAATTTAAAGGCCTTGCAAATTCAGTTAATGATAGCCTAGTTGCAGGAACAACAATCCATCCATTTTACATTAGAAATTTCAATTTTAAAGGACAAGGGATCTTATTATCGTACTGCAATCCAACTGGGCAGTAATTAGATAACTCTGCAAAATTTCTAATTTCTTTTTTTTCTTTTTTTCTTTTCATTCATTTCGTAGGCCCATCATTTTTTCCTCAAAAGAAACTGCGACTAACATTACAACTAGAGTATATGTACATAAATATAAGTTGCAGTGGATTAATGTACATAATTGCTTCTTAGCAATAATTCTTGGCGTATATTCAACAATTAACTAGTGACAAATATATCCAAATCCAGTGGTATTTCGAGAACTTCCATTAATTTTTACTTGATTGTAATAAATAAGTCATATTAAGTCAGTGGCCTTATCATTAGGGCCAGTCTATATTTTTAGAATAAAAAGCAAAATTTAATCTTGTGAATGTTGTACTGACCAGGCATGAAAGGATTAAATCTTTGAGGGGATGAAGACCCTTGGTTCCAAGATGGGTATATTCCAAGGCCTGTATTTATGTATTTGTAATAATATTTATTATATGGCCGTGAATCTTAGAGCCTGGACACTAGCAAATCGAGCAATCTGATTGGATAGATCGCATCGCAGACTGGTCTAGATTCTCTGGTATTAACTGGTCCAATCGCGTATTAATCTTACGGCAAAAACATTTTGTCCTTTTCAATGAAAAGTGGTCATATGATAAAACTCTTATCAACCGAGCTTGGTCGGTCTGTACGGGATAATCTTGACCTCGGTCGGGTACAAACCTCGCTGCGCTCGGTCTGTACATTCCGACCTTGGTCAAGATTATCCTGTACAGACCGACCAAGCTCGGTTAATAAGATCTAAATCAAACACATGAAAGCGTGTTTCATCCATTTACCAAACACAGAGAAGCGAGTTAAAAAGAGGCAGAGCCGAGACAAACTTTCAAGTGCTTGATATATTTTTTTAAAGCTCATTTTAAAATAATTCAGGGGGAAACCAAGAAAATCACTAGCGTGAAGATTTGGAAATGGGATCTTTATAAGCATAAAGTTTGGGCAACATATGCTTTGAATGTATCCAAGAAATAATAATAGTTTGAGAAGCCATATCAAGCACTTCAAAGAGTGTTTCATCCTAATTCATCCTTGTTCATTCTCAGGAGCCCAGAGGTAAAATTCTGTCACTCTTTTCTCACTTCCAAAAAAATAGCCCTGGGCACTAAGTCTGTTAGAGCCCATTCTGGTAGGCCATATTAATCTCTTTCCTAATTGGTCAACCCACTGGGGTCTACCAAAAAGCATCGAGTATATGTAAATAAAAATGTGATGGCCTTGGACTTCCTCACTTTGCATGTACCACTTAGCTTGTTCTGCAGTCCCTATAGGCCTTAAGCAAGATGACGTTTTACCCCTCCCCCCCCCCCCCCCCCCCGACTCCATACCATAATAGCTTTTAAAATTCTTTCATATTAAAATTTTTGATTCCTTAGAGAATACAGGAACAGTCATAATTAAAGGACAAAAGCAGTGTGAAAAGAATATTATGGTCTAGAGACAGGGGTAAAAGGTTATCTCGCTTCAGGCTTATTCAATAAATTGGAAAGTACTGGCTCTATGCCCCTGCTGTTGCACGACTGCCAATTATTTCTGCAATTGAATGTGGACCTCTTCATTTGTTTTAAGGACAAAATAATAAAACTGAAGTGTCCTCAGTGTGTTTTTTAGATTGGTTTGTGCAAATTGATTATTTTCTACAAGTGCTGTCTAGTATCTATGAGCATGTCTGAACTAATTAATTTGTGACTGTTAAATAATATGGTGGGTATAGAAGTAGTGAAAATCCATGCCAAACATAGAAAAAGACTGGCTAAACAAGATAATATTTGAGCTTTTATTGACTTCCAAGAACAGTTTACCTCAATTTACAGTTCTGTTGGAAACACAAAATATTCATAAACCATTTGTTACAACCAAATAACTTTATTAGAGTGCAAACCATATATCTGTGCAATAACAAAAACTAAATAACACTAAACACATCATGCTTTTTCTTTTGTTTTCTACTAATTAGTTAGTATTATTTCATAGATATATGGTTTTCACTCTACCAAACATTAGTAATGTTTGAAATCTAAATTCATTATATAATCCTTTAGCATAATGATTGCATTGGACAAGTGAGAAGTGAAAAGGGCAGTGCTCAAACAAATCCAAAAGATAAACACTACTTTATGTAATCCATGCTGACAGAAATTTGCTGGTGATCAACAAATTGTTAAAAATGATCTGTTTATTTCCCTACCAAGACAATACTGTTAAAAAGCAAATTCAATTAAAGTAAATACTTTCTTTGATTAAACCTTGATGCAACATCTTGTTACATAATAAAACTGAACAAAAAAAATTGTTAACTGTGATACACCTATTATTAAAAATGTATGGTGAATGGAAAAATTTTGGAAATGAAGGTCCCATGAAAAAGAAAATGTTTAGTACTTGTAAAAACACTTTCCAAAGCTAAAAATAATGGCCAGTGAATGGATCACTTGGGACAGTCCTCTTGACTGGTGACATGTTGATCAGTCCAATGTGGTTGGTCATCATGTCCAGCTAGTATTGAACAGCCATTATTTTTTGACCTACTCTAACCCCATTGTATTGCCAGGTTTCAATCAACTGATAAAAATCTTTGAATCTGATTATCTGCTCCAAATGGTGGTCAAACACTGACCCCCATGTGCTGTCAACCAGAAAGATTTCCATTGATTGAAACTAGTGATTCAGCAGATGAACATTTCGCATGAGACAGGGAAACATGTCAAGTGAAATAAAAAAATTGGCTGTTTCATGCCAAGTCTTCATTTAGGCTTCAAACACATATATTTTGATTTACTGGGACTGTCTTTGTGCTGCAATTCATGGTATATATTCAGTAATCACAAGACCTCCTTTTCTAAAAATAGCTGTAACACATGTACAAGAAAGACTATTTCTGTGTGCCATCTGTGTGTGGAGAAGAACCAACAAGTTTGGGTCTATATGCAGGCCATCTACAAATGGGACAGCACTGATGTGCTATGGTACCTCCACTTGTTAGCCAAATTCCAATGCACTGTTGATGAAAACAATGGCCACAAGGTAACCCAAGGACTGTTGCACCAGAGGTGAATTCTTCCAAACATATTGTACAATCCTTGCTAACCATGATTCCTGGAGGTTTTTGAGATCCAACACAGGAGCAGGTGCAGCCATTTTCAGAGTGATCTTTGATGGTAGTACCAATGGAAGCATGATCCTCATGTATAGAACAAAACATCCAAGTTGGGAGGTTTTTTATGTAGTCTGTTGGAAATACAGGGTGCAACCAAAGATCTGGAACAGCTAATCTGCGCACTAACATATCAAAACCATCTTCAAAACTAGCAGGAGAATAGTTGATTTGAGGGTGCCACTGTGATAAGGACTGAAATAACTGTGAAAAGTAATTAAGGTCTTGCGTTAACCAGTCTGCGTTGGGATCATCATCATCATCATCATCCACAATCCTGAAGTAGCATTTATATTTCCTTCTTATCCAAGCAGCTAATGCTCCAAATGCGAAGTATCCTGCCAGTGTGACACGCCTGTAGTTGATGCATAGCAGGAAATCATTTCGTATGATAGCTGCAACATCTGTGCTCATGACTGAGCGACAAAATTTAAGACCAGCATCAAGGATAGGTGATAGGCCTGGAAGTTGAAAGAGTCCAATGGCGGGTAGAGAAAGTATGATAAGACTGGTATTATAAAATGTTAATAAACACAGCAGTTGAAACGTCCTCCTTAGTAATCCACCACGCATAAGGAACAACTCTAACAGACAACACAGATTGACAACACAAAGGGCAGTCAGGAACAGATCATTAACTTCAGGATGGAGTGTTTTTAAAAAAAGGTCCATGGTTCCATAATCAAATTTCTCCCCTTTTCTATCACCAAATGCAAATTTCCCTTCAGGAGTAAATAACATCAAAGTAGGTATTCGTTTTATGCCAAGTTCTCTAAGCTCCTTAGATACCGGTCTTTTCGAAAGGGATGTGTAGTATGCAAACCGTACTCGACCTGTAAATTTGATGGAAAGCGATGACAAAAACATTGGGGGTTCTGGGAGAGTCGAAAAAAGAGCCACGTATATGTAGTTCTTTTCCAACTGATTCCTTAGATTTTTACGAAAACTATCTATAGTATCTATTTCCATTATTTTGGCAGATAATTTGGAGTTTACCCAACGAAAGACGCGATCCACATTAAGTTTCTTTTTCGTATCATATGTTTGGATAATGACGTTACCCTTCGGCTGGTTGCTCTGTGGCATAGAAAGGATGATTGAAGTTTTATTCCAACGATACTTATGGCAAAGCCACGGATCATTCTCACATTTAAACGTACCCATTCTTATCCCAAACCATGAAATTTTACGTTTAAAGGATTTCCACTGCTTGGAATTTAGGACAGGCGAACATCCTTGTGGGATAACTTCCACGAGCCAACTCCCTGCTTTGGTGTCTTCGACTTCCTCGAAGAAGTGAGAAGCTCTAGTAAAAGCAAACTCATTATCTTCTTCTTCGCTTTCTAGAGGATTTTCCTTAGAAAGACATGTATCTGGATCAGTCACAGCTCCAGAAGCCTCGACCAGATCGGCGAGTTCGTTCTTTTCGACAACTCCATTATAACTTATCCCTCTCTTGTCTAGGATTTCTTTTAGTTTACGGACACTGAGAGCGAACGGATCGAAGAACTGAGATGCCAGGCACCCTGCTTCCAACCAACTTGAAGTAAGGTCGAGGATTCTAGCAGCTAAAAATATAATAAGAAAATAAACTAGCAACAAAATCACCTTAGCTAACATGGCTGCCCTTCATATACATACATCAACAACATACCAAGGATTCTGGATAATCTCTCATGCGAGCGATGATTGGCTGGTTTAAAGTTTCCCGCCAAAGCTCGCGAGTCCGCTGACGTGTCATAAGATTGCGTTAATGCTAATTTTATTCTGTCTCACATTTGGACAATTTTGAAAATTTAACCAATCATATTTAAGCTTCTTTAAACGTTTTATTTCTATTCATGGATTACGAGCAAGAGAATGCCTGCTTTGCACTTTTTATTTGGCTGATAGGACTCTGAGTTGTACAAGAAATATACAGAGTATTCCTTGTTCTTCTTGTTCGTCTCATAGAATAACCCAAACATTGTTTCTTTTCTTTCGATAGTTTTAAACGAGTGCTTTGCAGCTTTTGGTTCTGCAAACAAGGCGCTCTATTGAAGTCTGATTTTCCAGCAGCTTGTTTTAAAAGGTGAGCACTGACCGTCACTTGTTGTCACTTGTTATCTTGAGCAAGATTTCTTCTATCAGCTTAAATGTTATTACTTTGGTTACGCGGTCAAATGTTAGTTGCAGCAAGCCTTATTGCTGTTAGTTCTTCGGTAGAATCTTAAAGTTTTCTCATAGAACATTTTTTGGTCTTCAACTTATAAGTTTCTGGTCTTTCTGATGTAAGAACAGGAAAGCCAGTGGGAGCAAGCTGTGTAAAATTACTGAATGGCTAGTTAAGTAGTATACATATTTAGCGATGATTCTAAGGTAGAGACAGGGGGTACACCGAAGTGCGTAAAGTAAGCTAGAGGGAACCTACAAATCCAGCAATGTGGTAATAGCCCATGAGGCCAAAGGGCAAATTATTGTCTATTGACTCTAACCCTGAGGGCAAGAGGTCTAGTTGTTTCTAGTTTAAACTTACTGATCAGTCAAATATATGGATACAAACAATTTTTAAATCATTTAGGTCCAAAATGCGAGTTATAATATAGCCACCCTTGTTTTGGTTTTCAAAATCGGCACTTTTTGCTACTAGTGGTCTATCACTAATAGATCAATAGTAGCTTAGCCAATCAGAGTATGGGATGTATGTTACAATTATTTTAGTTGACTCTGCACTCACACATCCCTTCTGTCAACAAAAAATTGTCTTTATTTGATATTTGCACCAAATGCCATATTTCTATTAGCTGAACATGTTATGGATCAAATGGGTTTAAATCACTAAATCCAAAATAAACATGTGGTCTTATATTACAAACGACATTAATAACAAAAGAATAAAACGAATAAAACCTTAAATTAACCCATGAAGTTCAAGATATACTAATAAAAATGTGTATAACCAATGTATATAAAAACGATGACAATGATAACCAACTTGCATTTTTTTTTTTTTATTAATCTTTCTTAAGCAGTGATAAAAATGATAATAAATCCAAGCTTTTCACAGATATTAAAATTATCCTGCCTGATTACCAAATCTTCAACTTTGAATCCAAGCTTATAATGCTCATCTTAGATCAGCTGAAAAAGAAGAATTTAGGCATTACCTTAAGCCTTCAAGGTATTGTATAGGTTTTGAAGATTTTTTTCCAGTTTGTCAAATGTTTCTTTTTTATGTCCTCTGTCGCAAATTTGAAAACCCTCTTTAGAGTCATGTGAGAATTGAGGATTTTGCCCTACTGAAATTTGAAATGTAATATAATATTTTGCAGAGGATGTATAACATATGTTTGAGTTGGATATTTATTTATTTAATTAATTTTTTTGAAGCAAATACAGGTAGCTCAGTAATACAATTGATTTAGCTCTGAAATTGCTATAAACCAATCAGCAGAGACTAATAGAGAGATCAGATAAGCTGCCAATACAACATGGTATATCAAATTACTTGAGGTATGAAGCATAAACATAATAATTTCCATATAGCAATGGTCAATTAGTAATTTATGTCGATAATGAGCTTGGCGAGAGTAATATGGTTGATGAAAACCTCATATGGGGTAACAATTATATAGTAAAACATGGCTACCTTTTCAGTTAGCTATAACTATCAGGTTTTGAGAACTAAATCAAACTCTAAGTAAAAAAACAAGAGATGCCCAACCATTATGCTCCATTGTAAGAACAAAAGAAATATGATGAAAAAGGAAAGAAATCACATGCTTATATACATCAAGTGCTAAACCAATTTATTATAGTACCTATCTTATAATTGACCAAATTTTGACTTGAGTCCCTTTTGCTATATGTAGTCTATATATCTTTCTCAGTGCCTTACTATTTTTTCTGTAATTCTTTTTCTCCTATCCCTAATAAAACAATAAAATAATCTTTATAAGTTATTTCATATATTTTGTTGTAGCTGACTTAATTAATGCATGATATCTTCCCATTATGAAACAAAATTAAAATAACATGTCCACTAAAAATATAATTCTTTTTGTAAGAAAATTTGAAGATTTCAGTTAATGTTTTGGTGATAAATTCATACAAGAGAAGCAAAATGATAATAATAACAATAATAATAATAATAATAAAACTGTTAGGATATTTGATATTTCAGTAGGAAAATAAACAACTAGACATTTACGGTAGAATGACCATATAAGGAATTTATTGCTATCTAGAATTCCAAAAATAAAAGCATATTTTTGACTACAGCCCGGCATGAGCAAAATAATATCAAAACTATTGCTAATACTTTGAAAGTCTTGCATATTGAAAATATCATAGTCAAATACATACATTTGTTATTTTTTATTCTATATCAAAATAATGAATCAATAAGATTTGTGTATTCAAAAGCACAAAAACAGATTTTTTCTAAAAGCCCTTTTTGACGATTGAAAATAAAATCTGTGTATTCAAAAGCACAAAAAAGCCTTTTTGATGATAAAAATTGATAATTGGGAAGACTTCCAAAATTTCATGTAATTAATTTTTCCTTTTGAAGATGTATAGGATAAATCACTATACTTGTAATTAACTTGAAGATCGGCGCTGACAATTTAATATTGGAGTTCACCTTTTGAAGCTTAGACTTTTCATTCTTTTCTTTCTTAGTTTCTACAGCCCTGCTTGATACATGAGGAACATAAATAAAAACCATGTTTTCATTATTTGTATTCTTAATACATTTAGTCATGGAAAATGTTAAGATGATTGAAATTGTTATCCAAGATAATGTTTTCAGAAAACCTCACGAGGAAACAGATGTTTTTTAATTGACTTGAGATTTATGAAACAAGGGTTTCTTCTGATTTGTCAACAAGTATTCATTAGCACATATAGCTTCTTGTCTCTATTTTCTTCTTGTTCCTCTCTAACTCTAACTATGAATGGAATGGTTTTCATTTTACACGAATGAAGAGACACAGCGGTCTCAAAAAGTTAGTTAAATTATTTTTTCTTCTTTGCTATGTGTTACGAAATAAACTATTTTTCAAAATAAAAACAAGACAATAATAGTGCCTTTGTACATGATTAAGACAAGCCACAGCAATCAAAGATTTTAATGAATTATGCAGCAGACACACCTATTCATTTTTATGAGCTTTCATGTCTTGCTGTGAATTTTTACCTTGAATAATGCCAAATATTATATTCATTCAACCCTGCCATCCAATAGTGGTCATTCAGTGGTTGACATATGTATGCATCTTGTTTAGTGGTGGAACTTCCTTTCTGTTGTACTCTTTCAAGGTTTTGACTTATCTTCTTTGTGGTGTCAAAATTTCTACTGTGGTGTTTAGGAATGAGCTTATTGAAGTTATGATCTGATATTCTGACCCCAAATCTCTTGAAACTACATTCTCCAAAATAGCAAACAAACTTTAGCAGTAGGGGACGAATGCATGGGGGTTGATTGGCAATTCAGGTCTGCATGGTAACCATTGAAAAAGAACACAAAGAAGTCATTTTCAAAACATTTTTAATAATATCAGTTACCTGCACTGACTTACAATATCATGACCAGCATGACATTCAGAAGTTTGACATGTTGATGTATTCCATATTTATTCTAGTATTCTTTGACAAAGGAATAATTCCATAAAAAATGCATCATTATGAATGGGTTTAACCCATGTATATTTTCATAAAATGTATTAAAACTCCAATGCTTCATATCCTATATCCTAACAAAAAAACTAGAAAATAATTTTGTAAATTATTATTTTCCTTTATCAAAGAACAACTTTTTTCTTGGAACTCACATTTTACTTAAAATAGCAAGCCGATGTAAATACTTATTTAGAAATAAGTCTTTATACATCTGAATGTCGAACATACCAAAATAGGTCTTCAGTAGCACAGGTAGACCTGCAAACCTGGTTACTAATATGTGAAAAATATATACATGAAATAGGACCAGCCTATTGTTATAATGTCCTATTAACTTATTAAATAGATTCATGTTTATCGTAAAGATGGGGCTAGCCCTCAATGTTGTATAATACATTTCATTTTGTCTCTTTTAAAGTTCACTTTATAGAATATAAAGTCTTTCAGTGCCAGCACTGCAAAAGTTTATAATATTTTTTAAATCCTATAGTGCCTGCACTTGGTTTTGTTTACTGTTCCAGCAGTATTTTCTTAAAACGAATTTACATTTGAAACTGGTATATGCATTTGTGGTGGAGTATTTACATTTGAAACTGGTATATGCATTGGTGGTGGCGTTGGTTGAGGGGACCTGCCCTGAAGTGAAGAGGTAATATCATTTTGTTGAGCTGCCAGAGCTTTTCTTGCTTCTTCTTCCTTCTTTGCTTGTTCTCTTAAATGAATTTTCATGTGGCGGCGGCGTTCATCAGAACGAGCAAATCGGCGTCCACATGTTTCACATGCAAAAGGCTTTTCTCCAGTGTGAGTGCGAATATGAGTTGTAAGGTGATCAGAGCGTGAAAAGTTCCTCATGCAGATGCGACACTGGAAAGGTTTTTGTCCTGTATGTGTACGCATATGCCTTGTTAACTCATCAGATCTTGAGAAGCGCCGAGGACATGTTTCAACTGGACAAGCATAAGGTCTTTCACTTGGTGGTGTTCGTGATCGTCCATCGATAGGGCTGCTGCGTTTAGCTTTCAGAGAAGAGCTAGCCTTTGCAGGACGACCCCTTTGTGGTGGTTTGGTGGCAGGAGGTATAACATAATCCATATTTCCATTACTTTGAAGTAACAGTTTGTCTAAAACTGAAGATTGATCATTTGGCATGAAATTTTGGAATGAACTTCCCACAATAGGCCATTTCATGTTTAAAGTGGCCGTTGCTTCCATAAACATTTGCCCAGCATTTGTGTTTTGTGGCTGAGAAGTACGTGGCATCATGTTAGCCTGAGACTTTCCAATCATGCTGTGCTCCATGTTGTCACCAAGCCCATGTTCTTGAGGTTCAGGCATTTGTGCCTGAGTGACAGGGATTTTGGCCTCTTGAAGAACATGTGGATTCCATGAACTTGCTGTTTGGCTGATAAGTGGAGTCAGGAAGGTGCGATCAGGGATCCACCAGTTGTGAGCAGGAGAACTGTAAGGAGAAGCTTGGCTAGTTGGAGGTGGTGTGGACACTGTTGGCATTGTTGTGAAGTCGTGCAAACTAGGTCCCTTGAAATGGGCTAATCTTTGTTGACATCCTTTCTGTTGTCCTCCTTCTTGTTTGATTTCGGGAACTGCTCCAAAATCAAGGTCTCCTGAGAAAATGAAAAAAACCTGGGTTAGTATTGAGAGTCTAGATCAAAATAGGAACCAAATCAAAGAGATCACCTGGCACTGTAAATTTATTTAGTTATTTGACAACGTTGAATTATGTTAGGAAAACGAATCACTGCAGGCTTGTCCGAAGTAATACCGAGGTTTACAAGAATCCGCTCGACATTTATTCGAACTTTTAATAGTAAGTTTATAATTTGATTAGAAGAAAACTCTTTTAGTTCTATTAAATTACTAGTAAATTACCTCGCAATGTGAAATGAAGTTCATAAGGCATACTGATTTCAAAGTAGGGTTTAAAATAGCTAGTGGTGTACTTAAGCTTCTTGATGTGAGTAAAGTTGAACAAGTACGTACTGTTTAAAGTATTTTTAAGGGTGGTACGGGAAAAGGAAGACTAGATAAGCATTCGTGAAATTTATAAAGTTAGACGTGATTTCTAATTTTACATGAACGTGAGATCAGACTCGGCCCACATTTGCCCCGTCCACGCGACAAAATCATGCTCGCTTCCGAAGTAAACAACTCGTGTTTATAGCCGAGAGTTAGAATTTTAGTTATTTCATGTACCTGTAACAGATGTGTCGTGGAAATCAATCGGCTCACCGAAGATATTAGTAGGTTCATCCATTCCGGTAACAAAGTCCTCGCTTCCTAATGGGACTTGTCGAGCCAACTGAGGAGTAAAGAAACTTGCAGTATCAAAGGCAAATAGTTGATCGGTAGCAACTTGAGCAAGACTATCCAGGGCTTCAGTCATAGTAATCATCATACAATCCTTATACGTATAGCGTGCCGATGGCTTGAAGTATTTGTAGAAATTGGTCGATAATGTTTTGTAGAGTGGAACTGATCAACAGTTATGGTAAGGTCGTGTTATTGCCCGCAATAACAACGACTATCTTGGATTTTTTTGGGTTAAACGGTGGACCCGAATTCTATAGACTCTTTTCGCTTCGTGTAACTCGACGATTTGTGTCGGAAAGGAGTGGGCGTCCTCCTTAAATGAAGATTCAGAGTTCGTAGCGTATTCGGCAATTGACGTATTGACAAGCTTTGGCTATTCTTTCCAGCCAATCAGGAACGACATCGATGAGTCTAAATTTAGTTCGTGCGTCAATGTGACGTTCGCGGCATTGACGTCAGTAGAATTGTTGATCAATAGGTATCGTCAAAGGCTTTGATTGCCTTCGATTGGAAAAAACTTTGTTACATCCAGTCATGAATGTTTCAGGAATTTTCATGTCGTAATTTAATATTGTTCGAACGTGTGAGCTGTTCTCGAATTACCTGATTTTCGTTTGATGGCCGAATGGTAATTACGAACCGAACCCGAGAGCCGACCGAGAACGCTTCGGTTTCTTTCACGAAAATTTACATCTACGTCACTGTATTTGAATATCAGTAGTTATAGAGACAAAGCTATTGCTGGAATATGTTTGTTTCCTTGGACGTTCTTTCTAGAATACTAGGCGTCACTCGGCGACTCCAAGTAAAGAAAGCTCTGGCGGGAATCCGGTCTGATACCAACGAATAACTTGTTATCATTTACTTTTCGAATAAGCTTTGTATTTCATACAAAAATATAAATATAAGTAGGTAAATATCGCTCAAATATAACTCAACAAACATCTCATGATTAATTTTTCATATAATGGGAGAAATTTTGAAGTCCAATTTGAAATTCAAATTTTAAGCCATATCTCAGAGTTTATTTCAATACTGAAGAAAAATATAGAGATAATATACAACCTGACCAATGCCTGATATTTCCCTATCATTCATAATTCATAACTATCTACAAATCTCTTATATTGTGACAATGTTGAATATTTTTAATTTATCGCTCCTGACTATATTTTCCTATTTCAAACGGATTAATTAATCTAGCCACTTTTTTGAGAAAGCTCGAGAGGGCCAAAAATATAACTTTTTCTATAAATAAATTTTCAGAGATAGTACAATCAGTTTCGTGGGTGTCATCGATTAAGCCAGATTAAGTTTTTTTCGAGAACAAACAATACAGAGAACAGGTGCATGCAGTTTTTGGAAAGCAATTTAAATTTCAGACTAAAAATAAACCGTATGACGTCGGATGACATCAGCCCTACTGGCGATCTCCAAGTCATGAATACAGGTGCAGAATAAATTTAGTACTTTTGCTGACGACTAACACTAATTTGTCTCGCGAAAATATTTTGAGAGCCGAATGTAATTCTAATTATAGAGAATATCTTTGGTTAGCAGCAGGCTATATCGTGATGCAAACAAGAAAAATAAGTGAATGACCACTTCACGTCGCTCGCAGCGAAGCGCTTTTAGAGTTGCCGCAAATGATATGTTTTTAAAGAGTTTTCTTAGCTAAATATTGAACCAAAAAGAGGAAAAACGACTGGTGTCCGGTGAAATCCATCGAAGATAGTCGATAAAAAAAGGTCGCTTATCTAACTCAAAACCTGTGCTTTCGTCTCAATAGACGACTAAGAAGTTTCCTCAGCTTCTGTAGCAAGCGAGGATGTGGACAGGTAATCTAGATAGATCAATTTATGGAATTAAAATTCAGTCTGAAAATATTTGTCGTTTCAACCATTTTTATATGTGCTAGTTTCACCGCTAAAGAGGCCCCTCTATTTTCGTACATGTTCGTACAATTTACTCAATATTTTTTTTTGTTTTCGTATATATGTACGACGTAAGGTGGTGATTCAATTTAAATTATATTTAGAATCCAAATTATGATGCTCTTCCATGATGCATTCTATACTGAATTAACTCTAGTTATCTTTTGAAAGCGCCTTGCGCGTTCAGGAAATAATCATTTTATCAGTTAAGATCTTATTTTCTCATAACGCAAAAGTAGTTTTGCAAGAAATGTGAGGTTATCGCATTCGTTTTAGTGCTTTTAAGCGCATCGCTTCGTGTTTTAACCGCATTTTTTAACGACATATAAATTAGAATTCACAACTATGAGAAAACGCTTACGTCGATCGTTGGAGAGCTCTCGATTGGAGATAACGGACCGACATTATCCTAAACCGATCAAAAAGCTAAGCGGAGATCCTTCAATGAAAAAAATAACGTGTTTGAAGAACATATGACTTTATAATTTCTCGGTACCATTGGTAGGAGTCAGGCTTGCTATAGTATGCTAAAGACAATAAATTCGAATTAGAAACTCAATATTAGTCATCTTTTCAATGAGGAAAATACACCTAAACTGAACATTGGCCATCCTTTTTCCGACTATGTAAACGTTCAAAACTCTGTCTCTTAAGTTTCGTGCGAACCAAATGTAAATTACCTATTTTCCTTTCTTTTTTTTTTTTTTTTCAAATATATTCAATCATAAATAATTTACTAGGAAATGGACAGCTAGCTATCCAATAAACGAAAATGAAAATAATGAAATTCAAAATATCTTACCAATTGTTTCAATGCAAAGAACAATATCTTCAAAAAAAAACTTGTTTAAATTTCAATATTTTAAATTATTTTTTAGCTATTTTTTATTATATTTCATTATATTTCTTTTTTATTATTTTATGAACTGGTTTGTCGTGTATTTTATTGTTTTTCAGATAGTTGTCATTAAGTGGTGAAGAACAAAAATATTCTATTTTAGGAATAGTCGGCTATAAATAGCATGATATAGATAGATACTTAAAAACCTAAATTAGACTTTAGACATCAGAATAGGTGACGGCGGTATTATCTCATTAGCACATTAAAACGTTGTCTCAAAAGCTCTCACAAATGCATTCAGTGGGAAGTAAGTTTATGTGGATAAATTGGGGTAATTTTTTTTTAGAAAATTGTCATTTTAATCCCTGTTCAGGTTAGGTTGATGCAATTGCTGGGCTTTTGAATGGTTTTTTTTAATGACCACATTTGTTGTCTTGGTAATCAACTAGACCCTGAAGACTCCTGAAAACTAGGACTGAAGGTGTGAGTGTCAGAGTGAACCGCGGTCATTATCGTTGTATTGTAGAGTAAAATTTAAAAAAGTTCCAAATGAATAATTTTTTTTTTTTTGTAGTAGACTATAGCAAACCACGGTTTGTTAAAATGAATCTAATTAAGAGTAAAAGTTTAATAAACAAATGTAATAGCAATGGTAATCAACTAGACCCTGAAGACTCCTGAAAACTAGGACTGAAGGTGTGAGTGTCAGAGTGAACCGCGGTCATTATCGTTGTATTGTAGAGTAAAATTTAAAAAAGTTCCAAATGAATAATATTTTTTTTGTAGTAGACTATAGCAAACCACGGTTTGTTAAAATGAATCTAATTAAGAGTAAAAGTTTAATAAACAAATGTAATAGCAATAAAGGATAGATGGATGTATAAATGAAAAGAAAAAAGAAAATGGAGAAAGGAAGACGACAAAAATGATTGAAATACATAATTAAGAAATTATGTGACATTCTAGAATAAAATGCAAATTCTTATTTCGGTCAATATTTATCTAGAATTATCGCTCAGCATGTAGTCTCGGCATTAAATTATTTTACTCTTCGTATTGTCGGTATGCTTTAATATTATAATCCATACCTAAAACAACTTTAAGCATTTAGCAGGTTTGCTTTCTGTTTTACTCAAATCCTATTTGCAGAGGCGGGGGGGATACTACTACGGCAACTACTGAAACGTAAATTCAAACCAAAATCAAAGCCAATGAGTGCTGAAATAATTAATATGGAAGTCTGGAGCTTTCTTTTTTTTTTTTTTTTTTTTTTTTGCTATAAAAGGAAAAAAAAGGTATAAAATATTGAAATTAAAAAAGGCTTATGCGGAGACTTCTATTATTTTCGAAATACCAATATCTTAAACAAATGTGAAAACTTAATACAGGAGATAGGATTAATGAAACACTAAACGTGTAAATTGGAGGACACAAGTTACCACAAAAATCTACTAAATTACCCACCTTTGATAAAAAAACAATATGATAAATCGTGACAATCTAAAGCATCAATCTTTTTCACTTTAAGTCGACAATAGTCAGATAAATGAGGAAGTAATCTTCTTAATCAAGGAAGTGATAAAAAGGAAGTATTTTACACCACCCTTAATTGGTTTATCAATGAGAATACTCTAGTTTTATAGTCGACTGCTCTTTGCCCTCGTATAACCTCGCCATAATCTAATCCTATAAAGTATTTATCATTATAAAAAGTTATGCCCTTGGAGATTGGCCTCTTTAAAGCTAAAACACTAATTAATCGATAACGTTACTCCTTCGCTATATAAGATCTATTACATCCACAACGCTTGCAAGTAAAATATTGGAATTAATAGCTCTATCTATAGTCTTAGCTTTTTAGTCGGTCAGCTACATCGTTTTAAGAGGTCATCATAAATGGAATTTATGAAATTCTTTCTACTCTTGGAAAATGGTACAAACTTGTTTATTTATTTCATTGCTCGAATGTTATAAACGCCATGGAG
This sequence comes from Actinia tenebrosa, assembly GCF_029948245.1. Lineage (NCBI taxonomy): Eukaryota > Metazoa > Cnidaria > Anthozoa > Actiniaria > Actiniidae > Actinia > Actinia tenebrosa. The sequence goes on from NW_028292569.1 coordinate 33,673,668, forward strand.
TTTGAATAAAGAACCTTCCGGTTCAAATTTGTAACGACCGAACCCTTTGATCCCGAACGTTCTAGACGAGTTACCTGTTATGGATACCAAATAAACTTTGGTTAAGTATTTGTGATGACGTACTCTTTGGCACTTGACGAATTTCAGGAATTTGAATGCCCCTACGTCATTCAGAGAATCGGGATCATCTCGAGGGCATCGGAACGACATTCCAGACTCTTGTGCAAGTTGCGCAATGGCGTGACGTGGGATGACGGTGGCTCAATGGTCACGTAAATTTGATATCCAGCACGTTGCTGTTAGTTCTCGACCACATGGAGTAAATCATCCAAAACGTACTTAAACAAAGAAAGTTAGCCAAATATTGTCGATAGAAAAGCAGAATCAGGAAATGTATTGTTAGGGAAAACGAGTCTACCAGTAATGCAGAACATCGCGTGACTCTTTCCTTCCACCGAAATAATACAAACACCTTTAAGCTGTATTGATACTTTCTTGTTCGCTTGAACGCATAAGCAAACAACGGTATGTACTTGTAAGATTTCGTTGGAAATGTTTATGTGGACATTCAATGTATTAGATATTGAAGTTTTAGTATAATTTCAGTTTATAAGACCTTAACAATCCCTAAAGTTTGAACTCAAACGAAGCTGCTGTTCTATCGGTGCTACTGACTAATCTGAAACATTAAAATCCCGCGCATTCGATATACAAAATCGAATCGCTTTTGTTCTTCTAAGAGCAAGATAAAAAGAAGCAAAACCGATAAAATTTTACACTATGCTTTGTTTCTTGTCTTGAAACTATATAATGTTCTATATTTCTTATAGCACGATGACCTTTTTGTCATGTATCTCGTTATCTTGTAACTTAGACTTATGAAGTGATGATGATGATAGATTAATATATAAAACATTTATAAGAAGAGTTGATAGTAATACTAAAAACAAACAGAATTCTTATATTTTTGATTTTGAATTATTCCTCTTATCCTAAAGGCACTTTATATATATATGCATATATATCGAAATTAAGCAATGTTGTGGCGCAACTGGTGGTAGTACATATTTCATTTGTGGAATTAAATTTTTGTCATAGAAAACAATATTGTAGTAGTTGTGATTCTTTCATACTTAACACTTCCATCATGTCCACAGCAGCACTTTATCGTTGCTCCCTACAAGCTGCGTTTCTTTGTTCAAAACGCTGGTCTACGAATGTTGTGTAGGACGTTTTCCTTCCCTTGCACACTGATACACCCTACTTTATGCTACGACGAAAAGAATCAATTTACAGGAATTCTCTTTCCTACTTCCCTAATAATCCCATGTGGGCATTCCGCCTACCTCAAGTCAATCAATGATTTATTTGAATAAAAGTGAACTAAAAAAAAAATATATATATATATATATATATATATTAGCATATCACTAAACGAGCTACTACTACCAAGTGTGTGATGGCGAACGCACAAATTTTGCATCATTCAAGTAGTATCATGTCAAATAAATACTGTTTATAATAATACGGTATTAGGACAACTGCCTACTATTTTTTTAAAAATCAAGCGAGCAGAAATGTCATTTTAATAGATGTGGGAGTAGATAGTCTTTTCCACTGAAGAAGGTCATTGACCAAAACCCTGCATGGCAAGTATTTTGATACTTTAAAAAGAATTCTCATTTAAAAAGGAGGAGCAAAAAAAGAGACAAGCAATGATTGTTTCAGACAAAAATGTGCAAACAAACTTACCTAATGATTTCATCGGATATCCGCGACGATACAACGTGCTCAGTGGTATAAACGCCCGCGATTCGGTGATACCATGGTTTTAGTTTGCGAAAGGTGGGCGATAACTTCCCACATCACATTGTAATTATGCCAGAATTAAATGGAAAGTTAAAAAAATTGCAAACAATCTGCTAATAAGGCATCTTGTGCTATCTATTATTTCAACTAAGAATGCTAGTTTGCGGACTAAATTCGAGTATCAAATGGTTAGTAGTTGGACAAGGTTAAGTAAGGTTTATATGAATAAAGTTTTAAATCAGCATATCTAAAGAAATTATCTTTTATATAAGAAACTAATTACCACAAGTATAAAAACTAAATAGCGATTCTATTCAGACGTTTTAACTAGTATAGGTTTTCAAATCCATTGACATATCATTTCTGCAAAATTCTGTAATTTCATACCCCGTGTGGGTTGAAATTCTATGAGGAATTTTGTAAGCAAGAGCCGGACTCAACAACCTGCCGGCATGAGTTCTGGCTTTTGCGGTTGTTTTGCAGTTGAATATATGACTGTCAGCAAATCAGGTGCCTGTGCACAAGACTGGGATTTCTCAAATCTATCGCTTGGACTTTGGATTTTACGAATTCATGTTTAGGTGCTGGATCTGATGCTCCTCAGTCTCGATTGCCATCACTACCCTGCCTATTCTACAGCCATTTACAGTTTTACCGAGTTTTAGAAATTTTTTTTCATTTTATTTTATTACGATAAACTTTACTTTGTATGTTAGTATTTCTTTCGCTTTCCATCGATAGATAGCGAGAAACAAGCGCTTGCTAGATATGTTTCCTATATTTCCGTTTTAGAAACAGGGTAGTCATTTTTTTCTCACTGATATTGATGTTAAAAAGTTGATGCATTTTATCTGACGGATCATATTGCCTTAGTTTCTAGTACGTATTTCAACTAAGGGCAGGAAAATCTACTACATGATTTAAAAGCTCCTAAATTATTGAAATGTGTCTTAAGGGGTTTTCATTATTTAAAAACCGATATAGAAATTGACGTATGACACTGCAAGGACATAAAAACAGTATCGTGAGTGTTAGCTGAAACAACGAGCACACAGGGGGGGAAACGAAACTGGTTGGCTAAAGTGCCGAAGTATGATAGTATGATATATCTTTTATTATTCGTTACGGAATAATGTGAATTTTTTTGTTCAGATACCAGTTTGATTTATCATATTGATGTTTAAAATTGTCAGCTGTAAACCTAACAGCAGAGTGACGTACTCTTTATTGTATCAGTAGCAATATAGATGAGAGACAAATCAATCTTGACGTAAATCCAAGCATGATGCATAATAAGATATCCGGTTTGTACGTCTTACATGGTCGTGCGCGCTGGTCTTATTTCCGAGTATCTGCTTAGACAAACTGAACTACAACCTATCGGCATAAAGATTTATCCTATCGTCTAGTAACGGGATTCTAGTGCGCACTTCAAAATCTGCCCGATAATGTATTTGTTTAGGAAATCGCACGATCTCTAGCATAATTCGGAAACATCACGAGTATCTATCAATTCCGAATTGTACGCGAAGATCGTTCGATCTTTTGTTTTTAATACACTCAACAAAATTGAGCAATTTCATTGTGACTCTACAGAGTACAATTAACGATTTAATTCCAATCAGAATCGAGTAATTTTGTTTAGTGTATTATACGTTAACGTAGAGGGCACTGGACTCTAGTTGCTAGAAGTTAGAGTAACCATTCAAGCTGCTTTAATTAACTTTCTATTCAATATATATGCAGCGAAATTAGCCGCGATTGATGTGCTATTCAGGGTGGTGTGGTAGTAGTACAAGCACTGAAAGACAGGCAGGTGCGCGAACACTGTTTCTCATATTCACCTGCTGTGGAGGGCTTTTGCAACAGCCATGTTGTCTAGTAATAATTTTCATATGAATTTTTTTTACTACTTCTCTACTGCAACTACGTTCAACCTCTATAGACTGTTTATCCAATGTATTGAATCCAAGGTACTTGAATTAGAGTACCGGATTGAAATTTTGTAATTATTCAAAATCTTCTGTTCTCAGGGAAGGGATCCCCTTCATCTCGACTGAAAAACATTAAAACCATTTGTCTAAGGCCAAATGTCGCAAGTGAAACATGGCTGATGCAATAAAGGTTCTCATTCGAAATGAATATCCAAATTTACTTTAGTCAGGATGGAGTCTGTCTTATATCCTCCAACGCCAACATAAGATTGCCAAAAATATTGTACTCTTACAGTTTGTAGTCTTTGTCAAAAGCTTCATTAGGATTCTTTTTCTACATTTGAAAAGCGAGGTAAATAAAGCACACGAAAACAGTCAAATGTTGTAGGAAGGTTCTCTTACACTTGATTTCCATTACGAATGTATCCTATTCTTAATCGTTTTGCATATTTCGCGATGATTGAGAACGACTACAATGCGCTTTCGTGCATGCAACTATCTCTTCCTGGATTGCTTTCTTTTACCTGATTTCGTTATCCTAGATGGATTAATAGGTCACTGAAAACCGTCTATAAAACATATTGCGATTTAGTATTGTGGCACATTGATACGGAGAGATTGTGACTGGATAACGAGGCAACAAAATAAGTAACCTCCAGTGCTGTTGGACGCGTATGACTTTGGGTGCTTCGCTTACAGTGAAACTATCATCATTACTTTCGGGGGAAATGCGCATCTTCCTGATACAATGCTCCAAAAATGAACTGCCTTCTTTGTAATACCACGATCTAAAATTGGTCTACTTGCTTCAAAAAGTATCTATGTGGTGTCATGCTACAAAAATAATGTATCTATGCGGTGCTATGATGCACCTATGTGATGCCCTGCTGAAATATTTTATGTACCTATGTGATGGCAAAATGATGTACCTAGGTGCTGCCATGCTGCAAATATGATGTACCTATGTGATGTTAAGCTGCAAACATGATTTACATATGGGATGGCAAAGGATGTACATGTGGGATACTATGATAGCAAATGATGTACCTATGTGATGTTAAGCTGCAAACATGATTTACATATGGGATGGCAAAGGATGTACCTATCTGATGTTAAGTTGCAAACATGATTTACATATGGGATGGCAAAGGATGTACCTATGTGATGTTAAGCAGCAAACATGATTTACATATGGGATGACAAAAAATGATGTACCTGCTGTGTGATGTAATTATGGCTTATCTGTATATGTGATACCTGGATGATAACATGATCGCAAATGATGATGTACCTATGTGATGTAACATGATGGTAAATGATGATGTACCTGAATGATACCATGATTGCAAATGATGTTCCTGTGTGATGTAATGATCGTTAATGATGATGTACTTGTGTGATGTAATGATGGTGTATCTGTACATGTGATACCATGATGATGTACCTAGGTGATGCCATGATGGTAAATGATGATGTACCTGGATGATACCATGATTGCAAATGATATTCCTGTGTGATGTAATGATGGTGTATCTGTAAAGGTGATACCATGATGATGTACCTGTGTAAAACTATGATGGCAAGTGAAGTACCTGGTGTGTGATACCATGATAGCAAACCATAGGATAGGATACCATTATGCTTAAACAATGTGATTAATATATATTATGCGATCAAAATGATGTATACTAAGTAGTAACGTAGCAAGGGAGGGCGACCGACAACTCGAAAAATTTTACTGAAAACTTGTGGATATGGCGGAAATTAAACTCTTACTTTAGATGATGAAACGCGTACGCGTGTGTATTGGCCAGTAAATGGTACTTTACCCCCCTCTCCCATGACCGAGATCTCGCTACGCCCCTGTACCTATATGATGCCATTAAGACCCAAATTATATCAGATGCATATGTGGTACGATGTTGTTAAAATGATGTAACTTTGTGATACTATGCGGACAAATGATTTCACTTTGTTCAAAGCTATCCATAGTATAGCTCCATCTTACATTAACAGCCTTGTTGCTATTAAATCACAATCCTCATATAGCCTAAGATCTAATGATAGTCTTTATTTAGAACCCCCTAAGGGAAAGATGTTGAAGACCTTAGGTGCTCGCTCTTTCGAAGCAGCAGCTCCACAATTATAGAGCAAGCTTCCACATGACATTAGACAAATAGTTTGGAAAAATTCAAGAGAGCTATTAATTATCTTTTTAAAGAAGCATTTGATAAGAATTAATATTTTCATTATTTTATTAATATTATTTATTATATTTGTTAATAGATTTTTATTGTTAATAGGCATTTCAGTCTCTTTTATTTAGAGACCGATTATTTAAATTTCTTATTGCAAAGCGATATTGATCTATTTTTGTAAATAGGGCTATAAAAGTAATAAATTATTATATTATTATCCTGCTAAAATGATGTACCATAATATCAAATGCATACAAATTATGTATCTTTATGATACCATACCTACAAATTGATATGTACCTTTACGTGTTATCTTGCGAATCAATGATTTAACTATGACATTTATGACGTACATTTGTCAGTCACTACACAAACCGTTTGATCACGACGAGGTGTTTTCTAACTCGACTAAGTTATAATATCCAGAGATAAATGATATCACTTGAAGTGATAAACTTAAACTAATCTAGATTAGCTTGCGATTAGCTAGCCTAAGCTTAACAAAACTTAAGTATAGCTGTTTAATGCCAATCTTCTAATTAAAAAAAAAAAACTATTTAACCATGTAATATGGCTTAAAAGCTTTTTTAAATGTTAGTTTCCTTCCTAACTTCAAGAATTCTGTTCCGAAGATCAGTCAAATTTCGCGATAAAGTCGATATAGTGACGTCAGTAAGGTAGAATATCTTGAAGAGTCATGTCTACCTGAACTTTACGCAGAATACGAATTAGCGTTAAAAATCTAAGAAATGGGGAGGACAAATTTCATGTATAGCTAGCCAAGTATTAAACATCGATGTATTTTTCTTATGCCAGTGCTTGAGCACTAATTCGAAACATACCCCTTCCCGGCCACTGAGCATGAGATTTTGCCGTTTGTACCAGATAACACACCTGTGATCATCCACACAAACATACATCCCTAAAACATTTTCCGCGGAAAACTGCTACTATTTTACATCGGCTACAAGCGTAAAAACAATCAGCTCTATGGCTGTTAACGGCGAGACTGTGTAAAGTCATAACGTATTCTGTTTTTATTAAACAATCTAAAGAAAAACATGTACATTTTCTTATTTTTGAATAAATGTTTGGTTAACGTGGTCACAAAAGTGATTTAAATTTTTAATAATCGCTTATGTCAGGCAAGAATGTTCAGTGGTTTGAGGAATATACAGTGAGAAAGGAATATACTGATCAAATAGAAATTAAATATATATATATAGGTCCAATGTTAAGAATATTCAAGATACACAAATTGGTCATCATTCGAGAGTTTATTTCTGTTCCTTTGCTTGATTTGTTTCCATTCGTGTGCTCCCATTCCTTTTAATTTTCTAGTGTCTTAGGATCTTTCTCCGACGAATTTTCTTATATAGCTAGAAGTAGAAGAAAAACAAGCTTCTCTTTTGTGCCATTGGATTCAATGCAAGAAAAACAAGACTGATAAGAGCCGGATAAAGTCAAAATTGTTTTTATTCCCCCATTGAAAACACTTCTAACGCCTCCACTATCGAAGGACTATGTTCAACAAGAGTGCATGGCCTCTGAAAAAGCCAGCTGCATGGGGTCAGTTAGTGAGCTGTTTTAGTGAGCGGTATCAGTCGAATACAAACTCATTTTAGCCTTTTTAAACAATTTTAACATGCTTCCAGTTTTTTTCATGCGAGATTTGGGTGCTGGATTGGTATGCTATTTGATACAGGTGTCTGCCAAGAGTTGTATGATATACTGTCTCGTTTTCTGACTGGAAGTTGTTCACCGTAGAAGCTAAGTCAGTACAAAAGTTATTGAAGCTACAACGATACATGTTGGTACTAAAGATCGATTATTTATAGTTTGTTTTCTAATGAGGAAGCAAATCATTAATAAAAAAATAACGCCTCTCTTCCGGATTGGCGCCATCTTAGGGTATGTTTATTAGCTATAATTTGTACTCCTCAAGGGAAAACAGAAAACGTCGTGGAGTAACAAACTTTATAGTAGAACTTACTTAAAACTTGATTCGTGTCATTTTAAAAGTTGAACTTTCTTTCAAAACATAACTGATGGCATAAAATAACGCACGAGAATCGATCTCGTTCGCGTGAAGAAAGAAGATTGTCAGAGGGAGTTTTCCATGTCTGGAATCGGTGTAGGAACCTCTACTTCTTTTCGGGATATTTTCAAAACTGAATGTTTTCTTCTAAACTTGACATTCTAGCAATTCAAGTTTTATTCAAGATGAAAATTGCGAATTTGAAAGGCAAATGTTTTAGCTAAGTTGATAAATGCGAGGGCGACCGAAATTACAATTTATATAATGGGCAACCAGTTCTGACTATTGGTCCACCCACGCTGAAAGCCATGCTTTCGCTCCACAGTGCCCTCGCTTTTGAGCATATACATACATATACATATCTATATTATATATCCAAATTGCAAAACACACTGTCTGACATCATTTGAGATTGCAACATCATTTTTGGGGATTGTTGTTGTAAGAAAAGTTTTAGATGTCTTAAAAGTTTTTCATCTTAAAAAGTAGTTTTTAGCATGGTAAAAATGTATTATGGGCATTGGCCGTCATAAGCATTGGCGTGATGGCGATTAATTTGCCTAAAAGGAAAATGATTTATATTCTTTTTAGTCTATTATTTTATAGTTGGTTTGCATGATTTTTAGTTGTCGTTGTTGTTGCGTCTTTAGAAAATTTATATGTTCCGACGTTATAGCAAAGGGGATAGTAATCCTTGATGTTTTGATATCGCATGAAAAAAAAAACCTGTTGTAACTGTTTCTTGCTCATCTCGGAGGCTGAACCATAGTCAGAGGATTCGTCTTGACAACAAAGACTATGATTACGTAGCTATTATGGCAACTTGTAAGTCCAAATAAATTCCCATCTCGTATCAATGGAATGTCGAACGTATTGTTCGTCCAATGTTGACACGCAACGAAGACAATAATCGAGGTAAATACCGGTCTAAACTATAACAAAGTGATCGTTCTTTCGACATATATCTCTATGCTGGTTATGAACTAGTATAATTTCGTACAGATGCCAGGTATTCTCAAATTATTTTCTAAAGATTCGTCATGTCTATTACTTTAAATTTCAGAATATTATTAATTTACTGATGACTAGATGTTGGTGGACTCTCTAGTACGTTACACAATTTCAAATGGTCCATATAGTAAAAGCTTAGATGCTTAATTATTCTATGATAAATACCTTCATAAGCAGGGAAACGAGGGAATGACATCGTTATATTCATTCATTAATGTTGTGGACGTCCTGCTCCTGGGAGTGGATTTTTTCCTTTTTTTTTTACTGTCACGTTATTTAACGTTTTCCCCCAATTTCTTCGCTGTGTTCCGGCTTTAACATGTGAGTTTCATCTGATCGTTTGCTTATATGCGTCGCGCTTCAGTGATGAAAGTTCAAGCAATTATGCAAACAAGGTGTGGGCGTAGCGGATCGTCACACATATTTATGTGGTCTATCCAGTTAAATCTTTTTGCGTGGGACAGTCCTTCAAAATATCACCATAACAACTGTGTGTCCGGATAAGTACGAGCACATTCCGACCTTTGATAATGCGATGTTCTTTTCTTAAGTTCTGTCAATCAAATTCGTCGTCTTCGCCTCGGAATGCTCGAGTGACGTCAGTAGATCATTTTCGGCGAGCCGATAGCAATTACGATTAAATACTTGGCATTCCGTTCGAACCCCGGGAACAGGGCTGTCAAATCTCTTAATCAGATTATGCTTGTGATACTAAGGTCACTGTTCACCCTCTAATGTATATTATTGTCTTTGATCTATCTAGTATGTCTGGTAAAAACTTCTTAGTTACTAACAAGCCGGTTCGTTGGAGATCGGATGTACTTTTTTGGATTCAAAATACTTAAATACGTGTGTACTTGTTAAAGTCATGTTACGCATTCATCAGCCAGCAACTAGTTTCTCTCCACAAAGTCACAAAAGGTGCAACAGTTTTAAACAAATTATTCTAATACTAATTACTAAATCCTTCTCTGTTCTTCATTCCAAACTTCAGTCATAGATTCATTACAAGCGCCAAGAATATTCTATTTGCACTTAAATTTCAAAAACGAAGTCTATTCTTTAAGAAACCTTACTGTCTTTTCTTATTTTTCGCCTTCTCCACATCCAACAATATATAGAATATAACAATAACTGTGTACTGAATATATCGAACGTGAAGCAAGTTACTACAGTTTTGTAATGAACAAATCGTATAAAGAGTTGTGTCAATTAAAGTATCTTTAGTTGCGCTGAAAGGTCAACCGTTTCCTTCCGATTATACCCTTTAAAGGTAGTAATCAGTTATCTGAACAGCTCGACAAGGTCAACATCATCGGAAGGGGTCGCACTGGAACACGCTACGGAACAGCTGAACGTTTCAATCGCGATCACGTTTATAAACCGCTCGAAAAATAGTGTTGAGAAACCAAGCTGAGAGAACTGTTACAAACGGCTTCCTTGGGAAATATTACTTTTAGCAGGACAAAAGGAAGACTGTTTTCATGTTAAGAATCCTGATAGAACTGCGTTGTGCAAGCTTTTAATTGATCTCCTCTTTTCCTGCCGAACAGTTTTACCCTCATTTTGAAAACTGAAGAAAAACGCTCACACAACTCAGTTTTTATGGTGCTTGACGCTGTTAGGAATAGCTATGTTTTCGTTAGTACAGTTCGTATTCTGTTTATGCAGTTTTGCTACGTTCTTATATTTTGCGCACAACAGTCAACTCACCAGCTGAAGTGGTCTTCACGGCAGTCGCCGGGAAAAAAGCCCGTATTACAAAGTATTACAAGCAGGTTTTATGGGACTGCTCTTTTTATGGCTGCAACTGGACTTGCCTTTTCGGCAACACAGGACATGAATAGTTGAATGAATAAAAGGTCTTAAAATTTTATTTTATACACACATTAAAATTATAAATAGCTTTATCCCACAGGGCCAACAGGTTATGAAGGTCGAAGCCGAAAATAAATCAGTTCAGTCTTTTTTTATATTTCTTGTCTTGTTATCTAAAATATTAATACTCCTTCTACACGATGCTTTGTGATGGTAATCACACTTAAAGGTAAATGAACAATAACTGATTCACTTAAAAGCACTCTGGTATGATACCATCAAGTATACATCACCCACGGGCAGATCCTAAATACGATAAAAGTGTTGCACATCCGCAAGTTGAGCGGAGTCCCAGATATTTATATCAGTATTACAATGAAATGATATACATCAAATGGTCTTTCCAGGACAGTCATTATCTATAATTACGCCGCTAAGTAAGTTATATATATACCGTAGTTTTGTAGTTATATTCAAAAAGAGTCGATTGACTTTTTTATGCTTACTGAGCATAATATAGTTTTGACCTAGTTTTTCGCTTCTGAAAGAATATACTTAGTAACGATTGATATGAAGCATTCATAAAAAAGTAACTTGATTTGAATTCAACATGAATTAGCCAAACAGCTATGGTTTTCTAACTGAATTTCGGCAATTTTACTGGAGTTGCTTTCTGGGTCCAACCGGTGGGAGAACGACGTGAGCGCAAATTGCTGTGTTGTTTTTTGTTTTTGTTGTTTTGTTGTGTTTTTTTCTTCAGTATTTCTCGTTAAAAATAGCTACATACAATTCCTTTCAAAAGAGTATTCTTTGTTAGCCAGTTGGGGATTTTCGTCTTCTTGGTCGGGACTCAAACATCTCAATTGCGGAAGCCGGAATAAATATTGTTCTAGATTGTTCTCGTCCAGTGGAAAAGGAGACAAAATATAGCATGCTATCTAAATATATGGCTATTTTTATAGAATGTCGTGCAACCAATTCACGTTATATCAAGGACTGCTATTAGCACTAATTGTAAGATCTCCAAAAAAAAAACATCACTTCTTAGTTTATACTGCAGCTGCTTGGTGATTAGAGGAAGTTCCAGAACCTTGTGCTCTCAGTCCTCAACCGACTAAAGGCGGAAATATCGAAAACGTTGAAAACAGTATCAATAATTAAACCGATTATAGAAAAAAACAAACGAGTCTGGGCCATTTTACGACAATTGAACAGATGTTCGTCTTGCCGAGACGTGACTTCGAGGTGACAGCGAAAAAAGGCGAAGCATTATCGAGTTTTCCGAAAAACGTAAAGCGAAACGCTATCGATTTGCGAGACATTTCCTTTTATGGTATCCACATTTAGGATTGGCTGGTTGTTCGCCCGTTTGCGTTAGCGGTGGCCTCGTTCGACGGGCAATCCCCGTCTCGGTTGTATCGCTTCTACACGTGCCGATTTCCTGATAACCTTACATTCCTGGAGTTTTCGTCATTCCTGACGAAATCTTTCTGTAACCAAATACAGTATAAACAATGACTTGGTTTCGAGAAGTTGTGACTTTATTATTTCACGATCATATTCTGCTACGATTCTAGAAGGTGAAAAAGGTTGACAGCTATTGCTGAAGTGAAATATCGTCACACTCATGACGCATTTTCAGCGCGAGCACAAACACGTTTATCCTGTGCGTTATTGTCCGTTCAGAGCTGCAACAAAAATACTGAAAAAAAGGTTTCGATTTACTGCCGCACTGCGTCACTAGAATTGTTTATTTCCGGGTTCGAAACCAGTGGATAGATTCCCGAAGAACTCGACAAGAAGTAGAAGATTAAGAACATGCAGGTGCGGCATGGGATGTTATGCAGACTCAGGTACGGGATGCTCCGCTCGAATGGAGTACTTTTTTCAGGGTGTAAAAAAGGATCCGGAATTAGTGACTTTTGGTATAGAAAAGAGGGTTTCACAATGCAAGCATAAAAAAGGAGCTAACTATTCGAGAAAATCAAACCGAATTGCACGCATGTATGACGGTCGATATCTATACTGGTCGGATAAAACCTGCCCTTGTTTGTTTTATGTGTGTATGTTATTATTTTTTTATAGTAAGTTGTTTTCTTTAGGTATAAATCCCTAACTTGTAATCTTTTATACATACGCCAAAACGACAAATAGATATTCATCGGAAACTAGTTTCGTTTAATTCAACCTCTTCAGTCCACGTGAAAACAATTTACTATGATTACGAAATATTTTGAAGTCTCGACTAAAACAATTTCAGAAAGTTTTATTTTTTTGTTTTGAGTTTTGAGTTTTTTACAAATGTATTTTCAAAATATGGTTTGAATGGTTCGTTGAGGTCTCTCCTAGATCTTTCCTGAGATACCTCCTGGGTATAAATTATTCGGAAAACATTCCTTGGGTAGTAAAAATTGAGGTTTGGGAAACTAAACGCATGTCACGTTCAAATTTTTCATTTCTAACCCTTCCCTCATGTGTAAGGTGCGCTTGCTACCAAAGCCTTTCCGTAGCCGGTTGCTTTCACAGGTTCTTATTACAGGGCCAAACAAAAAACTGTGGGAACCTAGAAATATTCTAGGAATGTTCTATTCTTTCTAAAAACAAGATATACGGAAAGATAACAGTAACCGCTTCTGATTGGCTATTAAACATTCTTAAAATATTTCAAGGTGCCCACGGTTTTTCGATTCGCACTGTAATGCCCTTTCCTTTTCCTTGCCTTGCTGTTCTCACTCACTCGGAAACTGTACAAGCAGTGCACCATGCAACCATGCATATACATGTCAATGAATTGACAAGGATGACCTATAGAGGCCTTTCACCCCTATGGCTCATAAGGATGGGCTAGCTCGTTTGAACCATGTGAATTGGGTTTGTTTGAAAGTGCTTAAATCTTTTAATGCCACGTGAGTTTTTCCCAAGTCCTTTCCTCCGCAAAATGACCATCCGACAATGAAAAATACAGACCTAGACCGTATTTGTTGTAATATAATAATAATAATTCATTTACTTACATAGCGCTTTTTCCTTTAGATCAAAAGCGCTTTACAACATACTTCAAATTTAATAAGACCAATATTATAACTAATGAAATCTAAGTAATACATAAACAAATAATTATAAAAACTTGGAATAGCAAAAGATATATAAAAACTAACTTTACGCTTTCCTAAATAAAAAGATAAAAAATATTCATTGTAGTGTGGACTGAGTGCGTATGGTGTAAAACCCACAAGCTTTCAGCATAGTTTACCGTACATGAAGGCGGGAAATATTTTTTTCTATGGCAAGTTCCTTGGGAACTGAGACAAGCGAGCGTGGGAACTACACTACAAAACAACCACGCAGAAACAGTGACAGCAACTGACTTACACCCAAAAATAGAATTAATCGATGAAGGGAGGCTATTGAGAAAAAATTTAATGTAATTGGCGTGTTTTTCTCGTTCCAAGAACTTTATAAATACACTTCTAAAATGCGCCAATATGTTGTCCAGCGGAGTGAGCTTAGAGCATGCGTAGTGTCTGTAGAAGAAGGGTTGTGGCAAATGGAGGCTGTTGTTGTGTAGTGTTGAATAGAGGTGTGGTTGAAAAAAAGCTTATTTTACCTACAAAACGAGTCCAAGGTAAGTCAAATATGATTGCTATCCCTTCTTCATTAATCTATCTACGAATCAATCGAAAAGAAACCCTTAGAAATCTCCGATCAAAGGGTTTATAATTCGAAGGTTTGCGAAGGGCTTTTGTTGCTCGCACACGCTTTTGCTGGCGTCTCGCTCTATTGAATCAAATACACTTCGGACTTCTGATCGAGTCCTTACCACGAATACGTTCGCATCGCTAAACTTTACAATGAATTTCCATCTATTCTATCATATAACTTGAGTATGGCTTCGTTAGAGGAATCGTATCATTCAAGTATTGCATTTTCCCCTCGATGGATTAGAATAACAACTGGAAAGCCCCCGAGAGCATGGCGTGACGAGTGTTCCAGACGATGGCGTCTACAAAATTACATTCTTCGATATTTTCTAGGTTTCTTTGGGAAACCAACTCGAGGTCAAAAGCTCCAATAGAATTTCCTTAATGCATCAACACTCGAGATTTATCTATAATATATCGACAACATTACTGATTCTGAAGGTTTATAATACGTGTTGCTGTGACTGGCTTTTTGCCATGCAGCACAGTGCCTTGCCATCATAATCTTCATACTTCTCGTACCAAGAAATAAAAGAGTAGCTACTTCATATTGTGATATTATAAAAAATAATAGGTATCACATTATGACATAAGACTTTAAATACAAGCTATACAAGTACTATGACCTATATGCGTACAAACATTATTTCATTTATAGTTCAAGAGTTACATTAAAAATAATCATAATCATTTAGTAAATTTGGCGGTTTCATACTGTTGGCTCGGATTTAGTTTTTATTGTCACAAATTTGAAGGGTTGGGTTGGTCTACACAAGAAATGCATTTTTATTGCAAGCTCAAGCTGTTTATTTTAGGAGATAATCATATAAATATACTGTAGACAAAATTGAAACCCAGAATAGAAAATAGTAGAATAAATTGAAATGTAAAAATTGTTTAAATTCAAGGAGTTAGGAATGACCATTGATCACCCTGATCAGAAGTGTAAGGGATGATGATTGATGACACATTTTAATCTAGTGAAAAACAAATTGGAGTAGATAGATATATTTTACAAGGTAGTTTTAAAAAATAAAACAGAGTTCTGTTTAAGTTACTCTGATCCAACATGTGGGATACTGAGAATATGAGAGATGTATAGATAATTCACTTGAAATTGGCTTCCACGAGGAGGGGGACCCCGGGCAAATGTGGGGACTTAGCTTTGAGCCTATCTGTATTTCCCCAGATATGGGGCAAGGTTTCTTAGAAAATACCCCTATATTCCACCAGCCCCTGGGGCAAAATTGCCATTATGGAGTGGAAATAACAGATCACAAAAGTAACACAAAACAGTAGAGTGCACACGCTAAATCCATAAAACAAACTGAAAGACAAGATCTTAGTAACATGTATAGCAAATAGAGCATTTGATAATATCTTAAGTTTCTACAAACTCTTACTGAAATACTTAATCAGCATCTGTTTCAAGCTTGCACTTGCTGCTACAGTAACAGTAACTTGACCTTCAGTGTCTGCCATTTTGTGCATGACTAGTTGTCAGTTTACGATAAGCATAGGTAAACACAGCAACCCCAATCTCAGTAAATCAAAGTCAAAATAAAAATCAAGCAAAAAACAATGTTTAAACCTCCGTTTACTTTTTAAGACCTTTAGAGTCCAATACGTTATTGAAAACAGCTCTTTACAAAAAACTCTAATGCTTCCATGGGGTTTCAGAACATTTTATCTATCTACCACTTGGGGCAAGGATTTAAGGCTAAGTCCCCACTTTCCCCCACATTTCCCCAAGTCTAGCCCGGGGTCCCCCTCATGGAAGCTGATGACAAGTGCATAAGCCATGACTTGAAGTGGAAGCTTTTTTGTTTTTCTCATGAAAGTGCAAATTCAGAGCATGCAGAAAAAGAAATGACATTAATTTTTGAAACAGCATTTTGACCATTCAGGTAGCACATTAGAACTTGCTTATTTATAAATATAATTTTCAAACAGGGCATTAACCATTGTAGCTTAAATATTGTCGCAAACTAATAGTTTTGCATTTTCATTTCTTAGGTGACAATATATCTATAAGTCTCTTATCCACAGACACCCCAGCCAATGAACCATGGAAGGCCTCAAGAGAAAAGTTGTGCAAACTAGACAAGAAATTGAAAAGGCTGAAATCAAGTGAGAAGTATTTCCGAAAGCTACTGAGAAGACAAGGAGAACGAGCAATCATAGCTGAAATGGAAGCAGATGGACTCAGAAATAGAATTAAAGATATAGAGGCAAGGATTGAAAAATTAAATGACAAAACCTATCAAGTTTCTCTAGGAGTTCAGGCTAAATCACTTGAAAATGATGACAGTGAAAAGGATAGAAAAACCATGGAAGGAAAAGAATATGATCATAGTGATCAGATTGCTCTTCTCGAAGACAGAGTAGCTGATGTTGTCCGAGATGTTGATGAGAAGGAAATCCGCCTAGAGGAAGCTAAGAGACGTCTTACAGAAACAAAGGCCAACCTAGCTTCTGCGAACGATAGAGCTGAAGAAGCAGATAAAAAGATCAGTATCCTTGAGAATGAAATACATTCTATGTGTAAAGATCTCTACACATTGGAGAGGAAAGCAGAACGCCGTTTCAAGAGGAATGATTATTTTGCAGATAAGGTTGAAGAACTGGATTTGAGACGTAGAAATGCAATCCTGCGAGCAGATGACTCTCAGATTGAGGGAAAACAGCTGCAGAACCAGTGCGACAAAGTATCTAGTAAGTACTTCTTGTATTACCCATTCTTTTTGTCATTGTTTTTTGGGTTAAAAATCTTTCTTTGCATGATATTAAACAAGCATTTGCTTAAAACAGCATTTTTGGGGGATCCAGAAACATGGTTAATTGTGGTCTAGCTTGGGAACAAGTAACACTAGGCTGACAAACAAATGTGTTTGTATCCAAGCTATACCACAATAAGGGTCTATGGACTCACTGATGGTCCCAAGCGGTATTCTCCCAAGCATACTTTGTAAGCTAGAGTCTAACTATAGTCTATTTTTTTTTTACATTTCACCTTTTTATTTTTATTTTATTCTATTTATTAATTTCTCCCAAGCATTAACCAGAGTCTAACTATAGTCGTTCATTTTTTTTACATTTCTGCTTTTTATTCTTTTTATTTTATTTATTTATTTAAAATTAAATATGAAATTATATTTTTGTTTTACACCCTGGCAATATGGTCGCCTTATTGTCAAAGTAGTCCATTGAGCCAACCAGAAGGTGACCCTGATAGGGTTTATATTAAGTTTCAAAATAATAGGATCTTGAAGATCATGGTAGTTTTTTGCCAGAGAAAGTTGCTCGGTCATTGACCAATAAAAACCCTGTCATACTTCTTTTTTCTCTTGTACAGATTCTTTATCCCGTGAAAAGAAGAGAGTAGCATTCATGAAAAGAGAGCTGGAAGATGCTTTAGCAGATTTGAATATTGCCAGGAACTAAAAACATTATGAACTACATGATGAGGAATACAATTGAAAGATGAACATTGTATCAACAAAATAATCATGTCCAAGTACGTTAAAGACATTAAATGGGATCCAGTAAAAAGAATCATTCATTTAAAAGACCAACAAGCTTAAATTAAAGGTCCCATTGATCAGATCTTTTTATTCTGGAATGGATTCATTTGTTTTCTAGGTAATGACCATTTTCTTGAGGAAAATTAATGTAAATGTAAGATTTTGTTAGCCCTGATAAACTCATGTCAAAGGGAACAAGTCTATCAGGGCCAAGAAGGGTTTGTTGTATAGTGAAATTGGTCTACCTACAACATAAGGCCCTTACAATTAATGAACGTAAAATAAGGTTATGCATGTAAGACACTGATTTTAGTTTGTCAATATTTAAATATTGTTTTGATATTGCATAACAATTATTATCTGGCAGACTTTTTAACAACATGTTGACCATGATTAGCAAGCATAAAAAACAACTTGTAAAATAGAAATTGCACAATAGACCCTTTGCAGTAAACAGTCACGTGTTCATACTGGACTGCAAAATTTTTGTTTTTATATTAAATTGGTGATTCTTTTTAGCTGCTCGTAAAGAACTGAATGAAAACATGCGTATCCAGTGTGTTACGAAATGCCGTTTTATTACAATCTCTCGAAACAGGTAGTAGAAAGTTTGTTTGCAGTCCAGTAAATTTCACCCATGGGAATCAAGATGTTCATTCATTTGCTCTCAGTGAATTAATCAGCACGTGATTGGTTAGCTGCAAAGGGCCTATTGAATATCAAAGTGCAAACGGTTGTGCCTCTCTGAGGAGGATTTAATGCATTTTGATTCATCTATAATACATGTGTCAGAAATTCTACATTCTGATTAGCCCCTATATACCTAATTATTGAGGCCCTTTTGCAGGGGGCTTATCAAAGCAATGTCTTTTGCCTTAGTATTTTGTGAATTTTTTCAGTACTTTTTTTGTGAATTTTTTCAGTACTTTTTCAGTACTATTAGATATTTTCCATCACAGTCCACAAGACATTTGTCCAAATCTTAAACCTTTACAGATTAGTTCGTAGCTAATACCAAATGAGAAAATTATTTTACCCTTGAGTGTATTAAAGTTACACCAGAATGTATTGTGTTTGTTAAACTTAGAATAATGCAAAGGTTGCTGTGCATCAGATGCACCGTAGTGCTTTGGGGCATTTGCGGTCAAACAGATAACTTGAAAGAAATGGCCATCATGTTGCTAAAAAGATTTTTTTAAATTACATTTTACATCTGTAATGCACTGATGAAGAACCAGGTTTAAAATCAAACCTATAATAGTCTCCTTCACAGTTCCCTGCGCCATCTTAAAAGGTAGCCGTGCCTTTGCATTGAAGCGAGACGAACGGTGAGCTTGCAATGATAGAAACCTTTTTTTAACACCTTAGACAATTATTTGCATGCCTCTATCATTGCAAGCTCACCGTTCATCTCGCTTCGATTCAAAGGCACGGCTACCTTTCAAGATGGTGCAGGGAACTGTGAAGGGGACTATTGATAACACTCAAATAATCTCCGTTTATGACTTTCACAGCTCTTTCTTTTCTTTTATTTTCTTCTCTTCCTGTTCCCATTTGAATATCTAGTGTGAATAGTACTGCACTGTAGAAAATAATTAAACTATAAAATATCCACAGACAATACTGATTTGAGAAGAAAGAAATAGGACAAGGTTTTCGAATTAGAATTTTTTTAAATTATTAATCTAGTTCGTGATAAACTAGTTACAATATACTAATTTTTTAAAGAAATTGAACTTGTGTAATTTATGCTTTTAAAATTATGATTTGTTAAAATATTTGTTCGTTTGTTTTAGATTTAAAACGAAATAGATATATATCTCGCATGTAAATGTCTTATGTATGCATATAAAAACTCCCTTTCAAAAAGTGCTCCAAATATGTAGCTTTATTTTCTTAAAAAGCAAAAGTATGATTTATGTACATGCATATTGTAAGCTTTTTTTCATAGAATTTATCTTCGTTGATTGTGAATCAAATCTCAATGTCAGAAATCCTCATCCTTAATCTAGAAAAATTGTTTATTAAGTAGAATTCATTCACGCATTATTTTTAACAGCTGGGAATGGCAAGCAGATAATCAGATACGAGAAAAATAATTGGGAGTTGCTTGTACTTTTTAACAAGTCTCCGGTTCTCCCTTTTTGTTGTTGTTATTGTTGCTGTCATTGAAGAGACAGGTTATTCATAGCTCCGACTCCCCTTAGTTACCATTGCTATGTCCCAGAAGAAAACAAATTGCAGAAAATAATCATAAGTTGCTTAAATTGTTTCATGTTCTGAGAAAAGAAAAGAAAATTGCCTCGTAATCTTTGCTGTAATCTTTAAAACAAATATCGTGTAGTTGTTTGTGGGACAAGATTTTAATTCCACTGGGAAAACTACTGCAATTTTGATTGGTTCGCTATCATCTGAGTCGAAACTATGAATTTCTGCCAAGACTTCAACTACAACTATAAATGTAATAACTTGAACTGTAACTGACTTGGGATAATACAAGTCTAGTGAAAGTGTCCAACAATTCTATTACACAAATAGATAATGTCTCTAATGGCGAACGAAATTTCTCGTCATACTGAAGCGACCCCAGCAAAAGCCCTTGAAAAGATCAAAGGAGGGGCTGTTGCAGTCGAATAATCTGCAAATTTCAAGTTTAATTTTTTAACGGAGTTGATCGTTCTCTTATGGTAGTCTTGTCCACCAATAATGTATAGATCTTGTACTGCTTCGTCGCCACCATACACGGCAGCAACAGCCGCTCCACTACGCGGTTCCATTGTATTCCTGATGATCAACCATAGATTTAGATCTGGATTGTACTTCTCTATAGAGTCCAGCACCCCAACGCTATTAGATCCACCAATCACGTAAATCCTTTCTCCATACGTCACTACACTATGTGACATTCTAGCCTTGTTGAGTCCATTGACGTCTGCCCATTTGTTGGCCATAGGGTCGTAGCATTCCACGTGCTCGATCTCCGAGATCCCACAATAGCCGCCGACTGCGTACAGTCGTCCTTGAAGGGCTGTCAGGCCGAAGTGGCTTCTGGGTAGTCTCATTGAAGCTACTTGGGTCCATTCGTTTTGTATTGGGTCGTAACGTTCAACGGTTTTGAGAGCGGAGCCGTTGTGTGATCCACCAGCTGCATACAGCCAACCCTCCAGGATAACCACTGCTAGAGAACCTATATGTAATAGATCAAACAAACTGTCAGTACTGCATGGGCGTATCCAGGGGGTCATTGGGTGCCTGTGACCATCCTGGCAGTTTATCCCTATGGGTGTTGTAAAGGAGCGAGGCTATTGAGGTTGTGAGGTTCCCCCCCCCCCCCCCCCCCCCCCGATAGTGCATGCAAAATCATGTCTGGAGGAGTTAGCCTTCAGGCTATCGCCGATAGACACTTTCTACTTACACACACTACCACTGCAATATTCTATGCACACAACGTTTAAGTCACATGTTGATTTTTACGAACCACTAAGTATTTGCTATATATAGGCCTTTTAACATGCTTGACATAATGACGAAATCTTTACTAAGTACTGCTAGTACTGACCTTTACATTTGTTAAGTGAAGCAACCGAAGTCCACTGACCAGTACAAGGGCTGTAACACTCAACAGTCACAAGATCCGCATAGTCATTATTCACTCCTCCGACAGCATACAGCTGACCATCAAGTACGGCTGACCCCACTTGCTTTCGCGCGATTATCATTGGCGCAACGAAAGACCATCTCTTGTCATTGAAGTCGAAGCACTCGACGGTGTTCAGGACTGTTCCTTGTTCTATTTGAATATAAAGAATAGTAGTTAAGATGAATGTTATATAAAATCTTAGTGATTGAGGCTAGTGGACAGACAACCTTTTGCGCGATCGAAATAGATGCTAGGTGCAACTTTTTGCCCGCAAAGCTGCTAAGCATTAGTAATAGGGAGCAGAGCCATGGTAACTGACCAGCCCGTTAAACAATGTGTCAGATTTTTTTTCAGTTTACGTCTAATAAAATGAATAAGCGGTTATCTAGGTTTAGCTCTAATTTTTTTACGTTGAAAACACGACTAATCACTCGTTTAAAATCACGTAGGAGGGTGTATACTATCTTGAGATGCAGAGGTCATATTTGCCGTAATATTTCTCCTTGTCTTTCAAAAACCGAATGTCATATATGCAGAGGTCCTTCAAAACACAAGAATCTCAGCATACACTGTTTTTGGAATAACATCGAATGCGAGACTACTATACTGACGATATTGTTGACAATAACGCACCCGGTCTTAATTGGGGCATGCGTAGCTGGGCACTAAATAGAGGTTGCCCGGTTAACAAAGGTTATACGTATGAGCGCGCTTTTTTGAGTAAGTGGTGGCATTTTAAGGAAAATTAATTAAAAACTCCTTAATTCAGATCATAGTATACTAGCTATGACTATACCAAAAATTCAGTTGTTTTTCATCAAGCAATGAATGCTTTCTTATCGTCAACCAAGATGGCGGATATGACATAACATGCACCCCAGAAACCAATGAGATAGGAAAATTAGTGTCTTTATTTTTTATTGCGAGAAAAAAAGTTCGGAACTAAGACGGTAAGCTTGAATGAAAAATAATATCAAAAACTATTCATCATTCCAATGGTCATTGCAATTAATGCACGTAGAAGGTTGTTAGGGACAACGGTGTTGCATTCTGATAGGCGATGTTAATGTACATCCGTTTTACTCGAAGCATCATGAAACAAACATTAGGTGCTGTTCATTATATTTATTTTTCTCTCGAGAAATACATGTATTTTCCAACTTTTTCAAGTATCTCAATAGTAATGAAAATGTCGGAACCCCGGCTTTATATTAGTCGATATATATCAGTGGAATTCTCGCCCCTTAAAAACATACTTCTATAATTTTTTTAACCTTCTGCCTAATGACATTGGTAATTGGTAAGTATTTTAGATTCCATCAGTTTCCCACCACCCATGGCCCTCCTATATAGATATTGATTGCATCATATTTAATTACTATGATTGCATGGCCCAACAATCGTTCATTAGTACTGTCAGTGGCATCCGGCTTCCAAGGCACATGGAGCGCGATTGAGTTCGAAAATGCAGTAGCGTCGGAATCCAAATCGGAAGCAGCATACACAGGTACAATATATTATGAATCAATAACGTGTGAAGCAAGGCAAGCACTTTTAATGGGCAGCACGCTACTGGATCTGCGTATATGTTGCTTCTGATGAGCCGACTCCGACGCCGCTAATTGAACCAGGCTTTGTAAGTCGGGACAAAAGCATCAAACGTGTGAAAAAATAAGACAAGTACTGTTAATGAGCAGTACACTACTGGGTCTGCGTATGATGTTGCCTCTGATTAACCGACTCCGACACTAATTGAACCATGCTTTGTAAGTCGGGACAAAAACATCAAACGTGTGAAAAAAGACAAGTACTGTTAATGAGCATGCGTAGGTTGCCTCTGATCAAACTAAATACTAACTAATAGTATCTATTTAGTGACTAATAGCTGCTATCACTCAACCAGAACATTCATCGTACAAAGACAAACACACGGCAAGAGACCATTTGTGTCTTTTGTTTAATAAATGTTCTGGTTGAGTAATATAGTGACTATTAGTCACTAAATAGATACTATTCAGAGTTAGTATTTAGTTTGATTTTATTTCACGGTTTAGTTGCATCCGCTCTAATTGAACCAGGCTTTGCAAGTCGGGACAAAAGCATAAAAAATCTAAAGCTCTCTATGCATGCGCACCTCCCAAACTATTCATTTGCACCGAGGGAAGAATTAAAATATTGATTATACGAAGGACTGAAGAAACCCTACAATTATTATTTCCGGGTTTCATAGTTTGCATTTCCTATCGGCACGACACCCTTTGTCTAAAAACGTTCTCATAACAGATAACATGCAGTTGGTCTATCCTATCAAAACTTTTTTTCCCCTAGTGCACCCTTTTATTAGCTTGGGCGTAATGTTTAACACCTTCAGAGCACGTGTCATTTCCTAGAGAGTAAGATTTTTTGTTTGAGTTCTATCCATATCGGCCTTCTCATGCGCAACATTTAACAAAGAATAGGACATTTGCATTATGCTCGCTAACTACAACTTTACCAATATCCTTGTCGCTTTTTTGTTCAGTTCATTAGCAGTTCTTATTTTTTCTCGAGGAAAATATTTTTATATAAGAAACAAAAGTGTAAATTAAAGGACGAATCCATCATGCAAAAGACCTATGACATTAGGCCTAATCGTAAAAGGGCGAATTATGGTGTGACCCGCAAATTCGCTCCCCCAGGTCAATTGCTCTCAACGCTACAAGATTATCACTATTCTTAGTAGGGATCTTATCAACACAATCACTAAACGGTTGATATGATATCCTCATGGCACACAGACGTGTTCCTACTTGTAATACTTCATTCAAAAATTAAAAATTTAATGAAATTTTAAATTGATTTAATTTTTAGCACATTACCTTCGCCACCAACGACATAAACAGCACGGCTCGATTTCTCTCTAGGAATAGTACGGGGCGTCTTGTTCTTGTCTCGCCTCTCTGGGATTAGATGATAGTCGATGGCTTCAAGGACATAATTACGACACAGCGGATCATTCATGATGAGATTTTCTTTAGCGGCAGTGTCGATTAGAAATTTCCGTGTCAGCAAAGGAAATCGAACTTGCTCCAGTAACTCTGCGAGGTACGTTTCTCGAGTTTCCAAGTCATGACGTACCCAAGTCATAACTGCTTCAAAAACTGCGCTTTCTGATGTTATATTCAATTTATCATGTCCCAAAAGACGAATTAACTGTTTATGAGACAAAGTAACGAAATCCGAGTGCTTGAAAACGGATGTGAAATTTCCACGTATGAACCCTTCAGCAAGGATGGAAAGTTCCGTGCTTCCATGAAGATCTGCCAGATTCCATATAGCCAGTGAATTTGGAACGTTAATATTTTTTCTTAAAAACTCATAACATACATTTTCAACTTTGATGAATTGCAGCATACTAGCAGCCGAGAGGATCATCTCCACATTGGCACTGTTGATGTTTGTTTTTGAAGTATATGCAAAATCAATGAGTTGTCCCAGTGATTTCGAGTCCACTTCTTTGATCGTGATTCTATCCAGTTGACTTTCTCTCATTTCGCTAAGAAACATAGCTCTGAAGTACTCGCTCACGGATGCAAGTACCACCCTGTGGGCTTTGAAATCCATGCCATCATCAGTGGACAAGACGACATCACAGAACGAACTATCTTGGCGAAAAACGTTCATTTGTTTGAGAATAGTGGAAGGTCCATCATTGTCCTCATATTCAAAACACACTCCTGTTCCCATTCTATTTACGTAGAGCCTCCGAGCATCCAGATGAACTTTCCAAGTCAAAATACGTCGTTTGTTTGCTTGACGGACGTGGCTGATGAAAATGAAAATAAAAGGCCGGTTTTCAACTGGATTATGAATTTGTTATTGTAATCAAATCAATGATGAAAGTGTGTCTTCACCGTTGGAGGTCTGATCTTTTGTTTCTCACAGCTGTGCCACGTGCCTTATGAATATTGATATTATATCCATGCCTACCATTGGATCCTTTATTGACAAAAACATTCTAACAAGCAGTCTGATTGGTCCTTGTTGAAGATCACGAAAAAGCACAAAACAGGAAAAAGGCGGGAAATGTTGATTTATATATCACACAGCAGGAAAGTTGATCACTCTTCACGTAATTCATTGACCTGGCTGTCTACCCATTTTTTCGTACACCTTAGTTCAAACAAAAACTAAAAATGTGCCACAGAATCCATATCAAGCTAAGTAAGAATATTTGTAACAATATAGTCTATTTCAGCAGGTGTTAAACATTAAACACGAAAAAGGGTGGTTTTTCTAAGTGAAAATCGAATCAAGCTAATCAAAAGTAAACTCGTATGTACGCCACGTTTAATTAACAATTTTCACGGGGTACAGTAATCAATTTGTAGCCCGCAAATTTCTAGTTGTCACGGATATCCAGTTTAATATATATTCAATTTTATAACATCAGAAATTCTAGGGTGGAAAAATTGAAATGCATTTATTTGACCATTTGTTCCAATATCTCTGGTGTTTGGCGGTTTTTAATTTGTATTGCAGACCGGAATCCGCGTTAAGCCCCCTTGAGTTGGTACGATCCGTTGTCACGCTTAAATGGCCTGCTTTTCAGACAGGGCGGAATTAAGAACTTAGTGCTAATATTAATTAATAGGAGAATAGGTTTATGTAGTAAAAAGTAATAAAGTGTATATGTTCATCTTGCAGAAAATTTATATCGGTTACTGGGGAGTTTTAACTAGTGAAAATGATGTGTTTTCATGAGAATGCTGGCGTCACATAGTTCACGTGAACAGGTCTGGACCGGTCCTATCATGGATCAAATTAAGGGTCAAGACCAAAGAGTATTGGCAAAAAAAAAAACAACAAAAAACAAACAAACAAAAAACAAAACAAAACAAAACAAAAAACGAGGCACTATTTCTTTGATCCTAGCCTCAGATCACCTACAAAATTTCTAATTAGCTTGGAGCTTTATGCTGCCGTTTGGAAGCTCCCCCCTTCCCTCGCTCCACACACCCCCTTGGTTAGATATAATCAATAAAACTAAAACTGGAAAGAAACTTAATAGGATTACATTTTTTTAGATAATATGAGCCCCTTTCAAAAAATTGCTAAATCCCTGTCACGGGATCAAAGCATTGACAAACTATTGACATCATAAAAGTCTCATATAGGACTGTTCTACAAGATGGCGTAATTTTACTATCTACCAAAATGTTCGCGAATTTGCATTGCCTCTGAGAATATTAAGGCAATTGGTGCTAATTAACTGAACAAAAGAAAGTGTGCAAGGGATTCTGGTAGTTGTAGTTATTAATGACGCCATATTGCATAAAGTTCCTCATTGAGATCCGGCGATTCTCTTAGGATTAGCCTGTGTAGCGGCGATCTAGGGGATTTGGGAATGAGCGTAAGAGATTTATCGACTGAGCTTAATAATTGTTTTAGTACATATAAATGCTGTGGTAAAGCGAGTATCTAAACCTTTGCATTAAGGTTAAACACTTTGTTGCCTTTTGATGGTTTATTTATGATTACTTTAATCCGAATCATTTCATAATCACATGCATTGGATTATCTTCCATCTGTCTCGATCTCTATTCGGTGGGCTTCCTGTGCAGTTCCGAGTTGTTCCGAACTTTTCCGAGTCGTTCCGAGTGTCGCGCGTTCGAAGCTTTCCTTTCGTGTAAATCCAAGATGGCGGGCAGTTGTGGAGTTTCGATTCTTTTAAAAGCTTGGCGAGAAAGATGGACTCCACTGCAATGGTTGGTCGAAATAAAAAAGAACGTAAAAAAAGATGGTCACAAAGGACTTGCAGGTAAGTTAACTTGCTCTTCAGAGACAAAAATCATCGAGTAAGATTCCAAAAATGACAGTCTACTTCAGCCATGATCCATGCCATGACTTTTAGATCAGACCAGTTCTAGTCTTAAATTTGAAGGGTTGAAGCTTATTTGTCATTATGTTGAAAACGGCAGTTGAATGCCACTGTTTGTTTATTTTGAATGGTAATATTAAGCTTGTTATAAACATATGATATATTGTAGCTATTATATTGATTATAGTACACTCAACAAAATTACTCGACTCTGATTGGTCGAGAGGAGTACAATTATAGCGTTAATTGTACTCCGTAGGAGTACCGAATTAAGTCGCTATGGCAACACGGCCAAAACAATGTCAAAACAATTATTTTCTATCATTTTGTACTTAAAAAACATAAATAAAATTATAAAGCCGTAAGAACTAATCTATTTTATGCATTTCAGTTGCGCGATGGACTGAAAATCGGCCGCCAAATAGACAAAGATGAACAGCGTTGCTTCGCATTTTTTACTGAAATTTTGTCGAGTGAACTATAAACAAAAAATCGCGCGATCTTCTCGTACAATTTGGAATTAATAGACACTCGTAATGTTTTGAGAGTTCTTTAATTGCACTCGCCTAAAGGCTCATGCAATTACAAGAACTTTCAAAACATTACTCGTGTCTATTAATTTCCAAATTGTACTCGAGATCGTGCGATTTCCTATAAGTATATAAGTTGTAACCGTGATTGCTATGTCATGGGGTCACAAATACTGTCTTAACCGCCCCCACCCCTCCCCCTATTGAGTATATAAGCTTAAGTTTATGCCAGAAGATTACACCCTTAATAAGAGATCATAGTTAACAGTTACTGTAAATTGTGATTGCTATGTTATGGATTCACAAATACTTTCAAAGACACTCTACCCCCTCCCTATCTGTCTGTTATTTCGTACTCTAGAACCCCTGTTTAATTACTCGTTGCAAAGGTTTAAGAAAATTTTGTTTGCAATGAAATGATCTACAATTTTGAAATATATTTAAAAACAGAAAATTATTTTATTGCTGATTGATAGAATGTCTAGTGCAGCAGGCTACGTTTGGAACCACACCATCCATGTTGATTCTGTCATATCTTAAACACGGCATCATGGCAGAGGTACAGTTAAATCAGACAATATTGTTGAATAAGTGTCCAGGGTTTCATTACTGCAGTTTTCAATAATCTGTGAACTTGCTAGTTATAATCTGCACGCTAAAATTTGGTTTTTTGCTGCCATCAATCAAAAATGATCAGTTAGCACCTTTTACATTTATGACTAGCAGTAAACAACCAATTTCACAACAAGCCATTGAAATTTCTGAGTTCGCAGAATATTGAAAACTGAACTAAGGATCATGGATTGGAGAATGCTTCCATTAACTAGCATTAATTATAGCTCAGTAGTTTGTAAAATGTTTACTTAGACTAGTTCATTTGGCTAGTTCATGACACTCTCCTATCAGGTCAAAACTTAAAGAAAGCCCTGAGTGTTGAAAGTATTATGTTCTTTAGAAATTCAAGATGAAGAGTAATATAACTTTGGTGGAAATTTATAAATGAAATTATTCATGAATGGCAATAATAAATAAAGAGCTCATAAAGAATTTGAGCCCCAGATGGTTGCCAATGATGAATCATTTCATTGATATACAGTAGTTCCATCATATTTTACTCTTCATCTTTTGATATGACTAGCTTGTCACTTTGCTCACAGAATGAACTGTGCTCACCATTAGAGTTCCCAATAGCTCTGTAATTAGGATCTGGAGATTTTTTATGAGTTTTTCTTTTCATTCGTTATGTTGTTATTAATACACTGTTTGAATTTGATTTGTTTATGGTAGTATGGTGGCAATATAATATTCACTTTTCTCTTAGGTTGTTCCTTGTTCAGAAGCCATAGAAGCAATCCAAAAGGTACCATAAGATATTTTAAAAATATATTTGTCATCAACACTATCATATGTACACTGTATTGTCATCATAATCCCCCCCCCCCCCCCCCCCCCCAACCATGTACCACCACCATCATCATTTCCTAGAGAAAATATATATTAAATCACCTCACTGATTAAATCAATGTTGCAATCATTTGTATTTTAGTTCCAAAACATAGAGAAGCACAGATGTTTGACAGCACTTTTGGATCTTCTTCTTAGCTTTATCCCAAATTTAAGGTTGGTCAGCAATTTAAAAAAAAATAATTAAAATTAATTGAATGAGTGTTTAAATAATTATATTCATGACTTATTGTTCCTCTAATATCAGCCATTAAACAGTCATTTCCATGACATTCCAAACACACTTTTCCAACAATGTCATGGATTTAACACTTTTGATTGACATTCACCAAAAACCTATTTGCGCTACGCAAATCGTACCATTTCAAATGTGAGTCTGTAATCAAGAAACACAACAGTATTGTACAATTTTTAAATTTATGATCATGGCATAATTTTTTTTCTATTCCATATTTTTAGTTGCTTTGATGATGGTGAGGATGCACTTGATCTCACCACATCAATGGTCAAGCTGATATACTGGCTTCTTATTGTTGCAATCAATTTGCTGAAGCTCAGCAGAGAGGTAGGCTTAACATAGTCAATATTCAAACTTATTTAAATTTATTGTTTTACCACACCACACTACACCACACCACACCACATTATACCACACCACACCACACCACACCACACTATGACCACACTGTGCAATATACTACACCACACTATGCAATATACTACACCACACTATGCAATATACTAAATATAATTTAATTATTCACCTGGTATATCCCAGATCGCACATGACACTAAGAATTTCATGTAGATTTTGTGTTTACTTGTAAACGCATAGGCAGCACGTTCATCTGATGAGGCATCTTTACATTACCATCTTGGGAATACCAAACGATGTCAAAAAGCATTTTCTCAGCTGATGAGCTCAACCACTTACAGGAGTTTGATAATGGTTGGGAAAATGGAAGATCCAGGTATGTGAAAACTACTGCATACTGTACATCTGACAAGTATGGTAGATGAAACAATTATAGTTAATATGAAAACTAGATTAGAATGGACAACATATTTATTTTTTACTCTAAGGAATAAACCGATATGTAATGGTCTCCTGTGCCATCCTGAAAGGTAGCCGTGCCTTTGCATCAAAGCATCAAAGTTAGACAAATTGTGAGCTTGCAATGATAGAGACATTTTTTCAACACCTTGGACAATATTATTTGCATGTCTCTATCATTGCAAGCTCAATGTTTATCTCGTTTCGATGCAAAGGCATGGCTACCTTTCAAGTTGGTTTAGGGAAATGTAAAGGGGACTCACAATCATGATTATCAATTATTAAACATTATTGATAATGATTAATGTTATAGGCATAACAACAGAGCTAGACTGTCAGTTCCAAGCCCATATGAAGGAACTGTTTGTGGTGACTCAGTCAGAAGGAATGGTCCCTGAAATACAGATGCACTTCAAAGATTTAATGATCAACTACAACAGGCACGAACAGTATTTTTATTGTGTAGTTCCAAAAATTATCCATCCCCCCTTCTCTCCCATGGAGAGATTTTTTACCCCTGGAAATTTTCTTCCATACAAACTCTTTATTTATTTTTTCTTTCTCTGACCCACCCACTCCTCGGAAATTCCAAAAACCTCTGGGGGGGGGGGGGGGCTAGGGATGAATAATTTCTGGAACTATAAATTATAAATTATGTTTATTCGGTCATTTCATGTGTTTCCTAACTTTATAGTATTTTAATTCTGGATTTGCAATATGGTGCTAAAAATAAATAAAATAATAAAATGTTTATATATATATATACACCGGTAGGGTTTACAGCTAAAAGCTTGTGGGGCCGTGTTTCCTACATACACACTCCTTACTACATTTGAATATTTTATACAGTACACACTACTCTCAGTTCACATGTTGATTTTTATGGAGGGAAGAACCAAGAGAAAACCCCCATGAGAGAGAACAACTTATTAAACAAACTCAGTTCACAACCATTAAAGTTGACATATTAGCAGTGTGTGCCACCCATGCTGTTTGTGTGAAACTAATGTGTTGCTTCACTCAAATCAGGCTGCACAGTCTTACACCACTGAATGGGTCAGGTGACCATCAACCTGGTGTTGTACCAAACATCGCTGTCCAGAACATTATACAAATACAGGTAATCCAACACCACTACCACCACCAATAATGACAACAACAATAACAAAAACAGCAACAGCAACATATAAGCCTTTTGCAACAAACAGTCCAAGCTGATACTGTATTATGCTCAATGTCCCCAGGAAAAGGCTCTGCTGGATGGCAAAAAAATTTTAAATCGCTTTGTATCTTGAAATCCTAAGTATCTTCTAAGGAGGAAAAAAATTTTTTGAAAAAGTTTTGGATACTACATTACTAATCAAGTCCAATTTTTTTTCCCGTCCAGTAACAGTCATGTGCCAATGTATTGCAGAAAGCCTATTGTAATGACATAATGACATGTTTTGATTTCTGTTTTTAATCCAGAATTTAGTATTCCCAACTGATAGTCCTGAACAACTGGCTGGATTGTTAGATGCTGTCATGAGAACACAGGTAATTTTTTTAAGCAGTGTAACTGAATCCCATTAACTAGATTGTTCCCTGCTTTCCATTTTGAGAAGGAAATTGGAGGCTCAGCATATAACAATATTGTATACTACTTGTTAATGATTATAAACCTTTGACAGAACATTACAAGACTACAACTGTTCTTAGAGGTTATGAGATCATCTCTTGTTGGTATGTTGGAGTCACAAGAAAAATCAATGGAGGAAGCCATTTGGACTGGATTCTTTTTCTTCAAGGTTTGAGAATAATATGAGGAATGCAGAGCACCCTAAAAAGTGTGTAAGGGAGGGGGAGAGGCTAAGATTATTAGAAAAATATAGTAGATTAGTATGTAGACTAAAATTGTGTATTAGTATGTATGAACTAAAATAATTGGAAGGGGGAGGGGGGGCCACCTACAGGTAGTGTCCAAACCTCGACCCACCCACATCCCCCAAACACTAGAGGGACGTAGATAAGGTAAGAAATGATGATGCTGCACTGATGTTTAAAGATTTTCCTGGAGATGGAACCATTAAGTTTCAAATTAAGAAACTTATTTTCTTGAGGAATTGACTTGTTAAATTTTGTGAAAAATTAATTCCCTGTTATCTTATTAATATATACACCTAATTCAAAAAACATTGTCATTGCAAAAGGCGATAGGCGATAGGTCATTCCGACATGGACATGGTTTTGTTGAATACAAAGAACATCGAATCAGTGTCAGCACTAAGGTCCATACTCTTGACGAGAATAAGAAGAGGAAGATGAAACACAAGTCATTCCAGCTATTATAGGATCTTGGAATGACATATTTCCTATCGTTTTTTGCCTATCGCCTATTGCCTATTGCCTTCGGCGATGACAAAGTTTTTTGAATTAGGTGTATTCTGTCATGACAGCTGCCAAGAGTACTTATTGAAATGGAGAACAAATATCAGTCACAAGGAAACCAAACAACTAACATGGAACACTCAACAGTACAGGCAACACTGCAACAACTAAGAGTGTTTGCACCTCTCTTAGATGATGTAGATATTAAATACAAGTAAGATTAACGTTAGCACACTGGTTCTGTTGATATCTAAACATTAGTTACTGTAAATATATATCTTACATATATATATCTTAATACTTTCAGATGCAATTGCTACAAGGAATTCATTGAACAATACTGTAAACATGTCCCACAGCAAGTAGCAGAAAGGCTAGGAAACCTGGCATCTGCTAGGTAAGATGGTACCAGTAAAATATCATTTCATCAATTTGAAAATTTAATCCATTGTTGGGCAGAGCCCAGAAGGACACAAAGGAAACCAGGTCCATTTGGAAGCCCTTCCCCCACCTACACTCACACACATACTACATTCAATATTCTATATTTACTACATTCAACTCACATGTTGATTTTTATGGAGGGAGAAAAATGTTGGGAGAACCTGAGAAAAACCTCTGGTGGCAAGGGAGAGAAAATCAAAGAAACTCAATTCACTTGTGGCAGACCCTTTGGATCCACATTGACCAAAAAAGCGATGCATTAGCAAAGTATACCACCCATGTTAAGTACTAAGGGTGCAGTACTGTTAAATACTAAGTGCTGTAGAGATAAAATCACTGTGTTTTATTTTTTGTGTTTCAGGAAATCACCCAGTGAACTGGAAAGTGTAACACTGGGACAAATATACCAACCTTTTTTGCTTCTTCTAGATTCTGGTACGACTTTTTAATATCTTTTTGTTTTGTTTTATTTTTTATAATTCATGTCTTGTTCCATTCTATCATTTAATTATCTCATCTTCTTTTGTTTCATCTCACACATTCAGTTTCATTTCATTGTATACCATCCCATCTAATCCCATCTTATCCTTTCTTACTTCATCTTATCTCATTGCAACTCATCCCATCCTATCCAATCCCATCTCATCTTTTTCATTCCATATCATTTCATCTCATTTCATTCCATTTTATCGCATCCTGTTACTACCCCATCTTATCCCATATCATTTCTCATTCCATATCATTCCATCTCTTCTGATTCTATCTTATTCCATGTCATCTAATCTCATCATTACTTACTTCATTTTCATTCAATCTCTTTAATCCATTTTCCCTCCTTTAGAATCAAAAGTAATGCCTGTTCTTCAGGTGAGTGATTAGTAGTTAACATGTTTTTAATGATCAGGTCCAGAACTCCCATAAAACAGTAAAAAAGATGAAGGCCAAATAAATTAATTCAGGGTGTAAGGAGGCAGGTGGGGGGATGATATGGCAGTAAAAAGATTTTTTACGTAAATACTTTTGGACTATTAACTTTTTCATGGATTTATGGTATGCACTCTATTAAAACTTACTAAGAAATTATTGTAAAACTATATACAGCTATTGTATTAAAAAGAAAAATATTGTAAAAAAAACTTTATATATATATATATAATTATATTGATAATAAAAAAAAGTATAATCACCAATCCCATAGTTTTGTTTCTTGCTATTATCTTACTATTTTCATGAGGGAACCAAAATGTGATTAAGAAGTAAAATACTTAAACCATTCTAGTCAAGGTAGTATTAGATGGCCTATTTCACTTCCAATTTAATTTCCAGGCACTCGAAGATGAACAGACCGTGAAAGACGATAGGTTTCTGAATCAGCTGAGTTCTTTATTCAACGTGGCACATTCCAAATGGAGACTTGTTGCTGTTGCTAGTCTAGGCAAAATGCCAAGTTTAGTTGCAGAATTAATAAGGTACACGACATGTGAATTAATCTATTGGATTGCTATTAGTGTGACTGGATTCCCACACAATGATTTTTCTCACAGTTATTTTGAACTTGAACTTTCAGATTAGCTGAGGAAACCAAGAACCCTAGAGAAAGTGATGAAGAAAATACATGTATGTAGGAGAGTCACAATAAATGGGCACACAGACACTAACTAGGATTAACCAATCATAATGTAGTTTGAAAACTTAAGCCAATCAGGAGCAAACAAAGAAGCCTAGATTTGATTATATGTTATAAATAATTGTGAGAATGAAACACTGTGATTGGCTGAGATCAGTATGCTACAGTCTGCCTTCTTCTGATTGGCTTCATCTTTCATTGTACATCGTTATTGGTTAACTTTGTGTATCCATGAAAGTGCATCTTTGCTGTATTTTTATGTTTTTTGGAGGGGGAAAAATTGTCAAATGAAGCAAACAGAGAGTTATTTTTTAGAGTTATTTTTCCACTGGATGTCCAGATAAGAATTTACTCCTCCTTTGATTACTGGCTTTATTCAAAATAAAATTATTTTGAAAATCTAAATTCCATTTCAATCTGTATGTTGACTTTGGCCGGTACGCCTTGATCAGACCAGAGGTTTTTTTAATTCTTGGTTTTCACCTACGTCATCATGAATTTCAAAAGCGTAAATTCGCATTATAATGAAATAGAAATTTTATATTCTTGCAAAGCGGTCCAAACTACATATACTGGCCAAATTTTAAGGCTGTAAAACATTTCGTTGCGGAACTGTAGGCAAGTAAACATGACGCAATTTTTGGTTAAAATGTATGGAGCGGCCATCTTGGTGTTCCAAGTTGGTACACCATCATGGCGGACGAAATTCCAAAGGCTTAAAATGATGGAATATTTCATATGTTTGGCTATATTTCAATTAAATATACTTTATATAGATCTTTACAACGTGTCTAAGGGAAAATCTTTCAACTAGAGTAAATTATTTTGATATTTTCATCGCTATTTAGATAGACGTGACGGTATTGCGTGACACAAACTCAACCTTCATAACTCGGGAACCAAACATCGAAATGACTCGAGATTTTTTCTTGTGACTTATAACACTGATTTCTAAAACATATTTGAGAAATTCCTTTATGCGATCTATAGTTTAGATTTTGATGTTTTGATGACGTCATGTGAAAACCAGCAATATGGTATTTAATAATTATTTAACATTCTCCTGCTTTTTCATTTGTTTTTAACTTAAAATTGCTTTTGTTTGTTTGGCATTTCAGTGAACTCATGCGTTCTTCGAGGAGACTTGTTTAATGCAGCTTTCATCCTTGTTTGCCACATTGCACAAGTATTTGGACGTGAGGTAAACTTTCACGGTTGCTTATAAAGGATCGTTACAACTTGCCTTGCTATATACAACACCAGAACCAAACTATTCCCTTTTATTTCTCTAAAGTCTCTTTCCTTTTTTGAATATTTTTATTACTTTAAACAGTTTCTGAATTACCATTACAATAATGAAGGAAGAGAGAGAGGGAGGGAGGGAGGGAGGGACAATAAATGACTAGTTGAAGGACCACATCTTTGCAAATAGTTTTAGTATTCTTCACACTTAGCTAATGAATGAGTCATGGTTATCATTATAGGTTATCCTAGAAATAGCCCGATCACATGAACTAAGCAAAGCGTTTATGACGCAATGGATAGCGTCACACATTCCTGAGAGTGACCACTCACGGACATTCTACTCAAACCCTCAGTACCCACCAAACCCTGCAACTGTTAACCTGTTGCTCGCCCAGTTTTATACCAGGGGACCTTTCATGACAAGGTATATTCACTGGATTATAGCTGTCACACAAATATTTATGTCACATCAGATCACACATTCTCACTATTTTTTTCTTGTAACATTCGTGACTTCATCATTAAACATTATTGTGCGTATTTCCTTATTATTAGTAGGCGTTCTTACCATAATGGCTATCACAACCTTTTCTTTTATGACATGGGGTCACATTCTCGCGATATACTCTGTAATGCATTCCTTATCATAGATGCTCTTTGCACATAGCTAACAAAAGGGGTTCTATGACATCAGGTCACCCATTCTCACAATATACTGTGTAGTGCATTCCTTATCATAGGTGCTCTTAGCAGATGGCTAACACAAGGGGTTTTATGACATCAGGTCACCCATTCTCACAATATACTGTGTAGTGCATTCCTTATCATAGGTGCTCTTAGCAGATGGCTAACACAAGGGGTTTTATGACATCAGGTCACACATTCTCACAATATACCTTTCATATAGTCATCATGATGTTGTTGATATATACGTCACAACTAGTGAGTCTGATTATTAATCTAAGTTAGTTTACCAAGATAAGGCAGAAAGTCTTTATTCAATAATTTACTTGATTTATTCATTCTTTTCAGTGACGCTCGTTGGGACGACTTGTGTGTAAATGTACCAGTAGCAATGCATGAAATGCTCAAGTCGTGGCAGTATGAAAGCCATACCTGTTCGTCAGACACTATACAGGTTGGTCCATCCTAATTCAACCCACCAACTGATATATTAAAAATAACGGGCCACAAGTTTATAAGTGTTTCACTTTTAGGTGTTATCCTCTTGAAAAAAAAAAGAAAGATTTTTACCATAACTTACAATTTTCTCACGCCCTGATTGGTAATTTTTTTATTATCAATAAGAGGACAGACAGATAGAGCTGACGTCAACGAGCACACGCTCTTTTCGTTGGTTGTTTTGATCACTAAAAATGAGAAGTTTTTATCGGCTACGCCTCGTGCATCCACCCTACTTTGACAATGTGATGACGCATTTTATCGTCAGACACATAAAAAAGTGATGTCAATTTTTATTTGTCAATTTGCAATATAAAGACTTGACAATGATAATGACAACTGTTTTTATCTAATGTCTGGAACACGCCTATCTCAAGGGCGGATCCAGCCAAAATTTTAGGAGAGGCTAATTGAGTTTAGTGGGGGGGGGGGGGGGGGGGGGGGGGGACTAATTGAGTTTCTTCCGTCAACACATTGGAAAACAATAGAAAAAAGCATCGTTTTTTTCTGCTGAAGGGGGGGCTTCAGCCCCCCTTTGCCCCCCCCCCCCCCCCACCGGATCCGCCCTTGTATCTTATGCATATATTTTATCAAAAGAAACTGTGCGAGAGCATAAAATATGAAGTGCCTGCGTGGGCAATCTGTGTATGCTGCTGGTGTTGTGGGTACAGTCATGAGCTGAGAATGGAACAGCGTGCCTATTACACAGGGGAAAGATCTGAAACTGGCTCGTCACAGTTTGGGTAAGTTACCTTGACAACTCTCATCGCTATGGTAACAGATTGACACGTGCTAATGAATATTTGATATAATTATTTCAGGTTACTACAGTTTCTTCTAACTCCAATAAATGCCAAAGGAATGCCGCAAACATTTACTGACAGGTATGACAATTGTGGTTGTCGGACAGCCATTATTTAAAGATGGTCAAGACGTATTAACCACGGAGTTATCTAGAGTTATTCTCATGCAGCTTCTTTTGGCATTGCGAAAAATATTTATGTCATAGATTACTTAAGAATTTGGTGCAGCAGTAAAGTGCACTGTAAGGTTGGACCACAATAAAGCATCCCATTTGTGTTCCCTCAGCTTTCCCATGATACATCATTATATCCTTGTCCTTAACCCAAGAGATATACTTCAACCCGTCCGTTAATCTGGTGTATTTTTTCGTTTTTCAGATGTTCAATGATGGTGGAAGTCATGAAAGAAATGTCTGTCAACATCGAGAGAAAAGGTAAGATATTAACCCGGCACAGAATACTTACACACATTATCATGATTACACGTCTTAGACGTCTGCGTTTTTGGCTTTAGTCATTCAAAAGAAACACTAACTCTCACTGATCGTTAGAAATTTGATTGACAAAAGGCAAACTCCAATTATAACTAGCCGTTAATTTTGTGCGGGCATTGGGGGGAGGGGGGTGGATTGCGTATGGGGGGGTGGGGGGGGGGTTTTGAATTCCATATATTTTACGTGCCCCCTTCCCCCTCCCCCACCCATTCCTAAATCCCACCTCCACCCTCAATGCCCGTAAAAAATGAACGACCCCTTAGAATAACAGTTGAGTCCCGTTATTACAAAAAAAATCGGTATTTACGAAAGTCAGAAGTAAAATGTTTTTCGTTTGTATCATCACAGATTATATACAAAGCAGCGATCAACCAGCACCTATCAACGAAACAATAACTGAAGTAAGTGATTAACAATCAAAGATAGCCCTCGAAGGTATCTACGCCTATTCTTCCATTTCACGTTACGTCATCGCGGCCTCTCGGGAGAGCGTTGGTGCCATTTAACAAAAGATTTCTTATTAGCATCCATTGTTAACGGCACCAACATGGCCGCCATGCTTTTGTCTTTTAGCTCTCTTGGGAATGCTTGCAACTCACCAATAGCTCTAGTTATGATTACGAATTTGCTCATTTTTTCCTTCTCGTAAGACTGTCGTTTTATTAATGTTAACCGTTCATTGTTTTCTTCAGAAAATGTGTCAACTATTTAACGATGTCATCAAACAGAAAAATATATCCAGCAAAACCCTACGGAAATTTAAACAACTTTTAATTCTGGGCGGAGCTGAATGGTTTTGTTCTACGATAATTAAGGTATCTAGTGATAACACTCATGGTATTGACTTCATGTATGTTAAACAATTCGACCTGCAGGCCGAATGGTCTACGAGTCAGTAGCCCATGAGGCTGAAAGCTATATTGAGTTTGAGGGCGAGAGGTCGAAGTATTTTAGTATAAACCTACTAATGAGTCAAATAAATGAACACAAACAATGTTGTAATGAATTTGAAATAATATATTTTTAAGCTGTTTTGGTTTCCAAAACCGCTACTTTTTGCTACTAGTGGTCTATTCCCTAGCAGCCAATCAGAGCACAGGATTTTGCGATCCATCCCATTAGTAGCTTTATTCTAATAACAGTTTATAAGGTGTTTAGCTACTAATAGTCACCATACCAAGCTTGTGTACACTAACGATATTGCCGGCTGCCATTTTGTTGATCTAGGAGTTACTCAAGTTCAACCGACAGGAAGACATTGCAAATGCGGGTTAGTTAAACTTTTGTTTTATGCCGGTATTCTTTTGTTATCTTCTTGCTGCGGCGTTCTTAAATACAATCCAGGGATCTAAATGTGTATTGTATGCACAGCTCCCCCTACCCCACCCTACCCCACCCTGCACTTCTGTGTGTCAGTTGTACCAAGGAAGGTTTTGTTTACCGCTTTTGTTTTTTAGCTGACAGTGCAAGTTGTCTAATGTTACTCGACACTAAACTCCTGGTCCCAGTCCTAATTAGACGTGCTATTCCTCTTTATCTTCACCATGGCAACGCTAACCACATTCTTCAGGATCCAAAGGTAATCCAAATAAACGTTTCTTCTCCACTTTTTGGAGGAAATTAAGAGTAATGTTGTGTTAGTGCACTCGTCTTTTATTTCACCTCTGGGGTTTTGAGTTCGATTTCTGGACTCAGCATCACATGTCAGTAGAGTTTGTTTGGTTTCTCCCTTGATTTGAAGGTTTTTTTCTCTGGGTTTTTTAGTTATCTGACCTCCGCAAAAGACGTTAAATTCCAATAGAGGTTTTGCACCACCACGTGACGGCAGCCATGTTAGATGGCAGGAACAATACATTCGTTTTACGTGAGAAAGAATTCTCGAGAGCAAAGGGATTTTATTGTTCTGCCATCTAACCACAGGCAGCCCAAGCTTTATTATTGACGCCGACACGTGATGGTGCAAAACCTCTATTAAACCTGTGAGAAAGCAAGCCTACCCTGGGCACCCGAGGTTCTGTTTCGCTTTGGGTAAGTTTTGGCAAGTCAGCGTAGAGCTACCATTACTCTGATGAGCCCAGAGGTTGTTTCAAGCTACAATGTCATTTGAAGGCTAGAGGAAATCATTTCATGTGCTCTTGTGGGAGTAAGGGTATGCTTGTGTATTCATTAACATCTGAGATTGATCTTGTTTCTGTGATACGTTTACAGGGCTGGGGATTAGCTCGTCTTGCAGCACACGCAGTCAATTTTGGTCTCTTGTGCGAACAGGG
Source organism: Actinia tenebrosa (assembly GCF_029948245.1). Lineage (NCBI taxonomy): Eukaryota > Metazoa > Cnidaria > Anthozoa > Actiniaria > Actiniidae > Actinia > Actinia tenebrosa. The sequence continues at coordinate 33,714,681 of NW_028292569.1, forward strand.
CCACAACAATGAACAGCAACAACGACAAGCAGACGAGCAAGGAAGGTGAGTGATCAAAAATCCTTCTACAAGGTAGAGGAATGAGCATAGAATGAGCATACTTGTAGTCTACTATTTCTGAAACTCGACGGTTTCATTTTTAGCTCAGTGAAATATAAGACAGAGACAAGACAAGATTTAAGATCTTTTACGACGCAGTCTCACATACAAAATGCTCTTGGTGAGTATGATATTTATTTTATGAGATGGCTTAATTCTTTGTACGCGTAGATTTCGGCCAATCAGAGCTTAGAGATAAATGGGCGTCACAGTCACGGTCAACCTACTCACATCTCAAATGAAATGTTCTCTGTAGCTTTTTAGGCTTCTTCTACATAAGGCGGGGTGGCCCTTTTGCTTGGACTAAATCTGGCTTTCATAGGGGACTCATCTTTATGATGGCCTCTATTTTGTCCACTAAATCAGTTGCAATGCCAACTGGACCCAGTTTTCTCCTCGACCTCGGAATGGCTAATGCGTGCGCTGTCTTTTTAATAGTCAATAGACTCTTTTCGAGTTCCAAATTACCGCTGTGTTTCTTGATTACAGACTCATTTGCTCAGACTAAGCCTCGAATCAGTGTCTAATTACTCGCAAATACCAACGGTAAAGTAAAGAATGCACAAGTTCAACAATACGAACACTTTGAAACTTGACGGACCTTGACTGGAACACGTGAATATTCTTCACAAAATCGAGGCTAAGCCTGAGTAAATGAGTCTGTTATCAAGAAACACAGTGGTAATTTGGAACTCGAAAAGGGTCTATTGTATTCGTACCATATTATAATATCTCACTCACTTCGTTTGATTTCATTCTCTCTGCATCAAAAATAGTCTGGCTCTGTGAGGAGCTTGTTTCGGTCGTTGATGATAACAAGGTCGGTCCAGTAGCATCTGTCCTGAAGAACTTTCTACAACAAGCTGCACAATGTAACAGTCCAACTTCAGGTTCCGTCCTGGCCTGTTTACCCACTGAACTGGTAAGGAATTGTTTTTAGACACTCATTATATCATGGTTGCGTATCTATCAGGGCGTTTACCCTCCCTCCCTCCCTCCCTTCCTCTCCCTCCCTTCCTTCCTCTCCCTCCCTTCCTCTCCCACGTGATGCTTTGGCGGCCTGTAACGCTGCAAACAGAGAACTTGACCCATCCCAATTGTTGCTACCCAGTAAACCTTCTATAACTTGTGGGAGGCCTTAATGAAGTTTATTGCTATTACTGTTACGGTAACCGTTGCTATGATTATACCTTTCCTTACTTAATACCTTGTGAAGCCTAACTACTTAACATCTGAATCTTTGATTTTGAGAAGAACACATCTTCATTATTTTGCCACTACCTTTCGTCAGGCTCTCACTTAACGGCGTGTGGGAACTACGATAGATCACATGCAATCAAACAACACTCACTTGCATTTCATAGTCCATCCCGTTATTTGAATACATTTTATTTTGAATACTTAACACGAATTCCAGCTTAGCCATTAGTCATTTTACCACCCTGAAACAATGTCAATAAGCAATTTTCACGATATGCGATACAGATGAAGAAGCAAGTGAGTTTTTTCTATATGATGACTACTGAATCGTTTTTTTTAACGAATCGACTCATTGATCATTTTATTGAAAATACTGTCACACTCCTGATTTGGTATAAACCAATCGCCTCAAAATATGCGACGCAGATGAAGAAAAAAGTGTGTCTTTTCTATAATCTGATAACCTGGTAGAATTTTTACAAATCGAATCCCTTTTTTATGATATTGAAAATGCTGCACTTCTGATCTGGTATCGATCCATTCCCCCCCCCCCCCCCCCCCCCCCCCCAGCCTCCTTCATCACCCTGTTGTGGTTTTATAACTACATAGGTCGTCAGCCTCCCTCCAGGGGTGGTGAAGGGGGTCGGCTAGCCACCCCCCTTTTGCTTAGTTCTCAGTTTTATTCTCAGTAAGCCACCCCTCCTTTTTTCTTACATTCCTGGTAAAACCTTCGTAATAACCTTTGCAAGCTTTATTTTGCTTAAATTGGTTCGTGTTTTTGGTTTCAGACTGAAAATCTTCTGGAGTTAACTCCCGTAGTGTGTTGCACACCGGATGTGATCCTAGGTATATGTAGCCTGAAGAACAGTGATGGAAGAAAACTATGTGCGCGTGTTCTTTGTAAAAGTAAACAAAGCGATTAGATACAACACAACGATATCACTAATAGAGAGAGTCACTTTATTTTATACTAAATTATAATGTAACAATAAATGAAAAGCTAAAAGCTTGTTTAAATGACGTCGATTGTGAAGCTTTGTTTTACAACTGAGGCGATTGTAGCAAGCGATTTCGATCAATTTTGAGAAGGCGTTTGTTAAACTCCTTTTTCGTAGTTATCTAGTCATTTATAGTATTTATAGTATTTCTAACAACTTTTATTCAATGGCAGAACACAGCTAATTCACAGATCGAATTTGGTGGAAATTTAGAGGGGGAGTATATGTGGACGGCAAATATTTTCGATTTTCATATGTGGACTACAAATGTTTTCGATTTTTCGTCACATGTGCTAGCACCCCTCACCGGAGAACCAAGCCAGGAAAACCCTTTGAATTAAGACGTAGCACCTATAAATACTCTACTTCCGTGTGATCCCAATATGTATTTATCCGATCCAGTCACCATGTATTGAAAAAATCCGTATTGCAAAAATCTCTAGTATCTTCTATTTCCTGATGGGAATGTTTTCATTCTGCAGGGTGTAATTCACTCGTTATTACCACTGATTTTTGTTGTATATTTTTAAAAAAGTATTTTTGAAGTTTTGTGGCGTAGTAATGCAGTGTTTTCCTGCAAGAGATTATTATTACTTCATATTCTCTTGTTCCCTGACAAGAATGTTTTCATTCAGATAGTTTGAGTATACCTTATTATAGGAAATTAACGCTTGGACATAATTTAAATTCACTAGACTTTAAATTAACGCAATTCAGAGGGGAAAATGCTCTCAAATGAAGGAAATCAACGCGAAAAGGGGCTAACGATTTTTAAAGGAAGGAAATTAACGCGATCGAGCCAAACAACAAATCAAAACAACTTTATTAACAGCTGCAAAGTCGGTCTTTGACGTGGCATAACATACGACTAACATGATATTAGGTAACCTAAAGTCGGTAAATATCCTCTAAACGTAGGGATCAATTAAAGGAATGGTAGCACAGTGAGATAGACCCGGAGGATAACGCGAATTTCAAAAATTCACGTTAAATAGGTGAAGCGTTAATTTGCTATAATAATTCAAGTGGTAATATAGTGTCTTTGTTCGGTATGTAAATGTATTGTTGATGTAATCTGCTTTCGCTGTGGTAAAAACAAAAAACAAAAACGGTTCACTGTGGTAAAGATATATAGTCTTTTTTCCCCCAGGTAGAATCAATGCATTTGCACCAATATCTTACTATATCGCTTTTTTCATTTACCTTAAATCAAGTTTTTAGACGATAGATCTAGTTTTGTCTTGCATATGGTTTTAGTAAAGAAAAATTCGACTCTTTAGCAGCCGTTCTTCACACCTACGTGTTTCATAACCTGAACAATGTGGTCAGAGGGAAGGCAAGAAAAAATCACGCAAAGATGAGGGCAATAGGAGCTTGAGTTTGTTTATAATTTCATTAGAACTTAGTGAAAATCGCCAAAGTAGAAGATTGCTCCGATCCATAAATGTTGGGATCAGTTTCCAAAATGTAGGCTAAAAACTGAATTCTTTCGCTCTTTATAAAGGACCCCGAAGAATGGCTTTTTGCGCCGCTCCCTACCCCCACCCCGTTGTCCACGCCTAAATACCAAAAAACAGGTTTGTATCCAAGTTGTAAGAATTTTTAAATGAAAATGAAAGCCAAAAACACTTTGAATAGCCTTCTGTGACTTGTGGTCTCAGATGATTGAAGGCCAGGGCATGTGTTACAAAAAATTATTCTGACAATCACATCAAACACTATTTGCGTAACGCCTTCAGCTGTTTTGATATTTTATATTTTAGTATACAAACACCCCTATTACCTTGTATCCCGCAGCTACAATTGTGTATTTTGAAAAAAATGATGCCTAAAAACCAGATATCTTAGGGTTTTCTAGGAAACAAACCCGATCAATTCTGTCCGGATCGGAACACAATCAATTTTGTCTGGCTGTATGTTATCTGTGTGAACAGGCACGGTAATTTGCATATGAGATGTCTGTGTACACGGTTCGAACTGGTTCCGATCAACAATACACGAGTACTAACTCGTTTGACTAGTTTATGTTCATCTGGTTTTCTCGATAATAAAATAAATTTTCAAGCCAAACGAAAGCGTGTTGAGTTTGAACGTGTACTCCTGCCACTCCAGCACAGGTTGATGGGTTTTCCTCTCTCTACTCTCCTGCTTAACCCTTCAAATTTACGATTTTGTCCTCAAATTTTTGTGTTTCGAGAATTGAAATTACCATCGTTTAGTACAACATATCTTTCATGATCGATGGAGGAAAGTTCTTCTCGCCTAACAAAGAATATTTGCATTTCAATCACATCTTTATTCGTTTTATCTACATCTGCCCTTCACATTACTGTAGCAGTACAAAAACATTTCGCTGAAGCGGCCGTAGTGACTTTAGGAACGTTCATCGCTGCTTACCTATTGCTCGAGATATGGCTAATTATGTACTATTTTCAGAAGAGGTTTTGGGTTCAGTTGAAGTTTATCTGCTTGATAGCTATATGCAGCCATATTCTATCGACTTTTCTGGCGTCTGTGATGACTTACATCGAGCACGAATACATATTGCTTGTAGCGTTGACGGTCATGTCTTGGATCTCGCTATTCGTGTTATTTTTCATCGTGGCGTTCGGATTGAACCACTCTCTTCCATACACAAGTGAAAGCGAACCAATCGCTCATGTGTGACTTTAGTTGACGTCGACTTGATCAGTGTGTTCAAACAGCGAGCACTGTCGCTTATATTATTTCAGAGCTCGGGAGGAAACGGATGAAAAAACCCCGAGCTAGCGCTGGATCTGCTGGAGAGCGAGCTGAAAGGCGAATGCTAAATACGGCAACGGGTCAACTTTGGAAAAAAACTCATAACACGACACTGAAACCTGGTATGTATTTTATATCGATTTCAACGCCAGAAACTGACGTTCAAAACAATTTCCCCAAATGTTTTCGTTCTACACAGCAACGTTTGATAATCCTAATACGAGTGAAATGAATATAATTACAGCACTACGTAGAAAAGGGACACAAAAGCTCTTCATATTGCACAGAATCTCAGGGAAAAGGCAAAAACAAACGGTCGGTGAAATTTCGCCTTCTTTTATTTACTGTGGACAGTCCTCGAAATCCAAGACGAATGAAAATACTTCATGCGTGTGATTTAAAGAAACGTCTATCATAATTGCTTTACCAAAATTACTAGTATTGTTCCCTATAATCTTGACTTACTGTGAGAGACACCAGGGTGGCTGTTCTTTGTTTTATAAACGAATTACAATGGCAAAGTTGTTCGCGAAGAAACAAAGAATATGCAAATAATTTCCAATAATATAGAATACGCGGTAAATCGCAGTAGAGTGCAAACAATATACCTTGAAACTTTAGTAATACTAAAGAACACAATTTCATGCAAATTCCATTGTTTTCTATTGTTTAATTAGCACTATTTTGTACTATTTAGTAATTAGTGTTTCACGGGTTAATTGTTTGCACTCTACAGCGAAAATGATATAAAAATAATATTTTCTATTCTTCCTATTTATTTGTGTCATCTGCTATGGCTAGTTTGTTGCTGTTAATGTTTTTATGAGCCAAATCTTCCTTACTTCTTCATGTAAGACTACTAAATTTTAAGCTTAGGTTTTTTTGGACTACACGAAGTACTAAGCCTGCTTCATAATGTATGGCAGAGTGGGGGGGGGCAGGTGAAAATTTGAAATGTCCAGAATAATTCTCAATACCCCCCTTAAAGTCATTAAAAAAATACGGTTCCCCCTAAGCAAGGCTTGTAGCTTCTTCCAACAATTGTGCATCCCCTCATTTTTCTGATAAAAATTTGCACATTCCCCTTTTTCCTACCAAAATTTTCCCGAATCCCCCTCAATTTCATCTGCCCCCCCCCCCCCCCCCCCCCCCCTCTCTGCTATACACTATGAATGCAGCCTAACCCAATTGTTCGATTGCATGTTACGTCATCGCAGACTCTCGAGTGAGCGTTATAACAAAAGATTTTTGTCTTTTAGCTCTCTTGGGAATGCTTGCAACCCATGCATCAATACAACTAGTATTTACGTCTTTCCCAAGCAAAATTTATACAATATTATATTATATCAACCACATCTACAATACTTGTTTGATCATATCTTTACGTGCAGTTCAATGATGAAAATTCCGCAAAAATACATAATAGATTGATAGCATTGCGTAAGATGGCATCTCAAATAAACGTTTTTTCCAAAATCTTGCGGTCACAATAAAAAACGGCACCACAATGGCCACAATGCTTTTGTCTTTTAGTTCTCTTGGGAATGCTTGCAACCCATCAATACAACTAGTATTTAGGTCTTTCCCAAGCAAAATTTATACGATATTATATTATATCAACCTCATCTACAATACTTGTTTGATCATATCTTTACGTGCAGTTCAATGATGAAAATTCAGAAAAAATAGATAATAATATAGATTGATAACATTGCATAAATGGCATCTCAAATAAAAAATTCTTCCAAAATCTTGCGGTTACAATGTTTTCCCCTTGATCACTTTAAGCCACGTGTCATTCCGCCCTACAGTATCATTTCTTTGTTTATCGTTTACGTACGAGCTAGATTTTGAAGGCGTAACATAAATATGGATAAAACTCAAACCAAAAATGTCCCCCTCAAGAGAGTGACACGTGGTCTTGAATGTGAAAACTTTACGGCCAAGATGATCTTTTCCAATAAATATTTTTTATAATAAGACTCTCTATTTAACCGATCTATCCAACTTAGCCTAGACCCCTTGCCTGTAACGTCAAAGGAGCTCGATCTGGGGGACAAAACAGAACAATTCTATAATCTCCCGAAAATTGGAACCTATTGTTTTGTACCCAAGATTGAGCTGCATTCCAAAGTGCTGCAAGGGGTCTATAGTTAACGTTAACCTATAGGTTGCAATCAATAGACGTCACTTCCGGTAATAGCTCTTTTTTGATGGCTTGTAGAATACTGGAGGTTGTTTTGATCTCTTGTTTTCTGGTTTGATGTCGTGAAAATAGTCAAATACAATAGTTTGAGGACTTATTTTGATATGTTTTGACTTAGCATCTGCTAGTTGCCCCCCAGTCAACCGCTTGTTTGCCCCCCAGTCAACTCCAAAAAGTAACGTGATTGATAGTAAGCAATACGCATGTTTGGTGTAGCACGTAGGAATGCAGCTCAATTTGGAGGACATTTTATAGGTTTCCAATTCTCTGGAGATTAAAATTCTAATGTTTTGTCCTTCAAATTGAGCTGCTTTGACGTCACATGCAAGGGGTCTATTAAGCTGCTTTGACGTCACATGCAAGGGGTCTATCAAAGAGTAGAACACAGAGCGATGTGTGTAAGGCAGACAAATGTAAAAACGTGTAAATGGTTCAACGGAGACCCAATAGTTGCCAAAAGTAGAAGGGAAGGAACTTTACTTTTCGCAACGATTGCTGCAACTTGCAACATTTTTCAAATTGCGCTGTAGGTTACACACTGCAATGCTCCATGCAACTTATGTCGCAACGGGGTTGTGACGATTGCAGAAAAAATTGCTCCGTGTAATCGCGCTTTAAAGCTGATGTACTTCTCATGGATGCGCGCAACTAGTTTTATCTTGCGAAAACGAGCTAGTTGTCAGCCAATGAAATGAAACATCTCTACGTACTTACAATTCCAAGCGTGTAAGCCGACTATATTTGTACATAACGAACTTGAAGCAGAAATCATTGCATCATGTAGCTTGATATTTGACATCAAGAAAATAAACGAGAACAAAAAAGGAAAGAAATGAGATGAGATTAGATAAAAATGAGAAGAAAAAAGGAAAAGAAGGCTGCAAAATAAAACTAGAAATAAAATAAAAACCGATATATGTGGTGATATATGTGGATTGGCTGATGCTATCAATACTTCTTCATTTCCATTCCTTCTGTATCACCCATATTATTAGACTTCTTACACAACAAAATCTTAAGGAATTCTGAACGAAATGCACTGTTCAAGATACCATAAATAAATGGGTTAATCATGCTTGAGCTGTAGACTAAAAAGGTGTAAACTATATGAGGCGCCCGACTCTCAAAACGTCTAGGGAAGATGAGTTGGAGATACGCGATGCCAAAAGATGGGAGCCAACAGCAAGAGAATCCAACCATGATAGCGACTATCACCTTGGTAATGCGAATTTCTTCTATGTTTGGGTTGAGCGGGTTTTGCCGACGTATAGAGCGAATAGTTACCAAATTATGGGTTCTTATTGTACGGAATAGTTTGAAGTAACAGAAGAAGACGGTTGTCAATGGAAGAAGTGCGAAGATCAATCCAGTGATGATGTTCCAAGTATCGCGGAACGTCTTGTCCATCAATTCTATATGACACACAAGTTTCCCTGGGTCGAAGTAAAAGATGTTACCGTTTAAACACGTGAATATCGTTACGTACGATATACAAACCAGCCAAATGGTGACAATCATGATCATAGAGTTCCTATTTGAGAAGATGATTCGGTAAAGAAGTGGCTTAGCGACACTTATGTAGCGGTTTGCCGCCACCAAAGCAACAGTAAGCAGAGAAACGAATGCTAAAACAAAGAATATGAATCCATGCACTTGGCACACGAAGGTACCAAGTGTCCAGCGTCCTTTGATGAGAGCAATGGTAGATAATGGCATGCAAGTCAAAGCCATTAAAATGTCCGACACAGAAAGAGAGAGAATAAAGAGGTTAGTCGAGATTCGTCAAAGACCGGAATTTTTCACAACGGCCATCCATACTAAAATATTTCCAGATAAAGCTAAAAAATCAATTAGCGAAAGAGAAGTAGCCTCTAAGATAACTTGCCATCTAGGTAGCGACGCTAGCTTTGAATGCAGGGTAGAGGCATTCGTTGTTAGGTTCATCCTGGTATAGTCGAACTGCAGAATGGAATCGTTTGTTGAGAAAACACTCAAATCCAACAGATTTAATCGGTTCGATCCGATTCCGGCCCACTATGAGCCAGTATGTCAATTATCTAGTATACTTGTGCTACAAACGATTCTTTTTTGTGTGCTCTCGACCAATGACTTTGGAAGACGATTTACTTTGATCTTTGCTGTGAGAACTGATGTAAGACAATCACTCCCTTTAAGTTGTAAAGGATTCTTACTAGACAATAAAGGCGATAATCCTCGGCTTATCACCGTCGAACTTTATTACCCCACCTGCCTTTTTTTCCTCAATAAGAAAATCATCTGCGAACAAAGATAAAAAATTACCGGATGTAGATAAAAATAGGTTGTTTTTAAAACAATAGCCTAGGGAAAATCCTACAAGCATTGGCCCCTCGACTACTTCAAAGTGGAACACTGGAGTACAGCCAAACTTGAATAACTGTATGCTTTAAAAACATATTCCTATTATTTTATCGGTCTGTGTGATGGAATAATTCAACTCAAGCGTTCTTGTTTAGGCAATCAAATATAGTGAATGCTTCAAATAGAACCGCATCCGCTGCGCAGAACTGGATTCTTAAAACTCGAGAAGTAATCTTCCTGCTAGTCTTTTGTTCCCAAAACTCGTCATACTAAGTACGTTTTATTTTACGAATTAATAATGTTTACAATTTATATTTGTATTTTTTGATTAACATTACAAAACACACAAAATTTCTTGATTTGACTCATACAGGAAAAACCTTTCCAAAACTCACAAATATTTACTTTCGTTCAATTGAAGTTTCTTTCTTCGGCCTTATTTCTTCAAATATATATTTTTTAATTTTACAAGTTTTCATTAACCTTGACGAAACTCTATCCTTATACACATTATCTTAACAAATTTTACATCCTAAATTTGCAATATTCTTCGTAATTTCTATTTTAGAGTTGGATTTATAAATCATACTGAAAACCCTGGCGTGAGGCACAAACGTTTTTCTAAAACTTTTGAGATCATATATTATGTTTATTTACTTTCATTTTTATTATCTTTTCCCTTGTCTCGATAGCTTCCCTTGATAGCTTTCGTTAATAACAATATCTTTCGATATTTCTGACATATTATATATGACTATATCAACATATGCATAAAATTAATACATTAGTTTCGAACTTTTATCACAGACCTAACACCTTTGTAATAATATCTTGGAGCGACTGATCGTCAAAGAAACAGGAAAATAGATAGAATCGATATTCAAAAAAAATTACATAGAAACATTTTGATTTTTTTCCTGTTAATCTTGCATCTAAGATTATTTTGAAAACGAAAACAAAGATGAATATTCTAAATAAACTGATAAAGGTAAGACCGTAAGGCAATCTATATTTTTTCAGAAGTTCATAAGTTATGGACTTCTGATTTTTTCAAAGTTATTAGGAACACTAAAATTCTTAAATGAATGAATGAGTTCTATGGCGGGTAATCACAGCCTTAAAGGCCATGCAATTCGTGTGCCAACGTGACTCGGTTCCGTGTTTTCTAAGCTACTTGCAGATGATCAAATGTCGTTGTTCAAATAAACGACCAACAAACACATGTTAACAAGATCAATCATAGAGATTGTAGATTAAGACCTTCCGGGAATATTGATTTAGATTCCGCTTTTTAGTCTAATTAATTGAGTAAGGCCAAAGGCAAAGACCTTTACAAAGAATACGAGATAAAATCTTAACATTCACAAATGTATTTGTCACCAAAAAAAGGGAATAAAAACAAACAAGCAAGCAAAAATGAGCAAACAAAAGCCAAAAGAAAAAAAGAAAAAAGAAAGAGAAAGAGAAAGAAAAGATAAATAAAAATATAATTTTTATTTTGCGTAAAGTAATTAAATAAACACACAAATTAATAAGTATGACATATCTGACTATAATCATTTGCAATTTTTCTCCGACTAACGATCTCTAATTTTTTTTTTTTTTTTTCATTTTCGTTAAAAAATTTTTTTCCATTTTCATTAACTTTTTTTCATTTTCGTTAAAAATTTTTGTATTTTTGAAAACATCCCTCAGCGAATAATTTTTTTCAAAGTATCATAATTATTCTCATTATATTTGTGTGATAAATTTTTCTCTTTTTTCAATATTGTACGAATGAAAAACATAAGAAACTTGAATAAGATCATTCTAAAAATTAAAAAATTAAAATCAAAATGCACGAAGAATCCTTAAGCCCCGTTTACACTAGCGATTTTTGTTGCCATTTTTTATCGATTTTGTCCATAATAAATAATGGTAAAGAATTTACTTGTAAAGCGTTTGTCAGGATACCAAGATTTTCCTAGACGAATGTCTCTTTTGAAGGATGAGACAAAAGATTTCATATTTCCGAAAATTGTCACAAAAATCGCAGCAAAAATCGCCGCAAAAATCGTCAGTGTAAACGGGGCTTTAAAATATTACATCTACAAGCGTTTGTCAGTGAATATCCGTAATGGCTTTGACGTAAAGGTTTTCATGTTAGCCCAATAGCTAGCACTATGAAGTGTCTTATATCTCAGTAGAGAGGATGTAGTACCTTCTGATGATACGATGAAGACACTCGAGCCGTGAGCACTTCGAGTATTTTCCGGTTTAATACTTCCCGAACTTTCTACTGTTTCAAACCATTTTAACTTGAAGCATTGAGTTCAAATACATCAAGTGATCCAAATAGATCTTATTTCTAATCGATTGGCTCAAGGGATTATTTACAGTATGCATTTTTTTTAAATAGCTAAAAACTTGAAGTGTTCACGGTTCGAGTGTCTTCACTGTAACAAAATAAAATAAATTACATTTGACTTAAAGTACTACAGAGTTACAAAATGTGGATTTTTTTAAAGCGGCGGGATATTTTTAGTACGCCGCACCTTTACTTGAAAGGTAACCGTGCCTTTACTTGAAAGGTAACCGTGCCTTTACTTGAAAGGTAACCGTGCCTTTACTTGAAAGGTAACCGTGCCTTTACTTGAAAGGTAACCGTGCCTTTACTTGAAAGGTAACCGGGCCTTTACTTGAAAGGTAACCAGGCCTTTACTTGAAAGGTAACCGGGCCTATACTTGAAAGGTAACCGGGCCTTTACTTGAAAGGTAACCAGGCCTTTACTTTAAAGGTAACCGGGCCTTAGCATACAATCAAGGTGGATAACTTAGTCACCACAATGCCTGTCAAATACTAAAACCCGTTTTCTTTTCTTAACTATTAAAAGTATCGCTAAAAAAATGCATAAAAACCACATAAGGTGGGCCGTGATAGTAAGGGAACATTGATTTCATAGAAAGAGAGGGAGGACAGGAGCGATTAAGGATAGGGCGATCAAATATTTTTCTCTGGTAATTATCAGTTTCTTATTATTTTTATTTAAGGGCCATTTAAAATGTTCAAGGCTAAGCTGGGGGGCTAGCAAATTGGGCGCATCTTTACAGCTATTTCTCCGCCCCCTTCCTCCCCTCCTAAAAAATCAATGCTCCCACTACTCTTATAACTAACAAACCTGCTTGACACGGGCACGCTGTAATACTAGTAGCTGTCCGTAATAGCGAGGTGTCCGTATTATTCGGGTGTGGGATCATAGAGTTTTACTGTAATTGTTATAGGTAATCTTGAGTGTTGTAGTAGGAACTTGAGAGCACTTAGGGTCTTTAGACCAACATTTGTACAGTATTGCCTTATTTCTTGATTGCGGGGCCTTTGAGTAATAAAAAAATAAAATAAAATATACTTAATTTTGAGAATATCATGTCAAGTACTCCATAATGTTGAATATTCTTAAAACGGCTTGATTATTTTTCAATAGAAGACCTATCACGTCCATGGTAAATGAGGAAGCAAAGTAAAAGTACTTGGAAATTGATCAAATTTGTCGCCGCGGTCAACGCCAGCCAAACACTTCGAGTGCGTAAAGTATTAATGCATGAGCTGATTAGCTTTCTTCTATCCTTTTATGCAATCGGTAAAATTCTAGTGAATAATTCTGGGCTACGCGCAATACTTTAAAGCATTTTCGGGAATACAAGTATTTTTCAACAAGATTGCTGGAGCGGAGTGTGATGTGTCATTCCACTAAGAAAAAAGCTACGGGATTGCTGCAAATAATGACAAGGTCTTTCTACAACTTAAATTTTTAAAAAAATATTTTTAAGGGAAGTGACACGTGGTCTGAAATGTAAAAACATTCCCCCCAAGGTAAAGAGTTCCATCTATCGATACTGTTGACCTATCTTACTTGGCTGAGCTCCTGTTATGTACAGAGCATATTTTGTACAGGTCAGCGGAAGTTGTATCGATTATCAAAAACTTGAACACAAGATGCCACGACAACGATGAGAGTTATAATATGTGTGCCTGCTCATTCACACGATATCTTCTCTAGATAAAAGGGAATTTTGTTTCAGTGCTTACCTATATATGCGCATAAAGTTTTCTTTCAAAGATTGGCGTTATCATCTTTTTGTATGTTCCTATAATCATATTTTGGGTGTCCATCAAACGGTACCAGAAAACCATTTATAAGACACTGGAAGAGCCATTCAAGACCCACCACAGGGATCCCAAGCATCTCTACTGTGTGTCTTATACTAGCAGGCAATGTATTGGTTCCAGAAATGATGACGTCACATATGATATCGAAATCGTCTAGCTGAGCGGCCCGGACTGGTCGATTCGGAAGCTTACCAACCACTTCAGATCCCGCAGCAAGAGCTACGCTTGCCCAAATATGTTTAAATTTCTTATCGCCATGAAGATAAACCTAAGACAAAAAGCCGAAACTAAAATAATTATACGGTGATCAACTGGGTCTCACCAAACGCAGCATTCCGGCGGCACCAGAGCGCGGGTGAATGGTACGATATTAAGATTGCAACCTATTTTTACTTCGAGTTTTATTGATACCCTGAAACAACCTTTTGAACTGACCAAGGGCTCGGCTAATTCACATGAGTGGAATTGGAATTTAGCGTGTTGTAATTGTAATTTTACTCGAAGGGAGTAAAAACCGTAGAAAAACACTCGAATCAAGGGAGAGACCTAACAAACTATACTCACATGTGATGCCGAGTTCAGGAATCGAATTTGAAACCCCAGGGGGGAGAGGCGAGTACAATACCACTATACCACCCTTGATTACCTGAACCCAGACCTATTCTTACCTTTAACCCCTGGAGAACCTTTGGCCTTGACTGTGTCTGACATTCCACCACTTCACCAGTCTCCAGGCTGGTACCAGCCGGCAACAAGTACTTCTTATAATCTTGAAGCCGGTCGAGTATCGAGCTATCGTTAATCCAGCTATGGTGGACTATGGGGATGTTGTAAGAAAGACATTGGAAGAACTTTTTTGTTCTTTGGTGGGAACTTGATACAAGAAAGCACTGGTCTGCTCCAGAAATCTGCGTCTCCTCGAAGTCCTTCAAAACAACGCCTCCACCAGCTTCAATCTGACGGACAAGATGCTCTCGGCTGAACTCCACGAACTCGCTCTCGCTGTCAGGGGAATCATTTTTGTGAGCTTTTTCTTTTACATTATGGCAACCCGTGATCAAAAAGGCGAATCCAGCGAACAGGCTATCGTCAGAAGGAAGAGGGCCCAGTGCGCTTGTTTCCTCGTCATGATCATCCTCTGCTTTTTCTTTTTGTTTTCTAGGTGACGTTCTTGTTGGTAAAATCTTTGCTAGTTCTCTTCTGGCTCCGCGTTTCTCACGGGTTCTTTTATTAGGTTCATCACTGCTCGCTTCACTGCTGCTCTGTACAGTCTGGTTACCTCGACACGATGTTGGCTGCTTTCGATTCTTCCTGAAGGACTTCTTCCTTGAAGATTTAGGCGTTTCATCGTTGGGTTTCGTAGTTTTGGTAGTGGAAAGACTTGTCATAGAAACACCGCGATGATGCGTTAAGTCGTTAGAGCTACCGCTTGTATCTTTAGCACTCGTAGACAAATCTGTGCTTTTAGTTCTGGACCCTTCAGCGCTAACACTTGAACTACTTGTTCTTGAAAGGCTGCTACTACTGTTGAAAATAGCAGCAGCTTGCTCCTCGTTTATTATAACCTTTTTAGTGGGGTATCTCTTGATCTTCCCCCTCTTGTCCTTGATCTCGTAGCCATTTTCACCCTCACTCCTATAATGGCCCGCGATGACCCCTGGGTCGTAATATCCATCGCTGTCTTGAGCGAGGACGTGCTGGCCAACATGAAGAGAATCCCTAAGAATAAGCCTTTCAGCGCGCACTTTGCGTTTGTCTCCGTCATCGAAAGTTACATTATAAAACCCCAGTTTACTTGCACCAGACGTTAGAACCCCCGGATAAAAATAATTGTCGGACCAATGGGCAAATACTCGAGTGCCCGGTGTCAAATTTAAAGCTGTTTCAGGGGTTCTAGAGCTTCTCGCTTTTACTTCTGCGATTTTTTCAGTCGATTTTCGTCGAAGTAATGGCGGAGATTTACTGCCATCGTCTTTCAACGGGTTCTTTTTCGGTGATTCTGATGGTTTTTCTTTTGTCTTGCCATCCGCCTCAGAAGTGTCGTCACTCGTTTTTTTACCTTGATCTGAAGATAATTTTTGTCTCTTTGAATTTTCGCTGTGTAATTCCTCTTTATTTTGATTGGTCCGTTTCTTGCCCCTAGGGGATTTTCTGTTACCTTCCATTGGCTGTGTAGGTGGTGTTGTTTGTGGTGGACGCAAGATTTCGGAGATGGAATCATCTCGTTGAAGGAAATTCACTTCCTCTGTTTCATAGTCTTCCACTTGTTCAGTTTTAGGGAGTTCTTCTTCGACAAAAGAAGTGTTATCAACAATTTCATTATCTTGGCCTTCCTTGGTTGTGATAATCGTGATGTGTTTAACAATTTTTGTTGTGATCGTTTTTATTATTTTTGTTTTGGTAACCCTGTGGAAACGTTGGACTGACGAATCGTCTCCCGATGCAGCTGAAGATCGCCCGGAATCAATTTTTTTATTGTCTTTATCTGATATTCGAATTCCGTCAACATTTGACTCGCGACTTGGATCAATTCTTCTAATCTTATTGACTTGTGGGTCCGAATTTGTTGAATTTCCTGACGCAGACTGCTCTTTCGGGAGCTCGAGGCCTCGTTTTCTAGATTTGCGCCTACTCATTGGTGGATGTTTAGAAATGTCATCTTGTGACGTGAACTCAAAAGGGTTGTATTCATCATCTTTGTCATTTTTGCGCCGTCTCGAACTGCTTGTCACATCCCGTACTTGCGCAAAGACAGACAGTTCCATTGTTCGAGAAGCTTCTAGTGGATCTGTGGTGGACGAAGAACTGGATGACGACTGTGGACCATGCATCTGGAAAATGATTTCACTCTCACTTTCGCTTTGTCTTGGCATGGAGAATGTTAGCGACGGAGTAGTTTGTTGTTTCGTCCTTGATATAACATTAGACTCTAGTAAGAGTAAAAGCGTTCAAATAAATAAATAAATGAATAGATAAATAAATGAATGAATAAATAAACAAACAAACAAACAAACAAATAATAAATAAATAAATAAATAAATAAATAAATAAGTAAATAAAAAATAGAAAATAAATTAAGTAAGTAAGTAAGTAAACAAACAAACAATGAATCGATTAATCAATAAATGGGATAAGATGGGATGGATAAATGAATGAATGAATGAAGAAATAAAGAAACGAAGAAATTAATTAATTATTAAAATCTAAATCTAAGTTAGGCCATTTTCACGAACAGATCGAGTGACTCAAATCCACCTTCTATAATCAAGGTGCTTTTTCCATTGTTTTTAAAGAGATAGGTTCACGAGCCTGTTAGTGTAAATGGCCTATAACTGGAGGATCGTTTACCATTCGTACGGAATCTATTTTTACATAATTTTATACCTTGAAAAAAGATTCCAGGCGTCTCACAGACTGTCGTTGGTAAAGCTGGCTGTCGTGATCGCATGGGAGGTGGCGTCGTGCACGTGACGGGGCGTAGAGGTTCGGTAGTCGTAGGCAGTGAGAAATGGAATCCAAGTCCAGTAACAGAATCACTAGATGTTTCAGATGATAGTGCTGGAACTATACTTCTATCAGGAGCATCGTCCATCTCGTCAAGTTCCAAAGGTTTAGGAATCGTAAGACTTTCCGAAGCCTTTAAAGCATGGTCTTCATTTACGTCATGTTGCTGCAAGGAACGATAGTCATCCTGGGTATCCTTGACAACAGGCCCGAGGATTGATTGGCTTTGGGTACAACCGCTATTCGAATTTTGGTTCTTCAATAACGAACTTAAGGGTACGACAACATTACTTGTTACATCAGTAGAAGCTGTCGATAAAGGTGTGGCAGGAGAAGACGTGATCGGAGGCTCTGGATTTGAACCACTTGAATCGTCTTTCCTTGAAAGTACTGCTGTAAAAGACGTGCTTGGGGCAGGGGGACTGGAGGGCTCTGGAATCAGGGGAGGGGAATCCATGTCGGATTGAGATTGAGAAAAATGAAGGTCAAAAGCCATCGACTGAGACCCCAATTCTGGCTCCTCTGCTTCATCTATTTGGACCCCTGTAAGAAAATATATTATGAGCCGAAAATTATAAACAAGGTGGCAAGATTGCGTAGCAGTAAGCGTACACTATTCATCATGTTACGTTTTATGCACTTAAATATTTGAGTCGATCAAACAAAAGATTCAAGATATTTACACCAACCTTCACCTGAGGCATTTGCTTCGTTTTGAAAGTTTTTGTCTTTATCTTGAGTACTTTCTTGAGTGGAAAACAGCAACGGGCAGAAAAGATCTTCTGACAATTCTGGTTGTGTGCAGGTCGATCCAGGACCGCGAAAGCCAGAAGTTTGAGGCGTTTCTTTATCACACGGAGTGCTAACTTTAGCGAGAGTCTTTTGCCCATCTATTAATGAAGGAGACAATGAAGGATTCATGTCAATACTCTCAGGTCTTCTATTCTCTGTGTTTTCGGATCTCTTTTTGATTTCTTCATTTGAATCATGTCCCGACTCACTGATATCCATGAGAAATTTAACGTGTTTTACCTCGGACGAACGATCATGCTTCAAAATTGAACTTTTGCTTGCTTCAGCAATACTCGGCATGTCCGACTGCCATGAATGTTGTCCATCTTGTTGAACAGAACAGCTTTCTTTTTCTTTCCCTAAACTATTGCTAGAAGCCGATGAAGTCGTATTAGACGAAGAGGAAGACTTCGAAGAAACTGGCTGCTCTTTCTTATTTTCTTGGATCACTTCCTGATGCCAACGCGGTAACCCAATGAATTCTTCATCGTCATTATCTGTCGTTATAATTGTTGCATCGTCATTATCTTTGTTGCATTGGTTTTTGTCCTGTTGGTTGATTAGTTCTTCGGGTGAAGGGAGCAAGCTAACTTTTCTCCAGGGATAGCGAAACGAGCTGGGCGATGGCGGGAGCTGGTCCACGGAAGACTCGCTGCTGTCTTTTTCGCTGCGGTTGGTACTTTTACTTGTAGTGTTCTGTTCTAGTGAAGAAGAACTCTGACCACTACCACTACTCGAACCATCTTGCAAACGTTTACTCGAGGACTGTTTGGATTTTGTGGGTGACGTCGGAGAAGCAGGAATAACTAACGGAACGCCTGTTAACGCTTCAGGAGATGATTTCACGATTCCAGAAGACGAAGATTCACTGCTCTCTTTCACCACTTCACCAGAAAAATGAAAACACTGAAAAGGTTGATTAGGAGGGATGCTTTGACTTGGAGGAGTTGGTTGCATATCTTGGTTTGATTCAAAAGGCGTGGAGGTTTGTATAGATAAGACTTGTCTCTGTAAGGACGAAACGCCACCCGAGGTCTTCTCTTGACTCAGTTTCTGTTCCACAGGGGTAGACCTATCTTGGGGGGTACATATTCTTGATACTTCTTGTGATGACATGGAATGCGAATCTTCTTTGTGAAAGCCAAACAAATCCTCCTGGGAAGAGCATTCTTGTTCATTCTGTTCTTTACTTGAATCACTTGCACTGTGCTCCTCTTTATCAACATTTTCTTCTAAAGACTCTAAGTGGGTGAACCCTTGACACTTCTGGTGCGTTGGACCATCTCTGCTTTCATTACTGGCCGAGGTACTAGAATCCAGTTCAGCTTGAGTGCGCATGACAAGGGGAAGGGGATAATGAGAACTTCCTGAAGAAACTCCATGTGAGTCACTAGACAAGCTGCTTAGCCCAGTACTGCTAACAGAACCTTGGTAGGCAGAGGAGCTGTTTGTCAGGTCAGATCTGTAGCCTAGCATACACACAAACAAAAAATATTTATGATTAGAATCACCACAAAAACAGTAATGCATTTATCAAGAGGACATAATGGCATAATGACATCAATGCATTATTCCTCCCTCTCAGCACTTTAAACACAGGGATCCCAATAACATTAAAAATCTAAATGCTTATGGAAATGTTTGTGGTGATAAGATTAAGATTTAGATTATCCATTTTCCTCTTAATTTCCATGACAATGAAAATAAAATGATTTGCTCAAGCTATCCTTAAATCAATTTTCTGGGGGGGGGGGGGGGGGGCAAAGTTAGAGTATATTAAATAGCAGACTTGAGGGTATATTATAAATAGTAATTGTTTCAATCAAGGCATTTGTGTCATATTTGATTAAGCAATATATGATTAATAACATAATATTTTCCATAAGAAGGCGTTTTAAGGCACAATGAGGCAAATGGAGGTGAAATGACCAAAATGGAAGTGAGTTTGAAAAAGTCTTATAATTATCTTTACCTCCACTTGATGATGAAGATGATGACTTTTTTGATAATGAAGCTACTATTGGAACATCGCCAACAATAGCTGTGGAAGCCTGGCTTATTGTCTCCTCTGCTGGACCAGAAGAATTTGTAGACAGACTGTTATCACTAAGGTAAGTACTTCTAGCCTCGTTTGGTTTGATAAGATCAGGAAGAGAGTCTGGACTACTAGTGGCTGGTTCTGAATGTGAGGTGTCTTCATCACAGGTGCTTGGTTCATGATGGCTATCATAGTTATTTTCGTTACCATCTCCACCAGCACCACCCCCACCCCCTCCAGGACCTTGTACCGGGCAAGTCTGGGCATGCCTTTGTACGTCGCTGCTGTTGTTATTATTGCTTCCTTGGCCTTGTTCAGATGTCTTGTTCTGATTTTTTTCATTTCCAGAACCACCAGCGCTCTTCATGACACCACATTGTGTTGCTCCAATACTTTCTTCCACAATTCTGGGATTTGATTTATCTGTATTCAAGGATTTGTCATCCAATGAATTTACTTTGCTTGAAGACCATCTTGACTCCGGCGATCGGGAAATGTTCAGCTGTTTTAGAAAGAAAGGATCGCTGTCCGATTGACACATTCTTTGAGAGGTTTCATTCTGTGAGCTCTGTACTATCAAACATGGCGTACTAACCTCAAAATCTTCGTTTAAATCCATAAAATATCAGTGTCATTTGTTGATACAACCCTTTTGCTTTCAAATCGAACGCCAAAACATCGGCAATTTACCCACAATGCTACAAGTCCTCAATATCCAACTGCATTGTGGGTAAGCTGGCGAGGTTGTCTTTCCAAGATGGCGTTTCGTGTGGCTCTTCGCAGAATTGGTAAGATTTTTGCACAAAAATATACATTTTCTCCCACTCTTTCACTAAAATTACTGCAGTTTTGCATAGCTTGATCATCTTCTGTGGTATTAGGACCGTTTTTGCGAAAATATGTGGATTTTTTGCCAGCTTTTTTTGGTGATACGATCAACTGACCGGGCTTTATAAACCACGTATGCAAATCTTTGTACACGAGTACATTGTTTCCTTAGTTTTGAATCAAGCGATGGTTTCAAGCGTAATAATGATATAAACCTCTGCTAGTTACTATTCCAGGGTGCATAGAAATTATTCCCATGGTACTACGTTACGCAATATGCTATAGTGCATAATACTCTAGTCTGTACTACCTGGAGGGGGGTTGGTAACGTTACCTTGCATATAGGGGCGCCTTGCATATAGGGGCGCCTTGCATATAGGGGCGCCTTGCACATAGGGGCACTTTCCATAAAAGGCTATCGGTTGAATGATATATGATATGAATTGTATACTGATGCAAACTAAAACATAGAATATATCGAATAAGGTCGTGTGAATGTAAAAGATTGAAAAAATCAAACTAAAACATGTGCGATTTACAAGAGTCTATCCGTGTTTTGAGACCGGTTTTAGCGAGAGTGTTTAGCGATCACTGCCTGAATTAAAAGCACGTTAAATCTTGCAACAATCACGTATTCATGCAGGGGTTTATAAACATCTATTGACTCCTAGTGCTGGTTGTATTACATGATTCATTTACAAGGATCTCTTTTATCAAATATAAGCCGAAAGCGCCATTACAGACATAAACTTCATAAACCAGTCACGTAAATATATCAGAGAAATGTTGAAAACCAAATTCGAAAAATTAACTTTACTGCTATGAAACAAACACCGTAGTGATCTACAGGATTAAGTGGTATCAATGTGAAAGTTTCGAGAGAAATTGATTCATTATTGTAATCTAGGGGCGCCTACTTACGTTACCTTGCATATAGGGGCGCCTACTTACGTTACCTTGCATATAGGGGCGCCTACTTATGTTACCTTGCATATAGGGGCGCCTACTTAGGTTACCTTGCATATAGGGGCGCCTACTTACGTTACCTTGCATATAGGGGCGCCTACTTAGGTTACCTTGCATATAGGGGCGCCTACTTACGTTACCTTGCATATAGGGGCGCCTACTTAGGTTACCTTGCATATAGGGGCGCCTACTTACGTTACCTTGCATATAGGGGCGCCTACTTAGGTTACCTTGCATATAGGGGCGCCTACTTACGTTACCTTGCATATAGGGGCGCCTACTAACGTTACCTTGCATATAGGGGCGCCTACTTACGTTACCTTGCATATAGGGGCGCCTACTAACGTTACCTTGCATATAGGGGCGCCTACTTACGTTACCTTGCATATACTATACCACACACTCATTTCCCGTTTTTTACGAACATTTTCATAGAGGAATTACAGAGCGATAATACATGGCTGTTCTTAACGTCTTTTTTTTTTTTTGAGTAAGTTTGTTTTTGTTGATCTCCTTGAGGTCCTAACTTTCAAGTCTGCTTGTGTGCAATAAAAATCATTGTTATTCATGCACTCTTTCTCATTAAATTTCGTCGCGTACAATAAATAATTTATCAACACTGCTTACAGCCAGACAATTTTACTTGTGAAGCTAGCTGTATTTTCGCTTTCACTCGTAACATAATCCGGCTGTAATATCTAATCATGATAATCTATAATAATAATATAATAATAATAAGCTTTATTTGTATAGCGTCTATATCAATAATTGTTCTAGGCGCTTTACAATCGATGATAATAATCCATATTATAATATATAATATATATAATGTAATCTATTATTATTATACATCTTTATCGTAAATGTTCAAGTCCTCGACCGTTTTATAACACGGGGTTGATATCATGATCAATATTTGTACTATCCTCTATTTATTCTTTATGGGACGCCCGATGTGTACATGGCGGTAACGCACTTTCTTAAAAGCAGTCAAATGAAACGAAGCAAAAGCAATCAAAGTAATAAAGGGAGTATCGGTTTTATTTTTAAAGATCCATGAAGAATATCAATTAATAAAAACGCCACGAAATGTTTGCCCAGTAAACGAAGAGGTTTTATTTTGTTAAACTCAAAAATGATACGATCCTATGATATTTAATTTATGTGTGTTTACCTCACCAGTTGCTCAGACCGCTTACTCTCATGAAACAGGATGTATCTTGTGAACGTCAACTTTGAAACAAAAGAATTTGACAATTTTTGATCTAAATTTGATTCATTCAATGTTTTCCGCCGCCCAATATGACGTACGTTTATAACTCGCACGAGAGACCGCAACAAGAGCAACAAGAAGGAGAGGGATTATTGAGCGATGTAGCTGGGAATTCATTGTTTTTTACGGTAAAGGCAGATATGGCAAAGCATTTACTTTTCACTCCAAATCACTGTAATGAAACAAAAACGTCCAGTAGTTTGTAATTACTTCCTTTATAATCTAATTGCTTGCTCTCTAATCTACCCGGCGCCACAATAACCTGTTCCTTTGCAAGGCGGCAGAGCCTCTATGAAAGCTCTGCTAAGAGAAAAAAAAACCCCGAAGAATGCAGCTTGCGGGAGATGCCTTGACGTTTCAATAAACGAACTATAAATATCAATTATTCAGCTTCACGGAATACCCATGATCAGTAATAACGGCACCACAATTTGACTCTCTTGGGAATGCTTGCAACCATCAATATGCAAGGTAACCTAAGTAGGCGCCCCTATATGCAAGGTAACGTAAGTAGGCGCCCCTATATGCAAGGTAACCTAAGTAGGCGCCCCTATATGCAAGGTAACGTAAGTAGGCGCCCCTATATGCAAGGTAACCTAAGTAGGCGCCCCTATATGCAAGGTAACATAAGTAGGCGCCCCTATATGCAAGGTAACGTAAGTAGGCGCCCCTATATGCAAGGTAACGTAAGTAGGCGCCCCTAGATTACAATAATGAATCAATTTCTCTCGAAACTTTCACATTGATACCACTTAATCCTGTAGATCACTACGGTGTTTGTTTCATAGCAGTAAAGTTAATTTTTCGAATTTGGTTTTCAACATTTCTCTGATATATTTACGTGACTGGTTTATGAAGTTTATGTCTGTAATGGCGCTTTCGGCTTATATTTGATAAAAGAGATCCTTGTAAATGAATCATGTAATACAACCAGCACTAGGAGTCAATAGATGTTTATAAACCCCTGCATGAATACGTGATTGTTGCAAGATTTAACGTGCTTTTAATTCAGGCAGTGATCGCTAAACACTCTCGCTAAAACCGGTCTCAAAACACGGATAGACTCTTGTAAATCGCACATGTTTTAGTTTGATTTTTTCAATCTTTTACATTCACACGACCTTATTCGATATATTCTATGTTTTAGTTTGCATCAGTATACAATTCATATCATATATCATTCAACCGATAGCCTTTTATGGAAAGTGCCCCTATATGCAAGGCGCCCCTATATGCAAGGCGCCCCTATATGCAAGGTAACGTTACCAACACTGCTGACTACCTGTACTACTGTACTGATTTACATGTCTGGATGCAGGTTGCTGTAGCTACAAAAATCACCAAGGCTTAAGCCCTTCAGAGAGCTTTGAATATTTTTGTATAAAAGAACAGGAATCATATTTAAAGCATTATACCAGGAGTGATGTTCTTACAACTTTTTTTAGTTTAAAGTTAGGAATAAATAATGAGCCTCACAATACCAAATTTACGTTTAAATTTCCTGAAGTTGTCAATAAACAATATGGATTGCAGGGCTAAAGTCAGTGTCTGTCTGAATGCCTCTAACAAGGATGGTCCTCTTGACTGGTCACATTGACTGGTCACATATCGATTTGGCTGGTCATCATGTGCGGCCATTAGGCAGTCATTATTTTTAGTGCTGGTTTGTCTCTCACTGGCATCTTAATTTTAGATTTGGCATAAAAATTCTAGTAGTTATAGTATACCAAAATGCAATTTTCGGAGTTTGAGGAGAGCCAACTTTTGTTTTAATAGTCCAGTTGTGAGTTCCAAATTACTGCTGTGTTTCTTGATTACAGTCTTATTTACTCAGGCTTAGCCTCAAATCATTGTCTAATTACTCGCAAATACCAATGGTAAAGTAAAGAATGCACAACTTCAACAATACGGGCACTTTGAAACTCGACGGACCTTGACTGGAACACGTGAATATTCTTCATAAAATCAACGCTAAGCCTGAGTAAATGATCTGTAATCAAGAAACACAGCGCTAATTTGGAACTCGAAAAGGGTCTATTGCTTCCATTTTCTTGTGTGCTGGCAATGCAATAGAATCTAAAATTGCTTAAATCTCACTGCCACTCCATCTGATTGATGTCCAGGTGCTAATATAGAACAGCTTGGTATTCGTCATGTTAGTGATAACCTCTATAACAACACTAGAAGTCATCTCATGATTAACAAGGACACAAGAGTCATCTGCCAGGGATTCACAGGAAAGCAGGTAACACATTAAGCATGTACATGAGAATATATAAATTATATATTTGTTGTAATGTTATCTAAGTGAACTGATCCTCAAAGTATATCAAGCAACTTATGCAGCTGTAAATTGCATAATTGCATCTTGAATGGAATTCCAGCACATGCCCTGGCGATTCCACATTCAACATTACACATGCAATTGCTAAAATGATGTAACTTAGTTAGCCAGGTCATTTTCATCTAGGCCTGAACGCCAGATGTCAAAAAATGTTGTAACCAGCTCCTGAAACTTGTATGTTTGTCAACTAAAATATCAAAAATTTTCAATTTCGAACCGGACCGTCTTTTCCTTTTAAGTTCTGGCTAACAAGTTTTTATGAGACTGCAAGTTAAAACATGTCTTGATTTTTGATGTTCTTGCCTAGACGCAAAGGATGGTAAGGCTGCATAGAGAACCTCACAGGTTTTATAATTCCAATAAACAAGGTCCCTGAAAGATGATTTAAATTTCTTGTGGAGTGAGGAAAATTGGAAAGCATGGAGACAACCTCTTGAAGTGCAATGTATAAGAGAAAACAAACAGAATCCCCATCATACAGCGGCAACTCTCTATTGGATCCCTTTTTCTAGGTTTTCATTGGATTTTGCTCTTTTTTCTCCAGGGTACTTTTCACAGCCAGCAGTCAATTGAGTATGGTACTAACATGGTTGGTGGTGTGTCTCCTGGTAAAGGTGGAAACACTCATCTTGGGCTTCCTGTATTCAATACTGTTAAAGAGGTAAACCATGAGCACTACACTCTAATTCAAGCTTCGCATTCATTGAAATTAACCAATCTGCAAAAGTTATCATTAATAAATAATTCGATGGTTTAGACTGGGTGGTGTGTCTGTTGTATATACCAATATTGTCAGAAATTGGTTGGTCAGTTTGTGCTAAGATTGGCTGTTAGGTTGTTGCATCTCCACCCAGAGTGTTTTTTGTTGTTGTGAATATGATAAACACAATAAACAGAGGCTGACAAGTCATTCTTAGTCTCACTTTATATATTAAACCCAGGCCAAAGAAGAGACAGGAGCTGATGCTTCAGTAATATACGTCCCACCTCCATTTGCCGCTGATGCTATACATGAAGCTATTGAAGCTGAAATTGGTCTTATAGTTTGCATTACAGAAGGGATACCACAACAAGATATGGTCAAGGTAGAGTTAATTTCAATTGATCGATTTATAAAACCGTTACTCAATCTTACACACAAGTTATTAGTTGATATGCATACCTTACAGTAGCTACCTCGAAAGACCAGTGAATTGAATAAAAGAATTGAGAATAATTGAAAGTGGTATTGAAACATGTTTTCCTTTGTATTATGACCAGATAAAGCATCGGCTTGTTAGACAAGGCAAGACACGTATGATTGGCCCTAACTGTCCTGGAATCATTAAGGTAATAGAAATCTCTGTTTGATTTTGACATGAGTTTGACACAGTGTAATTGGTGTGGCATCCCTTCTCATGACAAAATAAGGTACAAAAGACATTGTTATGACAAAAGAAATTTGTTCAAGACAGCCAAGGACAAAAGAAATGACTGCCATGTTGATATAATGAAAGACACTAAATCTCAACCAGCATGGTGACTATGATGTCATATGCTCAGCAAGAATCATATGCAAAATTGATTACAGTGATGAGGATGATTAGTATACCATGATTACATTTTATTATTCAAACAGTCTCATATTCTTTTATTTGTGCATTTCAGCCTGGTGCCTGTAAAATCGGTATCATGCCAGGGCATATCCATCAACCAGGAATTATTGGTGAGCATTACCTACATGTGTCGTGACACTTCTGCTGATAGTGCAGCAATCCTGTAAATACACTTTCCATCAAGGCAATAGATCATTGATCCTTGTAAGACCATGTAGCTTCAGCTTTGAATACTCTAAAACAGAGAATTGATAGATAGAGCTGGGGGAAACACTGATGTTAAATAAGGCTTTTTAACTTGCCACTCAAGAATAAGTGACTTAAATATCAAAATGATTACTCCTTGGGAAATTAACAAATGGAATGGGGAATTTACATGTATATCCAAAATGATTTGGACATTTTGTTGATATAACTGATGTGTATAAGGCCAAACAAAAAAATAAGTGTGTTTCCTGTTGCATGAGAAAAATAATTGAAGTCGGTAGGTACTGATAAAACAGTGGAAATGAGCTTACTGGGAACCCTGTGGTGCATTTGTGAATGAAAAAAATATTAGGCACAGCAAAAATCGGCAAGAAAATTAGGGTTGGTCACGCAAAAGGAAACACACAAAATTTTTTGTTTGGCCTCATATGAACTGTATGTTTGCACAAATGTGACATATTTGTACTTTAAAAAATTGGTGTTCCTATTATCCAGTTTTAGCAGTCCAGAGAATTTTTTGATTCTGTTAATATTTGTAAATTGGGCAGCATTTAGACCTATTACATAATATTGATCTGTAATGTTTGTAAATATGTTAAACTTTTTACTGTAGGTATTGTGTCCAGGTCAGGTACTTTGACATATGAAGCTGTACATCAAACAACACTAACTGGACTTGGCCAGACACTTTGTGTAGGTTAGTAAGTTCCCTCAAGCATCTCCGTGCATCTTTTTAGACTCCACAGAAAGAAAACTGTGTTGAAGAAAATGAATTCAAGAGAAGACATTTTTGAAGTTATGGTCTTCATTGTCATTGTACTTGTTTGCAGTGTTAAATACATATATAGATTTCAATTGGTGATTTAGAGGTTAACCACAGCCCAGGCCTTTGTACAGTATCACCCTTTTCACAAGCAGGGACCATAGAGAGAAGAGCCTGGAGTGCCATAGGCCCTCCACTTGCATGTACACACAAACAAGTCTCAGCCCCCCAGACTTTAATTTCGTACATGCTAGTCTACTATATTTTCATATCTTAGCCCCCCTCTATTTCTTAGACTGCTCCTGAGTCCTTGATAAGGGTAGTTTCATCTTCAGGGTCACACAATGCTTAATCAACATGTTATTGCATTATTGTGCTACAGGAATTGGAGGAGATCCATTCAATGGAACAAATTTTGTAGATTGCTTGGAGGTGTTCCTAAATGACCCTGAAACAAAAGGTACAATTTTACAAACAACAAAGGCTGATATTAACTCCTATAGTAAAATTATCATATTTTTATGTGTGTTTAGATAGGATATTCTTTGTGGCTTTTTGGTATTTTCATTTGATATGTGTGTTTCTTGTGTACAGGTATTATTCTTATTGGTGAAATTGGAGGTGGAGCAGAAGAGAGAGCTGCCGAATACCTACTAGAACACAACCAGGGTGATAATGCTAAGCCAGTTGTGTCATTTATTGCTGGTATTACTGCACCTCCTGGAAGAAGAATGGGTAAGTTCGACATGTACCAACCACCCTTAGAAGAACCAGCAGCACTGAAGATTCTGTTAATTTTAATTAAAAAACCATTATTGTGTAAAGTATTCTGGGCTCCTGACACTTCACATCCTGCTTGTCCATGTGATTGAAATGAATTTCATGCAAAAGGAGGAAGACCTTCAGCTTTAGGAGACTTACTCTAGAAAGTAAACCACCCCTGGATTTCATCCACTCCCCCTTCCCCACCCCCTCCCCCTCTCTACCTCCTACGCACTAATAATAAAAGAAAAAATATAATCTCGTTATAAAATTTATTTTCTTATTGTGATGTACAGGACATGCAGGAGCTATTATCGCTGGAGGCCGAGGAGGAGCTGAACACAAAGTAAGAATACATTAGCAAAACTTTTGTGTATACTGTATAACATAAAGTATAATATATAAAGTATAATATATAAAGTATAATATATGATATATATGATTTCTTTTCTCTTCTGTTTGCTTTAGATTCAATCTTTGAAAGATGCTGGTGTCGAAGTGACAATGTCACCTGCACAGATGGGATCAACCATGAAAAAGGTTTGTCAAAGCCTAGTTTACACACCATCTACTCCTGTGCTTTATACTTGGGTTGGATGGTTTTTCATTTTTCTTCATCTCAGACATGTCCAGATGTGGCACATTTTCTCATGTTTTGGCTTCAATCAATCAATCCATCATCATATCATCTTTTCCCTTTAGTCAGGTTTCTTGCTTTGGGAGTTTCTGTTTGGAAAGGGCTGGGAATCTCATCTCTAGCAGTCACATAAAGTCAGTTGTTGGAAGTGCAGTCTGACTTAGCAGCAGCAGTAAGGGGGACTCGCGGTCACCATTCGGAATCGCCCGGGGATTACCTGCCCCCACGTAACGGCGCCGGCCGCGGGAATTATTCGAGCCAACTCTACGGACTTTTAGGCAAATATCCGATTTGTCCACTTTACCCGTACCCAACCCGTAGGCAGTAAGGGGGACTCGCGGTCAATGTCAAAGATTTACGGGTTTTACAGGCGGTTTAAGGAAGGCGCCGGCAGCGGGAAATACCCGCGCGACAAGTCCTTACTGCTGCTGTGTTGGGAATCAAAGATATCGCAAACGGAGGTTAAGATATCCTTTACATATAGATGGACACCATCACAAGCATTCGAAATAAAACTGTGCGCCGACTGCGAACTCAGGTGTTGGATCGCCTGGATGCTGACTTTGCCTTCACAACATTTATGGAGGGAGATACGGACGAGACGATGACAGAAGAAAGGGCTGAAAGAATAATTAACTTAATACCCGAAGGTAACTACCGGTTGGAGCTAACGTTCATAAAGTATTTAGACGGCGAGTGGATGATAGAAAAGGGGCGCAATCCTATCAGGGCGTCTGGTAAGAAGGACCTGTTTGTCTTAAACGAAAACACACGCCCGGGAGCATTGGTAGGAATAGACATGCTGTTCTACGAGGTTGCTTACCCTGTTACCGTAGTCATTTACGGTGCGTACAAGATAAAGACGCCAGACGTTAAGAAGTTGAAACCGATGCGACATCCCGGTAATTGCGTAGGGAAGTTAGTAAGAGAGTTCTTTGAAGACTCCTCTCGGGGCGGTAAACTGACTTTAAAGAGAAGAGAAGCCATCAGGAAATGGGAAAAAGATACTAATAGGACCGGAGGGTCGATAGACAACATCAAGAAGTTAGAAACGGCGCTGGAGAGGCGAATCCATGTGAAAGATATCACCGACGGCTTTATTTACTCCGGAACACACAAATATGGGGGCCGTGGTGCGCCTATAGTCATCTACCAGCACAATGGGCACGCCTGGCGCGAACTGCGATTCCCAAGAAAGAAGGAAACGAAGGTCTATAAGAATTCTCCATTGGCAGAGTTAATCCATGAGAATTCCATTTGGTTGATGGATTCAGAAGGAAGTCAGTTTATGACGCAAGACGGCACTTTGTATCGACCCGAAATTGAACAACAGCGCATTCAAAGCGCCTGTGAGACCTTAGGGGAAGACTTCTCTGACGAGGTCCTTAGCAGTCGCAGCTTGGACTTCTTAGCCGCAAAGAAAAGAAATGGATGGAAACCTACCCCAAAAGAGTTCGGAGACATAGCCAAAGCCTGCGTAGAACACGGTCACGGTGGTCTGTGGAACATGGAATACGACGAAGACCAATACGTGTCTTTGGATATGAAACACTGTTACCCTGCAAGCTTTAAAGGTCTAGGAGATTGTAAGGAATATTACGACCGTTACGGACATCCAGACTCCCAATTCTTCCGTGTGTCTCTAGATGGTCACTACGACTCCCCGGCAACGGGGTTTGTACGATTGACCTCTTGGAAATTAGCGTCGGGCCTGCATCCAATAATCTATGCGTGGTACGGAAAGCACCTGCAGGAGAAAGAATGGATACCGGTGCCCTTATTGAAGTTCTTTGAAGAGCGTAAGCTGCTCGAATACACAGCGCATGAAGCCATACTTTGTCACAGCGCCTTCACGCAATGGTTACCGGAGCATAACCCCACAGCGCGTGTGGTCATAGGTAAATTCACGCAGGGCGCAAAAGAAGGTGAAAAACATATGCAGCGGCGCCTGATAACGGACGAAGGCGAGTTAAGCTTCCTTATGAAGCGCGCACATGACCAAGGAACGATGGTGTCCGTGGAGAAATGGGATTATTTCATAGAAGCCGAGCAGAGAGAACGTAAGTGGAATGCTTTGTGTTACTACCAGGACCATCGACCGCAGTATTACCATCTGCGTGCCAGCATGCTCGCATATGCGCACATTAACCTTCTCGCGATGTTACTGCGGTTTGACAAAGAGGACGTTCCCCGTGTAGCTACGGATTCCTTGTACGTAAAGCCCGAAGTGTTAGAAAAGATGAAGGAATTCTACACCGACGACGAACTCGCAGAAAGTGGTCAATGGCGTGTCAAAGATGAAGAAATAAAAGCTTGGAGGGCACGCGTAGAATATCACGGCGAGCACACCCAGGGCACCGTAGCGCCTACCAAAGAGCCTCTACCTTCAGTTGCGGACCCTATTTCCTACCAACGCTTCTCTTACCTCTACGGTACGGGAGGCAGCGGTAAGACGACGCGTGTGTTAGAACTCTTTCCTAAGATAAAGGTGCTAACGCCAACGCATCGTTTGGAAAGAGAACTCTGCGAAATGGGCCACGACGCGCAGACCTACCACAGCTTCTTCCGTTGGAATGGCCAAAAGTGGGTGCCGGAAGCTATCCACGACGTACCACCAGTGATACTTTGGGATGAGATTTGCACCGTACCTTTGGAAATCCTGCAGGAGTTCGTAGAATTCCTCCGTGGAAAGTGTCAAGTGATATTCGCCGGAGATCCCTGCCAGCCTCCTCCAATAGCCGGAGAGATGCCCCACGAATGGCTAAAAGATTTCGTAGACCATGCGGAGGAAATTAACGCCGACTACCGCAGCAAGGATCAAATAAGAAACCTGAAAGCGGAATTAAGGGGCCTTAGTGACGCCGACCAATGCAAGACACTGCGCAAACGTGTACGAGCGAAGAAATACGAGGACTTCCTTTACACATGGCATCCAAAGGATCTGGTGCTGAGCAGCAAACGCGCAGCACAGTCTCGTATACAAAAGGATTTGCTAAATATACACCGAGAGCGCTTCCCTACGCATCCCGTACCTGTTTGCTACAAACCCCACGACACCCGCATGCAAAAAAGAGACGTCTGGGTACCTGGTACCGACATCCAACTGCAGAACGCAGTAACGCATGACAAAGCCTGGGTACCCATAGAAAAGGTGGAAAAAATAACCTCCCATCCAGATTGGCGTTTAGGTTACTGCATGACGGTCCACAGCGCGCAAGGGCTTACCATAAAAGAAACGCTGTGGATCATAGACCAGCGGCTGTGTTGGAGCAACCTTATCTACACCGCCGTAAGCCGCGTAGAATATGCCAAACAGTTAAAAAGAGCCTGGGAGCCGCAACTGCGTTACGACCGCACCCCAGAAGGCATAGCAAAGGAGAACATTGCCAAGAAACTCCTTCGCTACAAAAGACACGACGAAGAAAAGAGTACGGATCCCCGCTATGCGGGGGTCAAATTCGACTTATGCGTGGACGACGTCTATAAGAAAGGGGCAAGGTGTGCCAAATGTAACATACCTCTACTATGGAGGTTTGACCCAAATGACGATCAGCAGTTCTCCGTGGATCATATCAACAACAAGCGCGGGCATTGCAGAGGCAACGTAAGACTGACATGCCTAGAGTGCAATCGGGCGCGTGGAGCAGCACTACTCTGAGTCTTTGGGGACTATGAGCAGCTCTTCCTTGACAAATCCACGACTTGGGCCATCTAGGTAATACAACACGGGTTGCCCTTCCTTGGTGACGGACTTCGAAATCTCATACGTTTCCAGGGACCAGTTAGGATCCGTGGCTCTCTTACTGCCACCTTCGAGTTCCCCCGGCTGATAGAGGTATCTGACCACTATGTTGCGGGGGAGCTTTTTTTCCTTCAGTCCGACCGCCCTCGAACTTCTGACGTAGGACTTGTGTTCCACGTGTTTCTTTTTTATGGCATCCCTGGGTTTTATTCCCGTAGCCCTGGCCGCCTCGTTGTTCAAAGCCGCGACGACCTGGGGGAGCCTCTGAGTCCATTCCCTGTTGCGTTTGGAGGGATCTTCCAGCTCTTTCCAATACTGGTATCCAAAGAGACGCTCGGCCAGGGTCTTATTGAATCTTTCAACGATGCTCTGACCCCTGTGGTACTCAGCTTCGGCTCTCCTAATCTTAGTGTCGTGGTCTTTCAGGGTCTTAGTAACCACGCCCATGAACTCCGTCCCCGCATCCACTTGCAGCAGCTTGGGCCATTTCAAGACGCGCTTATAAATCCTACCTAGGGCTTCTGCAACTTCCCCAGAATCCTTGCTGGTTATGGGTTCGGCGTCCTTGTATCTGCTTGCGATATCAACTACGGTCAAAGCGTATCTATAGGTCTTTTTTCTCACCTTGTCGTGCGGTAAGAAGAGCAAATCCGCCTGATGAACTTCATTGGGGGCATTTACGGTGAAGCTGGGCCTGGGAATGTACTTGGGCACGGGAAGATAAACCTGCCAGAGGGTTTGTTTTTTCAACCAGTTCTTAGCCGTTTCTTCTGATACCCTGGCCGCGGTCGCGAGTTTCTTGATGGCCGACGCTCCTTTCCAATAGCCTTCAGGCCCATAGTAAATCCTTTTAAGTTTGTCCTCTACGCGGCCCATTATATGAATTCCAAAACGAGATTGATCTTTCGCCCGTTGAAATCCACCGTCTTTCCGTCCACCTTAATGGCGATGTTTATGCTTTCTACCAAATGAGACAAGTCATAGCTCAAAGAAATGGGAGTGTATTCTTCTGAGTCAAATGGATTACCTTTGGGCAGAAACTTGGACATAAGAGAAGACTTTTCTCCATTGTTGTAACTATGGACTAAATCGCAATAGACTTCGTAAGAGGATGCGACTTTCCATTTTACGTCATGTGTACTGCCGCTATTTATCGTGGTACTAGTAAGGACCAGGAGTTCTACCAATGAACTGTCCTTTAGATTGGCACTCCCACTATTTTTCTTGAATTTCATTTCATGGGGTAATCCTGTGGTAAGAGTATATCCATGCTTTGCTAGCTCCTTAGCCAGTGTTATAGGGGCGTAATGGGAATCTGGTATTTTTGGTTTGGTGCCGGAAGTTCCGATGACAAAGCCATTAATTAAATTATACCAAGAATTGTACAAAGAGCAACTAACCAACCGAACCTTACAGGCTTTGATGGGGGGATTCAGATAAGTGGTAAAGTCATTCTTGTCGCTCTCCAAAAAGACAATCATTATATTCTAGGCGCCAAAGCGCCAAGCTTAGACTAAATACGCCAAAGCCACGCCTCCTGCCAGCCCTGCGACTCCTACGAAGACCAACTCACTATCTTTTTGTTTCTTAGAAGGCTGGTAGTAATTCTTAAACTGAGGCTTTCTTAACCCCGTCAATGCCGCGGGGTGTGCTTGCGCATAGAGCTTAAAGGCGTAGTCTGTGTTTTCGAAGTTCTTATCCGCCTGCATCTTGTCTTGGTAGTTCTTGTCCAACCAATCCCTGTAAGCTTGTCTTCTTTCATTCCAAGCCGCCACGTCTCGCTGATATTTCTCCAGCGCTAAATCATGCCTTTTCCTTTCGGCGGCTAAATCTCCGCTTTTGTCGCCTCTAACTAATCTATCCAAATACTGACCACCATAATTAGCTCCAGTGAATGCTAAAGCTGCAATAACTCCACCTGCGACCACGCTAGCCATTATATATTAGAAAATCACAGGGATTTTCACGAGTTACACCGTAGGGAGGTACTTTTCCTTCCGTAGGTAATCCTTTACCATGATAGCCCCGCCTACGGCAGCGGTCATCTTAGCAAAATTAGCGAAGCTCTTGCTTGGGTCTTCAGTAAAGTCTTCTTTGAGTACTTTCTTACCTACCCAACCAATACCCGCAACGATAATAATAATAATAATAATAATATTTATTTATAAAGCGCAAATACAAATCTGTTCTAAGCGCTAGTAAACAAACGACAAAGACAACGACAAAATAAAATAATTTACAAAGAATATGCTAATTTGAAGAGATAAGTTTTAAGTTCAGTTTTGAATGAGGCAAGACTTGATGCATTTCGGAGAGATATTGGAAGTGAGTTCCAGAGTTCAGGAGCAGCCACAGAGAAGGAGCGATGACCATAAGATTTAAGATTATAAGAATGTGCTGATAGAAGAACTTGTGATGCAGAACGAAGATTACGGTTCGGTTTATACACTGAAATGAGTTCCCGGATATAGATAGGAGATTGGCCATGAAGAGCTTTAAAAGTAAGTAATAGGATTTTATATTTGATTCTAGATTCAATTGGTAGCCAATGCAGATTAACGAGGATAGGTGTAATGTGGTCATGTTTATGGGAAAGAGTGATTATTCTGGCAGCAGCATTCTGTACAGATTGTAGTTTATCTAAGAGTTTGTTTGGTAAGCCAAAGAGCAGAGAGTTACAGTTGTCGAGTTTGGAGGATATGAACGCGTGGACGAGAGTTTCAGTTGTTTTCAAAGAGATGTATTTTCTTATTTTAGCAATGTTTCTGAGATGATAAAAAGAAGACTTGCAAATATTATTCACATGACGAACCAAAGTAAGATGCGTATCAAATATGACACCAATGTTCCGAGCATGCATTGAGGGCATTATCACATCAGAACCAAATTGAAGAGAAGGAAGAGTTAACTGTGGGCTGTGCTTTGAAGAAAATAACAGGAATTCAGTTTTGCCTTTATTTAGTTTCAATTTATTTGTAGTCATCCAAGCATCAATATCAGATAGACAGTTTTCAATCAGATTCATGGAATCATTAAGGGACAAATCATCATTACAGGAGAAAGGAATATATAACGATGGAAGTAATGATAGCTGCTTCTTCAACAGTTTTCAATAACGCGGTTGACATTATATTACAGAGTGAGAAGGTTATTACTCCATCACGGGTATTTTGCTTCTAGGCTCCTGCACGGGTGCGTGATATGTTGGCGGCTCCCACTTTACTTTTGGCTTCGTAGCCCGCCATTGTAAGTAGAGGCTGCCTGCTGCTATGATGACTCCTAACGCGCCGATGACGTACCCAGGATTAATAAAGGATTCCTCTTCTTTTTCCTCCACCTTTTCCTCTTTCTTTGCTTTGTTCTTCCTGTTCATCTCCGCGAGCTTCTTCCCCGCCGCGACTCTGCCTGGAGATTTAGCCTTGGTAATCTTCTGCTCCTCTTGGGGCTGCTCTACCTTCGACTCTGGTTCACTCATTTATATCTAAGGACTTGAAGGACTTGATAAGTACTTGAGAATGACTTAAGTAAGTACTTAAGGACGACTTGACTAAGTACTTGAGGACGACTTGACTAAGTACTTGAGGCGACCTGGGTAATTCCTGAGGACGACTTGACTAAGTGATCAGGTACCTCAGCAAGTGCCGCCTGGAAGACCTTTTCAACGTCCCTGTCCTTCTTAAAGTCCTTCCAAGATGTCGTAAGTTCCTTCAAGTCGACGTGCTGAGCTACGTGAAGTGCTGCAGAGGCGACTGCCATTAACTTACCGCACTTCAAAGACAACCACCCGCAGGTTATCTTAAGTTCTTGGGCGATGACATAGTCCTCGCTTATGTCCTTCCGCAGTTGCTCCACGTCGTCTATGGGCAGCGCAAGTCCAAGCAATTTAGTCGCAAGTCGGATGGCGGAGTCTGCTACGGCGTCGGTGGTCTTACTTGCAAGGGCGGCCTCATACCTTTTATGGAACTTCTTAACCTCCTCTTCTGACAACTTATTAACCTGCTCATGGGTAAGTTCCTTGCCTATCATTTCTTTGCACTTCCCAGATGACACAAGGATGTTGAGTTGTTCCTTAAGGTTACTTTCGTCTAACTGCGCGGGGACTTCATCTAAGAGCTGCTCAATGTCCATATACATTAGGAATCATAGATTCCAACCGTGTAGGGAAACCTCAAAGAGAAGATCATCTTGGAATGTTGGTGCGTCTTTAAATGCCGCATGTATTCGTGTAACTGTTCCTTGGATATCTCACCGCCGTAGTCGCTTAAGATGGTTTCCAGGTCAGACTTACTTGGAGTATAAAATACTACGAGAGAGCCTATGTTTTCCCTGAAGGGCTTAGAGACGCTGGTAAGCTGCTGCGAGAGCAACCAAACGCTGATATTGTCGTGTCTACCGCTAAAGGCGAGCTTAACGAGCTCGGAGGTGCGTCTTTTTACGTCGTCCCCGCAGGCGATGTCATCCAGTATGAGCAAGGTTTGCGTATCTTTAGGGAATTGTTTGTGCCAGAACTTCAAATGGCTGGATAACTCGTTAGGGTCTAAGATATCTACGAAGAAGTCGTCGTCTTTCACTCCTATGCCCGTCCAGGTGCGGTTATTCACGTAGGTGGGGCAAAGCAGCACGATGTAGTCGAAGCGGTATCTAAAGGGTCCTAATAGCTGCTCTACCACGAACTGGGTCTTTCCGCAGCCGGTGGGTCCTACTATCAGAGCGTTACAAGGCATGTGATCTGGGTTCATTTATATTTAAACTTATTCGCTAAAATATATGGAGCCAGTGGAAGCAGTGCAAAGAATTGTCGCCGACGCAAAAGATAAAAGAGACACCATAGAAATGCAAAGGGAGGAGATAGACCGGTTAAAAGAGCGCGTGCAGGAGTTGTACGATGAAATGTGTGGTCTGAAGCGCGCGGAACGGTTTGGCGCGCTGATAACGATGGCAACGTGGGCTAAGGAGTCCGTTAAGGACTTCATGCGATATCCCCTGTAGAATGTTGACAATAAGGTTAAATCTTTGTTAAGGATGCCTGGAAACTATTTAAAAAGTGTCTTAGAATGTTAAGAATAAGGTTAAATCTTTGTTAAGTCGCCCATAAGCTATTCCAAAAAATGCCTCAGAATGTTAACAATAAGGTTAAATCTTTGTTAAGTATATGTGGAAACTATTCCAAAAAATGCCTCAGAATGTTGACAATAAGGTTAAATCTTTGTTAAGTATATGTGGAAACTATTTAAAAAGTGTCTCAGAATGTTGACAATAAGGTTAAATCTTTGTTAAGTATATGTGGAAACTATTTAAAAAGTGTCTCAGAATGTTGACAATAAGGTTAAATCTTTGTTAAGGATGTTAAATGGAGGCTAAGATACTGTTAAGTATATATGGACTGTTTGATGTGTAAAAAGGTGTTCAGCACCAAACAAAGACTGCAATACCATGTTCGGCATGGAGTTTGCACGAAGAAGCCAATTAGTAAGGTTTGTAAGGATTGCGGTAAGGAATTCAGCACCATTCAAAAGATGCAACAACATCAGGATAAACGCATTTGTGGGCTTTGTAAGGACTGTAATAAGGAATTCCCCAACCCCTTTGAAATGCAGCAGCATCTGAAAAGGGGCGTCTGTAATCGAACCAGACAGTGTAGTTTCTGTAATAAGATACTTAGTAGTCGTCAACGTTTACAGACGCACCGGAGAACGCATGAAGTGAATTATAGGTTTCTCTCCCGCGCTTACGACTTGGAAGGCGTGGATTGCTACCAATGTGCGGATTTGATGTGTCGCTGCCCGCATAAAGAGGATTACTTAAGGAATCGCATAGATTACCATAAGAAGATAGTCCGTACTTTCCCCTCTTTTGAACGCGCCGAAGGCGTTCCGTGGACTAAAAGGGAGTATTGGAGGCAGGAGTGCGATCGTTGTGGTTGTGTTAGAGAAGAGGAACATATCTTCAACTGTCTTAACAAAGATTTAACCTAAACGTCAACATTCTGAGACACTCTTTGAAATAGTTTCCAGGCATCCTTAACAAAGATTTAACCTTATTGTCAACATTCTGAGACACTTTTTGAAATAGTTTCTGGGGGCCTTTAATAGTAAAGCAGGGTTTGTGCAAAGAGTCTCAAATCCTGATCTTATTTTTCTTGTTGTTTGTTAGGGATCAACAAAACAACAATAAAAATAAGGACCCCTTTTAAAGGTATATGCTAGCCTACGCAGCCGCCTTCTTAGGAGGATTCATAATCGCCCTTTCAATATATGGACTGTATTACATGCGAACTACCAAGCGACTGCATAATCCCTGAAACCCCCGCAATTCGTGAGGAGAAAAAATACACCTGCCTTCATTGTGGCAGTGCATTCCTTGAAGGATCCTTTGTGGGGCATTGGTGCTCCGCGGATCCTAAAGCGCAGCGGACTTTAGCAGACGCGCTTAACTACAAAGAGGAGATGGAGTGACTCTTCTTTCAATGTCAAACTTCCATCGGCCATTTACCTTACCATAGCTGCGTAAGTGGGTGAATTCCTCGCCCTGAATTACGTACCGCACGCAATCCGGCGCCCAAAGGGAATATTCCTTGCCTTCTAAGTCTTTGAGGACTAACCGTAAACGGTCGATGTCTTCGAAGACGACGTAATTTTTTATTTCGTATGCTTTACCGCAAATCAGGTCACGCCAGTGTATTTGGTTGACGATCATTATATCTATGAAATATTCTTAAATGCGTTGCCCTTGTCTCCGTAGTCTTGAAGCGTTTGCAGCACCACCGACAGGGAATACGGATGCCTTCCGCGTAGTTGCTAAGGGCACGACAGATGACGTCATAATCGTTGCTAACCATGGTCAGGTAACCATTCGCGTCATACTGCGAAATTATCTTGCGTTGGTCTGCGGAGAGTATGCCATTTCCTTTCGGCGTCTTTAATTCGATGCAAAGCCCTTCATACCTTAAATGCGCGTTCAGTATTAAGAGGTCGGGTTGACCCCTTTGATAACCCTTCTGCCAGCATTTTATGCGTTTGCTGTCAGAATCCTGCAATTCCCCTAAGCCGGGCGCTATGAGCATCTGTGGGTAGAAGCGGCGTATGTAGTCCACGACTTTCTTATGCAGGTCAAACTCATTTTCCATTTTGAAGACTAACTTGTTAGGACTATCGAACCGCCTTTCTATTTCATACTTACCTGTCTTTCTCAATGCGGGAAGAACGTCCTCGAGGACCCAATCCTGGAATGTCTCTGCCGTTGGCATCTTAGAGCTAAATATTAGTTGATACAACCCAGATTCGGTTACGTAAAGGGAATTAGGCTGTGAATACGAGGGGAGGCGATTCACCTCCACTCTAAGTTCGCTAAGCTTTACCTTATACTTTTCACGAACATGCACCTTAATTGCATCTTTTGGGCGTTCGTAACCCAACGCCAGCGCCACTTCCTTTGCTTTGAAGTATAGTTTATCGCCTTGCACTATGCATTGCAGTTTGGTTTCGTTGTTTTCGAATACGCGA
The DNA here is from genome assembly GCF_029948245.1 of Actinia tenebrosa. Classification (NCBI taxonomy): domain Eukaryota; kingdom Metazoa; phylum Cnidaria; class Anthozoa; order Actiniaria; family Actiniidae; genus Actinia; species Actinia tenebrosa. Next base: position 33,755,366 of record NW_028292569.1, read on the forward strand.
AGCATTATATACCAACGATATTTTTTTATCAAAAGGATGAGCGAGTGGATCAATAGGCAACGCTCTTTAGCTGATTCATTTCCACGCTTAACTGCGCGTCAGACACGACGAAGACGTAGCAGTTTATCTTATCGCCGTCGCCCGCACTGGCGTTTTTGGTGCGTTTGATCTCCAATGTTATGCCATCCTGCGTATTTACTAGACGTAAACCCTGACCATGTAGGTCTTCGTCGTTAATGGTGCGCATGTCAATCCACAGCGCATACTTATCCTTAAAGAATTCCTCGGGGCTAATTTGGTCGCCAAACTTGCGCATGGCCTCCCTGTACACGTCTGCGGGCTTTATCCCCTGGGAGTAGACCTTGTTTGGAACGCCGTTTATGTTCACGCCGACGTTAGTAATGTTGGGGTTGTGAAAGGCCTCGGAGTCGCGCTTACCGGCTTCGTAGGGTTTGGCAAACACCAGCATCAGCCCCGTAAGACTTCTTCGGGGGAGGTTAATACTTTGGTTGATAACCTCATCCGTCTTATCCAGGAAGCTGAACGTCTTATACATCACCACGTGGTCGTAAAGGAATGCCTTGCCGGAGCTGTATTCCATGCCAGCGCTACGGGCCAGTTCTTCGCTGTACACGGTCTCATACTGCAGCTCTAAGTTGGTGATGGAATAGGGATCCACGGCTCCACTAATTGCGCTGTCCATGCCTCCTATGACGTTCGTAGTGTCCGCCAATGTTACTTCAAACTGTAACTCGGATAACTGTCTGGGGTAGTACACGCCATGATTCGTAATCACTTCAAAGTCCAAAGGGATAACGTACTTGCTACCATAGGCGGTCTTTACCCTTGTTGCGTCTGCTACTGCGGTTGCTCCGCTGGAGTCCGTAGGCGCCGGGTTGGTATCGCTGCGAAGCTTACGAAGGATAACGCTTCCAATTCCCTGCTCTATTTTTTGTGCACGGTCGAAGGCTGTTAGCCACAGATCCTTATACGTGGTGTACAAATCGTACCTATTCAAATCCAAGAGGGATTCCCCTGCGAACTTGATTCTCATCTTAGAGACGAGGTTCCTACCCACATTATTGACGGTATAGCGCTTGTCCTTGGTGCTTGGTTGTATTGCTAGGTCGAACCTTAAAGCCAGGGTGCCAGGAACTAAGACTAGGTTATCCGTTAGACGGGGCACGCCCACGTACAGGGTTTCTCCTGGCTTTGCGCTAGAAGGTGTGAATGTAACCCGGTGAAAGGTGCGTTCTGCTTTCAGCCCGCCAACCTGCTTAGGTAATACGTTGGGGTTTAACTTTGAGCTTATCATATATAATGGAAGTAGAAGGAACAGACCCCGACTTCGATCCCACCACTGAGGAAGGTCAGGCTGATATCAACGACGGTGACGAAGAACCGCTGCTTCCCACCCAACAACCTGACGATTCCCTAAGGAATAGAATTGCAAAGGCCCTAAGACATCCCAAAGCACACGAGTACACGTTTCCGCGTGAGCACATAGAGCTTCAAAACATGGGCGAGCCGGAAGCAGCCGCGCGGGAAACCGTAGAGTGGGCAATGCAAGAGCTAACGCAGCGTTATTCCCGTTTCGATGCTGACGACGTAAGGCTCACAGAACGCGGAAACAAAGTCCTCATAAGCGTTCAAGACCTGAGATTTCCTGACAAAGACCGCTGGACGAAACCACAACCCCTCTTTGATGAGAATGGTGACGTTAGGGGTGACGTCACAAGATTAAAAGGCTTCCAAGTGGCTACCCGGAGCGCTTTAGAGCGGCTGGAGACCCTGAACGAAAAGGTCGCGCTAGAAAAACGCGCTATCGAACTGCAAAAAACGTTAAAAGAAAGGGAGGAAGAATACGCAAAGCAAACTCAGCTAATTGTCGATACCGAAAAAAAGTTCGGTAACGAAAGAATGGTAGAAATGAGGAACCAGTTGGATAAAGCTTTGCGCGAAAGGGATAAAGCACAAAGGGACTTGGAGGAGGCTAAAGGCTCAGGCGCCTCGGTGGACGCGCTGCGGGAAACGTTGGAAGAAAGGGAGGAGGAATACATGAAGCAAAACCAACGACTCACCGACGCACATAGGAGGGAAGTCGAATTTAAAAATCAAGAAATAAGTGAGCTGGTAGACCAAAGAACCAAAATTCGTCGCGAAAGAAACCAAGCCCAAAGGGCTCTTAACCTTGCCCTGCAGGAGTTGGACTTAACAAGAGACGACGCTAAGGACCTACAAACTACCATAGCTGGCTCTTTGGTGGAAAGGCGGCGGTTAATGGCTGAAATCAATACTAAGGAGGAACAAATCCGGCAAAGAGATCAGGCCATCGAAGACCTGGAGGGGCAAATAGAGCGGCAGCAAGAAGTAATCGAGGACCAAGCTCGCTCCGAAGAAGAAAGGGAGGCCGCCCAAAGGGAAGTAGATACGCTTGAAATACGCCTTGCGGAATTACAGGCGCAAAAGGAAAAACTGGAAAAGGAGCTGGGGCTTACCACCAAGGAAAAGGTAAAAAGAGCCCTTTTGAAGTATGGCGTTCCGCTGGCGTTTGCGGTTGCTATTAGCACCGTAGTAGGAGTTATCCTATCCACGCTTAAGGCTACAGGCGCGGGCGTAAAGAAATTAGGCAATGGGCTGACGGACTTGGGAAAAAAGATGGCAGCCGGTCTTCCTGGGCTGCTGGGTTCGGTTGTTTCCTTGGCACTTAGGGCCGGCGGAGAACTGCTAAAGTTTGTGGGTAACAACATTTGGATCTTGGTTGTCGCTATTGGGGTGGTCCTCCTGAAGAAGATGAAGGGTTGATCTTATCCTTGTGTATTACTGGTGGCTTATCGTCGTCAGGCGCCCGAGGCGTCCTCGACTGGGGATAAGTAAAGATAGTATTCGCACCGCCTTGATAATTTGGTAGTAGGGGTATGGCAGTCATGGTGCTAATGGTCTTATGATTCCAAACAGCATCCGGCAAGCCACCATTTTGCGTTATGGCATTAAATACGACAAAGCCTTTACTATTGGGATTACCTGGGAAGTTATCGCTGGGGCGAACTTGAAGCTTTGCATATTGACAATTAACTACCATGTGAAAAGTTACCGGCTGTTGGTTTTCCCTGGTAGCAAGCACACCTTCAAACGTAAAGTGTGATGGGTGCCTCTTATTTATCTTTTTCCTATATGGTAATAATGTGGTGTTGGCCTCATCTACGATTCTAAGTCCAAGATTACAGCTATTCCATAGGTTAACGTTAATGGTGCACATAACTAATCCCAAGCCCCCAACCTTTACCCACACCCCGGTATCGTACCACTTATCCCCCTGGTAGTACTCCTCCCCTAAGTAATGAAAAAACCAATCTTCCTTCGCGTGTGGGTTCATATATTTAAAGACTAAGCACCGTTAAAGTGCTAATGGTTGCGTGATTATAAACCGTATCTCTCTGATTTTCTATACTATTTATGCAAACGCTCCCGGTGTCATCTACTCTTATCTGCAGCTTTACCTTCCCATGGCAATCGGCGACCATGTGGAAAGTCCAAACCGATAGATTTTCGGCGCTGCCGGGGTTGGGCTCTACGGAGAAATGCGCAGGCTCCCTGTTGTTTGTCTTATTTCTCATAGGCTGCAGTACGCCATTCTCATCCAGGAACCTAAAGCCGACGTTGGCATGGCTGCTCGTGCCAATGCAAATACTACAAAGGATTAACTTCTTTCCTGAGTAGTTCAAATTCACGGACATGCCCGTGACATCAACCCAAGATGCCTGGGTGTATTTTTTTCTCGCCTGTGTAAGTCGTATAAACACAATCTACTCCAGCTACGTAGGGGTTGTTCATCGCCATATATAATAGCTCAGACCAATGCTCGCAGCTGCTAAGCCGGCCTTTAGTAAGTTATGGTCATATTTCTCAGGTATCGCAGGCATAACCTTCTTTGATGGTTTCTTAACTACGGGTAGCTTCGTTTCGTGTGACTTTTTTGGCTTCTCTACGAAGTGAGGAATGTTCCTAAGAGTGTCAGAGTTCACGTCGTTCACCCCAAACTTCATATCCTTAGTAGCTCGTTGAAGTTTGTTGTTGTATCCTACTACAGAGCCAGTATTTATAGATAAATTACTAGGCATTAACCAACAACCCGGGGCTACTGCATAGTCCAACCTTGCCTTAGAATTTTGTATAGCTAGTTGGTAACGCTGTACGCCCTTGCTAATGTCGCCCTCCAAGATCGAACTTTCGAATAAGACCAAGGCTTCGGCTCGCGTCTCTTCTGCGGCACCCGTATTCCCAATTATACTTGATCGGGTATTTACTTGGGCTCCAAGGATAGAATACACGTAAGCTTCTATGCTGCGGTTCAAACGGGCAAGGCCGGCTTTGGTTAGTCCTTTGCCTTCTGGGGGTATGAAATTAAGATATTGCTTCGTTTGCTCGTCGTTGGTAATCTTAATAATCAGTGGATTAGCTCCACCATACTTACCACCCTCGTCTTTGAACAGAGGTCCGTCTCTGACTTCCTTAGTGGTCTTGGCATTTGGTTCAAAGAAGGTGCTACTGTCGTGAGTTTCTTTATGATACCCAGTGTTCCATCGTAGATTCAATGCATGAACTTCCTTATCACTTAGCTCGTGTCCACCAATCCCCCAATAAGCCCAAATATGCCCCAAGCCATTGTTAGCACCGGCAGTACATCTAAAATCCTTCCCTACAACACCGAACTCCTTACAAAGCCTGTTATAGGCCGGAACGTTGTATTTATTATCTCTTGGATAAAACGTGGCATCTCCCGGCAATGCAGTAACGCCCATCTCATGCAGTATTCTTCTAACCGTGAAGTGAAAATGAAACATGAATATTGAATTCTTCATCAAGTTCGCGCTTACCCCACAGCCACTGGTGGCACACCAAACAGCAAAGTTCAACTGCTGCGGCCAATAACGCATGTTAGGACCACTTAACCATTCATGAGATTCCTTAGCGGTGGTATGAACAATGGGAACGTTTTTGAAGATATCTCGCACCTTTAACGGAAAGGAATGGTTGTTAGAGATCCGCATGTTCAACGTTAGGTCCAAGCTTGGATGTTCATTAAACGTAACTGCGGGTATCGGATAAGTACTGGTACCAAGCAATAATTCCTTTGACCAACCTTGCACGGGTTTAGGCTTAGGATGCTTCAGCTGAGGCGTAGGTTTCAAATCCTCATTGCTGTACATCCTAGAGCCGTTATAGTAAATCCCATCGGGTCTTCTTTCGAACTTACTAGGGTCTGCATGCGGAAAAATCTTCCTAAAGGCCCTCCAGTTCCAGTAATCCCGGTTGTCGTGATGTGGCTGCTCCTCAATATCATTCCCAAAAGCGTCGTACATTAGTATATATAATGGATGTTATACCATCAGCACCTCCACTTTATCCTGATCTACCCAAGGAGGGTCCTAACGAACTAAACGCAGAGAATTTCAGACTTAACAAAGCAAATTTAATCCTGGCTTACTTGGAAGGACAAGCAAAACACTACGAAAAAGTTAGGAAGAAATACGTCAGAGCCCGGAGTACGCTACATAAGATTGCGATAACTTCAGGATCCATATCCGTTGTGTTAACGGGCTCCGGCGTTGCTACTTCGCTTACTGGGCCGGGAATAATCGTTGGAGTTCCTTTGGCCGGCGTTGGGGCAGCCTGTGGTATTATTTCTGCTGTTGCTACGGGCATTATGAAACAGTTGTCAAGTAAAATATCCAAGCATGACACGACAATAGCTCTGTCAAGGGCTAAAGTAAATACAATTACCGATCTTGTCTCAAAGGCTTTGCGTGACAGAAAGATAGACGACGTAGAATTCTCGCTTATTCTGGCCGAAGAAGACAAATACGAGAAATTAAAGACGGACATAAGGAATAAAAAAACAGTCGTAAAAGATCTTTCCGAGGAATCTCGCAAAAAGATCTACCAAGAAGCGAAAGAAGAGCTTCAAAGAAAGCTTGCTCAGTAAACATCTGCTTCGAAAAGAGCGTGACGGGATTCTATTTACATATCGAACGTCAGTCTAGAAATTATGCAGATTAAATATAATATTTTTCACATACATAAGCGTCCAGATGTGTCTGGCGTTCGCTTGTGATCGTGGGACTTTGGAGCTGGGGAGGCCTAAAGTCCCGAGTTCAAGCCTCGCTGTAGACGCATTTGGACCGGTTGCTGTGAGTGAAAAAAAAGCCTCCCCACACTCACAGCAACCGTGGGGGGAGGGGTAGAAAGTGCGATTCAACCCCGCGATGGGGGGTTTCGCGATTGGAAAAGTCAGGGGGTGTCTCGGGACGCTGTCCGGAGTTCACCCTCTGGTGGGTCGTAAGAAAGATATATGTGTATGTACTAGAGGGCCTCTGGCGCGGGATGAAATAAGCCCCGTAAGCCCAAAATGCAAAAAACCCTACTGGGGATAGCTTGGTGTTCTGCGCGATGCATTCCCCAGTGGGGTTTCTGGCAAAATAAACGCCAGTTTTGCATTTTTATTTTCTCGGAATCCATCCTAACAGGGGGTGGTTGGGGTCAATTTCGTAAAATATTTCGTAGATTACGTCAGGATAATAAGGAATATCCTTATCCAGCCGACAAAACATCCACTCGGCTCTGCTCATATCAGAAACCTCGGGAATAGACTTACCGGTAATTTCAGACAAAAGATAGGGAATAGCTTTGTAATATTTCCCTAGCTTTAATTTTTTCAACGTTTTCCGTAGACTTTGCGGGGTTGTCTCTTCTAAGTGGTCTATGATTTTCTTCCTTACTTCGTCGCTTAAATATACCGGATGTAAACCTTGGATATGACTCATCCAGTCTCGGAAGTATTTTATTCTCTTGTATGGGGTCTTCTTACGACCTCCATTGGCGTAATACTGCTCTCTGGTAGCATTTGGTACGGCATTACGAATATTCTTACCACACTCGTAACACTGTGCTGACGTGTCGTCTTCTATTTGCATTTTTTTACCACAACACCAGAAACCCTTGGGCTTGGGTATGTTAACTTTGGATCTTAGGCAAATTATACAGAAGTCATTGGTGAACTTTTTACATTCATGCATATATAAGACAAATATTCCTAACATAGCAGCAACAAATAACAAGACACGGGTATTTCCCGCTGCCGGCGCCTTCCTTAAACCGCCTGTAAAACCCGTAAATCTTTGACATTGACCGCGAGTCCCCCTTACTGCCTACGGGTTGGGTACGGGTAAAGTGGACAAATCGGATATTTGCCTAAAAGTCCGTAGAGTTGGCTCGAATAATTCCCGCGGCCGGCGCCGTTACGTGGGGGCAGGTAATCCCCGGGCGATTCCGAATGGTGACCGCGAGTCCCCCTTACTGCTGCTGACTTGAATACAATAATATATTTATTGATGGAAACTTAATGCTACTAAATGTCTGGAATTTGTGGTCATTTTGCTCTAAGCTTACACTGGGTTGCATAGGTTCTCTCATTTCAGTGCTTCCCCTTTGGAGGTTTCGTTATAGACCTGCAAATGAAAAGGACTGGTTTGAGAGAGCTTCTGAAACCTAGGGTGAAGCCTGAGCAAAGAAACTCCTTGTTTCTTACAACCATCACTCCCTATAAGGGTCTCTTCCATGAAGTTCATACCACACATTACCTCAACTGGCATGTATTTTGATTTTTCATCTACTTAGATATAAGAGGTACCACCCTGTAGCCCAAGCCAAAAATAAGACTAATGACTGATAATATTTTTTTTAACATTTCAGCTTTACCAAGAACACTTGAATAAAGAAAAGTAATGTAATTTGATAACAAGATCATGCTGAAAAACCTATTCTAGTGTTGGTTGTGTTAATTTAGTGCAGTGCATTACATTAAGCTTTGAGGAGTTTTTTTAGGTCAAGGGAAAAGATGTTAAAAGCTTTTCATTATACTGGAAAAATATATTTTAAAGTTTTGTATAGGTCTGTTGATGTGTCAAATTATACTTAGTAATCTCTTATTATGTTGTTATGTGCTGTACAATATTAACACCTTGTGAAATTTTGAATCTAATGAACAATACGTCTAAGAAAGACTTATTAAAACTCTTAAATAAAAAGACTAAAATACTTATTGTTGAATTATTATTATTATTTGTTCTTGTTTTTATTGAATATCAAATATTGAAAGTTTTCCATTGATCACAAACAAGACCAAGATCAAAATTCTGTTCCACATTTTGTGATTTGCCAATTACCATCAGTATTTGGAACAACAAATAGCAATCTTACACCAATAATTATTTAGGGATTATCATTATTTATGGTGTCTTATCTTCTTTGGGGGGGGGGGGGGGGGGAGGAATTGGTAACAAATATGAGTACTGTATTAGCAGGAACTACAGAGAGGGAGAGGCTGAGGGTCATAGACACCCTTACACACATGGATATTAAAAATGGTTAGAATGGACTTTGGACTGTATGAAATACAACCAGGGTACTTGAACATGTATAAAAAGTCCCCAAGGCCAAATCAGAAGAGCTAAAAAAACTTTTTTTCCCTGTACATGTGACCTCCATAATTCCACCAGAGCAGTCCAACTCTGATTACATTATACACTTGCCCCAAGTCGACATCTCTTATTTCCTGTAAGAGTCTTTTATCCTATCAAAGAGAGAATTTGTTGAGCATAATAAAGTCTGAAGAATATATTATTTGTTCCTGTGCTTGATTATCTTTATGTGTACCTTCAAAAACAGTACTACGCATTTTTTGCTTCATTTTCCTGTTTGCTTGTATTATTGAGCACACTTATCTTATTCTCTATAACCTGCTTTTTTCAATAAAATAATATATTTTCCAGAATTTATTTTGGTCTGGCACTTTTATCTAAATTAGTCTCCCTGTAAGCATAGTGTCCTACGCCTTTTATTTACTGCCTCATGCGAAAGGAAAGGGAATGAAAAAGGTTGCCTACTTCTTTTCTTATACAAAAAATATAGACCCTCCCCTCCCATGATTTATGTTTTTTTGCTCTACTACCTCCCGGTGGTATCAGAAATTGCATAACTTTTCCCGCCAAAAGTATAAACTTCAAAATGGCGGACGTATTATACACGTATTTTCACTGAGAACTGCATTTTCTTTCAATCTTAAGCTTCTATATCGTCCACAAGGATCCAAAAATGTTGTAAAACTACTTAAATATTGTGAAACTCATGAATTTTAGCGAACGTGATTCAAAACTTTTAAGTTTATGGCAAAGACTGCATTTCGAAGCTGAGTCGAATGACAGCTCACCTTCGCGAAAAGCTGATGACCTCCGTGGTCTTTTAAATCAAATCAGCCATTTACATTCAAGGTAAGCAAAAAATAATTCTTTATCAATACTTTAAGATTCTTTAGTTTTTCAAGTTACTCGTTTTTGACTATTTTTGTCGTGTTTTTCTTTAGTGGTGTTGTATCCAGGGAAGGCTACTCTCGACTATCCCGACAATATGCTGACAAGTATTGTGGTATTGTTGATGGCCAGGATACGAATTCCGGTTTAAATAATTTTGCAGAACCTGTGTTGGCGCTAGTAACAGGACACAGAAATGGTATGAAGGCTATGTTTGATAATTGTTAATTTTGTAATTGTTTTGTGTGTGTGTGTGTGTGAAGAGGGTAATCTGGTTACCTAGTTTGAAAATATAAACTTATGAAGGGGTAAAATTTTATCTTTTCAGATAGTCCAAATTGGGAGTCATCCCTTACACTAGATGCTTTTAAAAACAGTAAAGTATGGAAAGATTTTATCAAGAGAAATCAGGCAAGTGAAGCTATAATACCTCCCCCAATGGACAAAGAGGAATGCAGCCTGCCCTTACCCTGAAGGAATTTATTTATGTATTTATTTATTCAGTAATTCCTTCCTTCCACCTTCCTTTCTTTCTTAATTAATTAATTAATCCATCACTCTCTCTCTCTCTCTCAGGTTAGGCTTCACGAATTTGCAACGTCCCCTGACTGTGATTGGTTAGGTTTAGGGGCGGGGTTGGGGAAAGGTCATTGTTTTCTATTGTTCACATCTTGCAAATTTGTGAAGGATGACCCTCTCTCTCTCTCTCTCCCTCCCTCCCTCCCTCCATCCATCCCTCCCTCCATCCATCCATCCATTGTCACTAGCTATATTGAAAACAGGGAGAAAATCAGAATCAGATACCGGTTGGTTGCTCAAACTACTGAGCTAAAGAAAAACTCATGATGAGTGGTCATTTTACTGTTTTATTACTGTTTTATTATCACAGGAATTGGAACTTTCAAAAAATACACAAAATCAAAGCCCTCACTTTTCTGAAGATTCTATGGTTACAGAAGTATCTTCCTCAGACAATTCTTGGAAGGACAACCTTACAAACCAAAGGAACTCAAAACTTGATCCTAATGCAGAAACCAGCAAACAAAATCCTCCTGCCATTATGGAAAAAGCAGGCCATACTGAGGAAAACAACACTTCATCTAATAAGAGAAAATGGAATTTTGTTTATTCAAATGGTTAGTAGAATAATTTTTTCTGGTTGGTGGCCACATTAATTCATGATTGGTCAATATAGTTAGCTGATTGATATAGGGTGGGAAGCTGTTATATTGAAGAAAGTAGCAAATGTGCACAAGTGCTACAGTACTGTATGTGCTGTTTTGAATAAATTACACTGGGATTGAAAGAACATGAGTTAAATGATAGGAGATGCATAACAATAGCAGAGTGCTTCTCAACTTCTTGAGTATTCTACCAATCCAGAGTACTTTATAAATAACTGCATGCAGCACATAAAGCAAGATTTTTATTTCTTTTATAAAATACAAATTAGTAAAGGCAGGGCTGGTCTGTAACTGATGGTGGACTGGCCAAATTAGCTCTAACTTGGTTATACCTGGTTTCTGGCCAAACATTACTGGTCAAAACGACTGGCAAGGCAGAGATTGGACAAGACAAGTTATTATTCTAGTTTAGCCCTGATATGCCATAACTTGCTTTCTGATTAGCTGGGAGCATAATACATGAATATTCCAAACCTTACACCTTCACTTGAGAAAAAAATAATTTGAATAATTTATACCCAGAAGACAGTACTACGACTAGGCAGCCCTTACATGGCAACATAGCTGGCACATCTAAATCTACACTCCATGGCCAGACGCAAGGTCCCAACCCTTCTTATAACAAGGCATTTCCCTCTAAGGTATAGTGACATTCTGTTTTCTATACAGACACTATTATGATAGGACTACTGTTAATATTGTAATAAGAGTCTGAAAGCACTGGTGGGAGTGAGTCAGGTTATTGTGCAAAATCAAAGTGCTTGGTAGCAACTCATCAATAATTTTTGAGACATTCCCGCCAATTCTTCTGGTAAATTGTTGCAGTAATATTCCTTGTACCTCAACCCTTTGTTTTTCAAATTTAAGTTGGATCTACCCAGCTGGATCATGTCCACCCATTTTCACCACCCAACATGGGTCTTTTAATAATTAAGTCGCACTAAAGCTATATTCAAAAGTGAAGAGCTTAGAAAAAGGATCATGATACAAGAATTTGGCTGTTAAGGTATTAGTGAGTACATATTTCCTGTGTATAATGTAATAAGGGTTTGTTCTATTCAGGATAATGCCAATACCAGTATGCAGCCTATTAAAGAGCAGGGCCAAAATCTATTTACTAGGAAGGATGATGGTGAGGATTTCCAGGAACAGTCAAAACCATCAAAATTTATTACTGCAAAGCACAAATATGTGAGTGCTGGTTATAGCTTACTTTGTTACTCTGCTATGATGGTTGTTATTCAATTGTAATCTTTCTTAATGGTTGTTGATTGAGCAGATAATTGATTGTAAGACAAAAAACGAGAGAGGAGGGGGGCATCAAGCAAATAGAGGAGTTGGTGATGACAGACAGAAAACAAGCAGTGGTAATGGTTATGGAGCTTTGTCAAGGAGGACACTTGGAACAAGGTAAAAGTTTTCTGTGAAGTTATGCTATGGACTTCAGTAACATAGCTGTTGTCTATCCACCCATCCATCCCTCCCTCCCTCCATCCCTCCCCCATCAATCCATCCCTCTCCAATCAATCCATCATTACTCCCTGTCTCCCTTCCTCCAACTACTCATCCACCCATCCATTATCCATAAATTCACCTTTACGCTTCATTTTTTTCATACCCAGAAACAGATTCTAGGCTGAACAAAGTCAAGGCACAGTTAATTTACAAATGAAATTGATATTAAGCATGTTTTGCAGAGGGAGGAAAACCAGACAATCCAGAGGAAACCCCTCCAATTAAATCTGAGGAGAGCTTTAACACCACTCACCCACCATCCATCTATCCACCACCTAATCATTTTCAATGTCTATATATTTGTTTAGACGTGGCCCAAGTAGCAAGTTTGTGCCTCCAGTACCACGAAACAATAGTGATGATGAAGTGATGGAAAAGTAAGTTGTAGCATCAACATCACATGATGTAATGTAAAAACTTAACAAATTAAACAGTTTTTTTTTTTCATACTCTATTCAATAAATTGACATCATTTTTTATGTGTCTATCCTCTTATTTATGATAAATTTCATCATTACATTGTCAAAGTAGTGTGAATCCACGACACACAGCCTGACTGACTATCTTTGGCTCTTCAGAGTGCCATTCTTTTCTCAAACAATTAAAAATAAATCAAAAATAGTGGTAAACATATTGGTGGGCGTATAGCCCATCACCCCCTTCCTCTGGGGTCCCCATTAAATATGCTATGTAATATCATATCGTTGTTACTAGTACTAGTATGACCAGGAAAAGAGGTTTTGATAAGAACAGCGGAGACATGGATGATGGAATGGAACCAGAAATAGATGAAAGACTGAAAAATATAGAGCCGAAGATGGTAGAGCTTATAATGAATGAGGTGAGGTTTTACCCAAACTGTATTTCAACTCTTCTTGGTCGCATTTCATTATTGAAACATTTACTACATGTTACACATGGCTCAAAATAACGGCTAGTCAACAGACAATGCCTGGTCAAAGTTGGCACTTGTCTAGCCAAATACCTCTCATGCTGGTCCTCTTGACCAGTGACTTTGCTTGGTCACATATTGATAAGGACAAACAAAAAATAAGTGTGTTTCCTGTCGAGCGACCAACCCTAATTTTCTTGCCGATTTTTGCCGACTCTAATATTTTTTTCATTCCCAAATGCACCACAGGGTTCCCTAATGTCTTACTAAACCATACACAAATAACACTGTTCTGTTTGTTAAGCAAATCTTCATTATTAATGGACATGTTTATTATGGTACCCAAGATAATGGACCATGGACCTCCCATCACATGGGACGATATTGCTGGACTGGAGTTTGCCAAGAATGTCATCAAGGAGATTGTAGTCTGGCCTATGCTTAGACCGTAAGTTCATTAGTATTGCATCTTAGATGATCTTGGTATCAAAAAGTCATATTGGGCATCCAGTTGCTGACAATGGAAATAAAGTGAATTGAAATGTTATTAGTGGATGGGTGGGTGGGTGGGTGGGTGGGTGGATGGATGGATGGTTGGTTGGTTGGTTGGTTGGTTGGTTGGTTGGTTGGTTGGTTGGTTGGTTGTTTGGTTGTTTGGTTGTTTGGTTGTTTGGTTGTTTGGTTGTTTGGATGGATGGATGGATGGATGGATGGATGGTTGGTTGGTTGGTTGGTTGGTTGGTTGGTTGGTTGGTTGGTTGGTTGGTTGGTTGGTTGGTTGGTTGGTTGGATGGATGGATGGATGGATGGATGGATAGATGGATGGATGAATGGATAGATAGATGGATCATCTCATTACTTGTACACTATTTGTCATTTACAGGGATATTTTCAAGGGACTGAGGGGACCCCCCAAGGGATTGCTGTTGTTTGGTCCCCCAGGGACTGGAAAGACATTGATTGGTAAATGCATAGCCAGCCAGTCTAAAGCCACTTTCTTTAGCATCAGTGCATCCTCTCTGACTTCAAAATGGGTATGTATAACTATCAGCCATTCCAAGGTGGAGGGGAAAACTGGGTCGAGTTTGCATTGCAGAGCATTGTGGGACTGTTTTAGGAGACATAATAGACGCCATCTTGGAAAAATGTTCCCTAAAACGGCCCAAAATGCATTGCAATGCCATCTCGACACCCAGTTTTTTCCTGGGAAACAAACTTGACTTGCATACAGCAAGTACGCGGTACGACATGCCGTAACATTGAAATGGCTTTGATACATGTATTTAACAAATGAATATTTTGAAGTTTCGTTTAGTTGGGAAGCAGGATAAGAACTTTTTGAAAAACTTTTTGATGTCTGCGCCTGTGATATTTATGAAAGCGCTCGCGTATTTCGGAAATCGTCTATCGCTTCCTACTTTATACGAAAACCGCCCTAGGAGAGTAAGGATAGAAAGTAAAGGAATGCATCAACAAACAGTAATTCTTTCGTCAAGGTTGGTGAAGGAGAGAAGATGGTACGAGCGTTATTTGCAGTAGCCAGATGTCATCTACCAGCAGTGATCTTCATAGATGAGATTGACTCACTACTGACCCAAAGAAGTGATGGCGAACACGAAGCATCAAGAAGAATCAAAACTGAATTCCTCGTACAGTTGGTAAGACACTTACAAGGGTTATCCATAATAGGCGATTTGCAACAAACAGTCACGTGTTGATATATCAGTCACTTTGATAACGAATCAATTCAGCCAAAGGTCCCTTGGGAAGGTTCTGGTGGATGTTAAACAAAGTTTAAAATGCTTCGTATCTTGAAATCGAAAGCATATTATGAGCGTAGTCTTGAGAAAGACTGTTGTTGGTTGGTGACTGACATTTCGTGAGTCCAGCGAGAAAACTGAACTTCAATGGACTCTGAAGATGACTTCCGCTCAGGTTTTCGTAACGTCAGTCACCACCAAATGGCCTATTTATGTCCTGTTAGATGAATTTCCTTGAAGCCACTTTAGTGAATATCTAAGGGAATAAAGGGTAGGGTAGCGGTAGTCAGCACTCACCTCTCAACTCTGGGATCTTCGGTTCCATGTCTGCATTCGCCATGACTTGTGAGTAGAGTTTGTTAATTCTCTCTCTCTCTCTTTTGATTCGAGGGTTTTTGCCCGATTTTTTCCAGTTTTCTTCCCTTCGAGAAAACTAAGACTCGTGGGGGAAGCATGGGTGGCGTAGCGATGAGAGCGCCTTTTTCTCACCAATGTAACCCAGGTTCGAGTCCCGACGAGCTCGGTGTCGTATGTGAGTAGAGTTGTTTGTTGGTTCTCTCCTGTGCTTCGAGGGTTTTCCGGGTTCTCCGGCTTTCCTCCCTCCGCAAAAATCAGCTAAATTTCAATTGGAATCTAGTGGAAGAAGAGCCACTCTGCGGAATCCACTGTTAATCCCCATTATTTATTTATTATATATTATTATTTATTTATGTCCAAAGTCGAACTTTACATGAGCCGAACCTAATTACATCCACGAAAACCGCCTTTTTATCCATTGTTTCAATTAGGTTGGGGTCATCTGAAGTTCAACGTTTGACCTGAACCTAAATTACTAAATCCTTATTCGATCAGTAAATTAGCTGTACCATGACTTAAGCTCAGAGGTTATTCCAGGGTTCAACTAATTTTTTTGTTTTGTTTTGTTTTTCGTTGTTTTTTTTTTTTGTTTTTTTTTTTTTTTTTTTGTTTGTTTTGTTTTGTTTTGTTTGTTTTTTGGTTTTTTGTTTTGTTTTGTTTTTCTTTGATTTTTTCGTTTCGAGCATTCGTGATGTGGCAAGAGAATGTGAAATAAAGATCTTTTTGAATATTTTGTTAGGATGGCGCAACAACAAATACAGATGAGAGGCTGTTAGTTGTGGGTGCAACAAATAGGTAAGTGAGATATCGTCGTTAACCACCCACACGGATGTTGCGAACGTGCACTGTCGGGGTTTTTGCTATTATCTACTTTGAACAAATTGCTTCCGTGGATTTATTAAAAAACTCATTTTTGTTTGGATAACATGTTCATAAGTGGAAAAGGGTGTATGGATGGATTGATAGATGAGTCGACGGATGGATGGACGGACGGACGGATAAATAAATGATGGATGGACGAACGATGAATGGATGAATGGACGAACAAATGGATGGGGGGGGGGGGGGGGGGGGGGATGTCGGCTGGAGAAAGGAAAGATAAATGGATACACGATTGGTAAATTAATGATAAATGGATGATGAATGGATGAACAGACGAACAAATGGGGGGATGCCGGCTGGTAAAAGGACACGAATGGATGCATGATTGGGTGAATGAATAGAGAGAGGGAGATAAGTAACGAAGTTAGATTGCATAATTTGGTTGAGACAGATAGATATATAGCTGATTGATTCACACCCTTTCTCAGACCTCAAGAGATAGATGAAGCAGCTCGCAGACGGCTTGTTAAACGCCTTTACATTCCACTCCCTGATGGCGGCGCTCGTCACCAGATCATCCAAAACCTGTTATCACAGCAAAATTACAACCTGACGGAACAAGATATTTCTAAGATTGTTACTCGCACAGAAGGTTAGAAGTCTCTCTTTTTACATTTATTGCTAACGGTTCGACTGACAGTTCTCGATAATTGATGTCAAAAAAACGATTCTTAAAAATATCTCGCAAGATGTCTTAATAGTGCACAAAAATCGAAATACCACAATGCATTGCGGCAACGCCAATCAAAAATTGTTAAGAGTAATAAATAGTAATAATAAAAAGAAGAATGACAAAAAAAATTTTTTTTTTGGAGAATATATAGATTAATAGCAAGCCTATGATTAGGATACTTTTGAATTGAATTGATTTTTTTTTTTTTTTTTTTTTTTTTAAATTTTAAAATGCATTTTATATTGATCTCAAATCAGGTTATTCTGGTTCTGACATGAGTAACCTATGCAGAGAGGCTGCTATTGGTCCAATTCGTTGCATAGCAACATCAGACATTGAACACATTACTGCTGACCAGGTAACGTTATACGTATCTTTCAATAGACTATTTTCGAGTGTTTGAAATTACCGCTGTGTTTCTTGATTACAGACTCATTTAGTCAGGTTAAGCCTCGAATTAGTGCCTAAATCTTCACATATACCAATAGTAAAGTAAAGATTGTACAACTTCAACAATACAAACACTTTGAAGTTCCACGGACCTTCACTGGAACACATGAGTATTCTTCACAATAACGAGGCTAAACCTGAGCAACAGTTAACTCCAAACTGTAATATTACGAAAAACACCTTTAGGAGATAAGAATGGAAAATTAAAACCATTAAATCTTTACACCTTTAGGATACTTTATACGTAGTATGACCTCAATCATTTGTTTTAGGTTCGTCCAATAGAATACACAGATTTTGATGCCGCGCTAAGCCAAGTACGAGCAAGCGTCTCACAGAAAGATCTAGACACCTACATCCAATGGAATACCTTATATGGTAGTGGTAGTAAGTGACTAAACTCGCCTCATTACTAAGCATTACTCTTTTTTGTTTGTTTTTAGATGTAAGGTTTAGGTCTTGTATTTATCAGTTGTAAATAAAGCAATCATCTTTAATTCTCGTAAATTGTTCTTGTCAAAGCTTTACTTTCGACATTTGACACATCCTTTCCTCACCGCACTGTTTTCATTGCTTCGCGCTGATCGAAAGTTGCGACTGCGACAAGATTACAGCCATTCTCAATCACATGCGCTGCTCTAGCGATTGTTTCTGTCGCGACGAAGAAGCTTTTGGTGGAAGTCAATCAGCGTTTCCATGACATTCCATAGGCACGTGCACTTATAGCTTTGTGCTTTCCGACAATGTTATGGAAACGCATTGTGATTGACGTCCACCAAAACCTTCTTCGTCGCGACAGAAACAATCGCTAGAGGGCGCGTGTGATTGAGAATGGCTGTAATGGTTTTCCGTCAGGTTAGCGCTCGCGTTATTGCGCTATGGATATTAAAATGTCGAGAACCTGGATCAAAAAAAACAAAAAAAACAAACAAAAAAAAAAAAAAAATACAGTTCGTTACAGTTCGCTTACATACTATATATATATCAACAGAGTTATCATAATTGTAAATATCTTTTTTTTTTCACTTTTTATTAACATTTACGATTATAAAGCGCATTTGATCATTTTGCCATGGAAAATCGCGCCATAGAAATTATTAAATTATTATTATTATTATGATTATGATTATTATTATTATTATTGAGAATGGCTGTAATCGGCAGTACTGTCAATCAAATACATCGTTAGAGTACAACTCCTATGTTTCTTTACTTAATCCAACGATTTATTTGATTAAAAAGTAGACTATCTTGTAGCGACTTTAGGTAAAATATAACTGAGGAGAAAAAGAGTAGTATTAATCAGTAAAAATATGTATACTGTGCGCATACTATAATAAAATATACTGTATTACCGGAGAGTAATTTTCATTTGGCACCGAGAAGGTAGAAAATGGTCGCTTGCAAATATGGCCCAAACGTAATAAATAATTGATGGTGGACAAGAGAATATGAAATAAGTTTGTCCATATTCTCTTGGGTGGATTAATCTCGTGGAGATTACCCATTTACCAGAGTACCTTTTTCGTTTTTTCTATTTTCGCCACGTCTTTTCGTTTATAACTATATAACTGGCTTTTTTTCCTTTCTCTTTTTTTTTTTTTTTTTGTTCTTGATCGTTATGAAAGAAACCGTCTGCCCGTTCTCGGCAGTTTCCCGTCAGGTTTGTGCTTGCGTTATTGCGCTATAGATCTTAACATGTCAAGAACCTGGATCAAAGGGGGAATAGCATTAAACCACAGAAGCTTGTGAATATTTTACATTAATGAAGTAGTATTTCAGGCTTCAATGCGATCACAGGTAACCCAGTAGGCTACTTATAGTCGTATTCAAGTTTGAAATCTAATACTTCCGGTTTTTCTAGCCTGCGTGCAGCCGGACTTTTCTCTCGACAGTTAGTTAGTTCGGCTGCACGCAGGCTAGGTTTTTCTTGCTTAAGATAGATCGAGTGTTTTTGAAGATATACCAATATTGAACGTGATTAGCGTTTCAACATTCAGATGAACACAAGCTGTGTCATCAAATCGTCAACTGTCTTTCTTAGTTTGTGTAATTTGTTTGTTTTTAAACAATTCATTTATGTCCAAGCTAGGGCTATTAAATAGGGATAGGGACGGCTTGATTTGCGATTCATCCCCCCACCCACCCAGGGGAGTGGGCTGAATTACAAAAGTAGGGTACTGAGGGACTTTGATATTTTCCCCTAAGGGTTTTTGAGAATTGGAAATTTTCAGCTTTGGAAATGGGAGAATTAAAGTTTTGAAATCTATGATATCAGGTATCACAATTCCCGTGAATTATAAGCGTTTTCTTATATCAGTTGTTCGCTAATTAGATTCAATATACAATAGTTGACTTCAAATAGAACGTACTGATTAACTACATGTTATAATACAACAGATCTCAGTCTTTTTCTTTTGTCTTTTTCATTTCTTTGATCATCCGGATCCTTGATTAACACTCTAAACCTTATGTCGAATGGAAATCTCAATTAGAAAAATCGTTGTCATTTGAAGATAAAAACTTATTGCATCTTGCATGCAATATCATTCCTTGGAAAGATCCTTGAAATTATATGTACTAGACCGACCCCTTGCCGGATATATTAAATGCAGTTCAATTCAGATGACTAAGCAATAATGTTTTACTTTCGTATATGAAAATAAAAAAGGGCAAAACTGCAGGTGTTTTTATAGTTTTTTTTTAACCAGAAAAAAATGAAACACGGAAAGTCGGAAATATTATTACCGAATTAAAATACAAAAGGTATGTCGAGAATGCAGAGTAACTTTATTTCCCAAATTAAAGCATGGTTTAAGTGATGATTTTTTTTATTTTTTATTTTTTTATTATTAGCTCCTCTGTGGCTAGTGGTCGCCTGAATCAAGCGGCCACCCTGTATTTTTATTGCATGGTCACCCTGTGTCTGTGATCTTGCATCTACTGGCAATCCAATTCGTATGGTGTTCCTTAATTAAACATTTAATGTCTTCCACTGTGTACCTCGATAATTTCAGCTATTGTGCGAACTTTGTAACACTTCCAATGAGTTACGAAAACCAGGTTCTTACATCAGCATCAGGCGTCATCAGGAACACCGCTAGACGTTTGAAATTAAACCATCCCCAGCTGTTTCGGTTTGTGCGTAGGATGTTTACGATAATCCTGGAGTTAAAAAGACTGGTATCACCTGGCTGCGATCATTGCAAAAAACCGTCGATACACAAACAGTTCATGTATACTTGGAGCTATCACTTTACAAGGTTTGGAGACACCCAAGGTAAGTAGAACAGTCTTTTGTGTTGAAGATTTTGAACTTTCAGGAAGAAAACACCGATTTTCGCCTTTTTTATAATTGAGTTTTGTTCAGATGCGCTCATTTAATAATTAGCATGATAATTGAATCATCTTTTTAGCCATATTCTTACTGGAATTCAATAGGGATCCCTGTTTTGCGACTGATACTGAAACAGAATTAGAGAACATTTTATGAAAGATATAAAATTGAAAATTGCTTGAAACTATCAAGCGATGAGAAAAAATATCTTTTATAGAAAACTAATTGTGATAAAAAGGTAATTTCGATTAGTTATCAATTGCTATTTCGATTCTGCAACGCAGATTTCGTTCCAAAACTCTTGCACAGTTACTATGGTTACGATAAAATTGACTGTTTGTACGATGACTGTGTTGTTCGATGAAAACAGAACCTGGAAGATGTTTTCAAAATGAGAACCAAAAAAGCAGAAAGGTTAATGATTTCGTTAACAGCTAAACCTATAAATGAATACACATAAATAAAGAGTGCACAAATGCATGAGAAAATTGCTATTCAAAATATAGAAGATACAAAGAGGGCAAAAAAATATAACGAAATCAAAAAGACAAAAATATTTCTCCCAATAACCCTCTTAATTAAAAATTGTCAAAGACAATTCTTTGGGCAACAAGAAAAGGCATATTGTTTCCTCTGGTTGATGCAACGATTACGACTGCTTTAATTCCGGTAGGACAAGACGATACATCCGACATGTCAATTAAACCTTACTTTCATTTGCACCAACAAAGATAGTGTACAGAACAAAAAAAATGGTTTAAAAAATCAATTAAAAGGTACATCCGACGTTTAATATTCGGTAGATATGGATTGTTGATGTTCCGAAGATGAGTAGAGCCATTTTTAGGTATTGACAAGAATGTCAGGACTTCAACCCTTACCGGAGACTGGAAGTGACACAATGGATAGAATGCACGGGTTAGGGCACCGTACGTTGGTAGGAAACTCCAGAACAGCTGCAATCAGCAGTAAAAACTAAAATCCCCCCCCCCAAAAACAAGAAAACCAACCGAGGCTGACACTTCTCTGAGGCTTTTTGTAGTCATCTTCCGTTCATCTTGAACTAAAGAACAAAGCGGAACTAAGCTCTTGGTGCAATTTCACAGCGTCTTACAAAGTAATAAGCTCAAGAACAGCTCATAAAATTTGATCATTTCCTTTCTTCTCATAAATTAATTTTGTGAGATTATTGCTCGTCACGTGATCAGCAAAGCTTTACCAATCCTTAAACAGCATCCCCAAAATGTGGGTATTTTTTTTAGCTTATTTCGTAGGGTTTCTTTGTGTACTCCTACTTTGTATTTGCACGGGTTTTGATATTGGAATATGATTCGTATCTCATTCGAGCTTTCAATATGAGCCCGACAGTCGTTCAATGTTTGTTTTTAAGTTGTTTTGCAGTCTAGTGGAAATCCACCGCAAAAGAAAAATAGAAATTAAGCGATTTGTCTCCTAGCTTAGGACAAATCAAAGCAAACATTTTTTTAGTGATGTCAAAGATCAAAGAAAAAGCTTTTAGAATACACAAGCTTAATTTCCCATTACAAATTGGATTGAAAATACAAAACATTGTTATTTTTATTTTTATTTTAGAACGAAAACTTAAAAAATAGTATTTGTTTATCAACATGGATAAAATGATAAGATAATCGCGCTAAAAAAAAAAAACCGCCAATGTATTCGTTCTTATTGGGAAACCACTTTATTTCTGTGGATTCATTTCATCTATAGTCTCATCTTTTGACATCCTTTCAGTGGAACAAACATTTCGACAAAAATATCGCAAGAGACGGACAGCTAATAACAGCCCTTGCCGGGTCAGTTGTGTTGAGAATTGATAAAATGGAATTATTATTAAATTGAGAATAGAATTTATTGTTGCTTTTCTGGCTCATCTTTCCTTGATAAAATTACAAGCTGAATTTTTAATTATTTTTTTTCCCCTGAATATTTGAGTCTTTAAAACTGGCTTTTTCAGTATTAAGCCGGATTTTTTTCCCAGAGTAATTTAATGTCATCACCTAGAACAATCCTTGACGACATTGCGTGGTGATACTGAAGCGGGCAAGGGCACTTCTCTTTATTAGTAACCTCAACCTGGGTATCACGTGATGGATGTGAATCTTCTTGACAGTATTTATTCATTGGTAAGATGTTATCTGTGGTTATCTTTAGTTACGAAAAGGCGCGCGACTCTGAAGATTCTAATTCTTTTGCTTTGAATCTTGAAGGTGGAAGAGATACACCAGCTGGAAACTGGGAAAAGATCGGAGAAAAAGTAGAAGGAAAGAACGAAGAGGAAGAGGAAGGCAACGAAAGAGAAGCATGAACGAATCAAATGGTAAAGTCTTCGTGATATTTTTGTTGTTATGTTCGATGGATTTGAGTAATTGATTAAAGCGCGAACCTTAGGGTTCTACATACAGCATAACACGTTATGTTCAAATCAAAGACAAGAAATATGGGGAGAAAAAGAGATCCAAGAAGGCTTGAAAAGTCGTGAGGCAATAAGTGGGAACAGGAAAATGGGAAATTGAAGAATTTATTATAATATTCAAGAAATCTCCCTATGGCCGTTCCCAAAATCAAAGGAACTAACTGCTCAACAAAAGCTAACCAAAATTGCAATTAAACATAATGGAGTTTTCATTGTATCAACAATTACACTTATTTATAATTTTCTTTCTTTCTCTTTATATTTCTTATCTTCTTGTTTATTTTTTCCTCCTGTTTTTCCTCCAGCTTCTGTCATGTCGAACACATCCCATCAGCAAAGAAATACTCTCGACAGTACCACGCAGATTGCCATGCTATCAGCCTACTCGATTAATTTCACTTTAGCCCTGTCAGGAAACATTCTCATTCTTTACATAGTCATGACGAAACCCTACATGAAGTCCACCATTAACTTCCTGATTGCCAATATGGCTGTTGCGGATCTCCTAATGGCCTTGTTCGCGATGCCTTATTCTATGTTTCTATTATACTTTGGTAGCTTATGGTTTGGTGGGCTGATGGGACAGTTGACGTGTAAGGTATGTTAGTTAATGAAAGCTTTGCTTAGTTTGAATTCCGTTTTTGTAAACCTTTGACACTTGCCTAGAGGGGTCGAAATATTGCATGAACACAAAACCTCGAATTGCTTACAGTCGGTGATCGATATAAAGGGGTGTTCAAGGGGTTTTCAAAGTACTTGGGAGATTGCGCCATTTTAAAGTGCTTTACCAAAAACTAAATGAATTGTAAGGACCAGTGGAGTACTTTAGGGCTTATCTTTGACCAAAATATGCTTCTCTCAAGCTTGTTCTCATGTCTTCTTGACCAAAGAAATTGCACTGATAATTGTTCTTTACTCTGGAGTTTCCTTTCGCTTTAACAAAAAATTAAGTCAAAACCACATGGCATGATTGCAAATGCAACTTACTTACGTCTTATTTGTTCGCGCTCTGCGTAATTCGGATTTCTTGAGTAGTTAGGTAAATGATATCCCTGTTCAAAAACAAAGGTTACATTTCATAACGAATATGACAGCAAGGTGCAAGAACGAGTGCACGTCATTATGATCATGAAAACAAAGCCGCAAGAGGAGGATTTCTCACGAATCGACTAATGAATCAGCACATGTTCGTATTCAAAACTTTAATTTCAAAGTGAAAATGCACCAAAATTATAGCAACAATAAAGCCTTTCAGCTCAATTAAATAAAGCCTTTATAATTTACTGTCATATAATTTTTATATATCATCTCAATAATGAAAGTGCAGCTCACTGTTCCGCCTTCCTGAGTAATCAAATCCTCTGTTATATGTTGATAAAAGGACAGCACGAGAAATGCATTTACTCATCGTTATGGCGGAAATATTATGGTGGAAAGTTATTTAACAACATACAAAATATTTTTTTAATGTTCCAGTTAAAGGCTAGTGGTTTACGTAATAATAAAAAAATAAGAAGAACTGTTCCGCCTCCCTGAGTAATCAAATCCTCTTTTATGTAGTGTTGATAAAAAGGACAGCACGAGAAATGCATTTACTCATCGCTATGGCGGAAATATTATGGCGGAATGTTATTTAATGATATACAAATTTTTTTTAATTTTTTAATTTTTTAATTTTTGCGTTTCAGTTAAAGGCTAGTGGTTTACGTAAAAATAAAAAATAAGAATAAGATAAAACTAAACTAAACAAAACAAAAAACAAAAAATGTGTGCCTAGTGTGACAACACCTTCAAAATGAAAATACAGAACTCAAGTTTAAAGTGAGTTTTTGAAATTGTATTCAATAAGAAGAACGACATGCAAGATATATTATTTCTCTCCAGAAAATTAGTCCATTTTTTATCGCATTTGAATTTTTTTTTTCTTACAAATTTTCGAGAAAGTACTTTTCTTTATTTAGTCAAAAAACTGTAGGGAAATATAGCACGCTCTTTGCTGATTTACTTATTATTTGAACAAACACTTCGCTGATTGGCTGATTATCTCTGTTTGATTATTGGCTGATTACTTTAAACTAAATCAAGGGAGATAGCATTAAGAATAAATGAAGATTATTTTTACGGTTCCTGTAACTTGACCAACCCTTCCAAGAGGTTGTTGAGCCGAGTTTTATTACACCTGAACAACTAGAATAATCCGCGAGTTGAAAGGGCATTTGATATGAAATTTTAAAATTAAGTATCGGGTTATCAAAATATCATTACGAAACTTTTTATTTGCTTGAATTAGCTTAAGTCTTTGAAATTATCAATCGCTTTTGAATCGATCTAGTGACAACAGAACCTTCGATGCATCTTCTTACTGATCAAGTACACAATACATTCAAATTGCAGTCTTGCAATTACAACATCACCTGAGAGGGGAGGAGGTAATTCCATACATAGAATGAAATAAATGTACCGCAAATAATATCCTGAATTACAACTTCCATTCTATTATTAACTGGCTGTTATTAATATAAACTCGGTTATCTTATTACCTTAGAAACACCTTAAGAGGCACCAGCTTGCCTTCTGGTGGTACTTTTAATTTTGTGACGCCCTAAGAATTACCAAATCGCAGATTTTAACCAACCAAACAACCCAATAAACAACCTATGAACCAATCATATCCACCAACCAGCCGACCCATCAACCAAACCAAACAATTGCAATCAATCCCTCAACTAGCCGAACCAACAACCAAAATAAATAACCATCCTATATAACGATCCAACAACCTACCACCAAACAGACCAAACAATTGCAACTAATCAACGAACAAAGTTATCAATACATGAGAGAAAGAAAAGAATAAAAAAAGAAAAGAAACAAGAAATAAATAAGGAACGAGCGAGCGAATAGATCAACTAACTATTCAAAGCAAATAAGAGACGCCAGAGCAACAAGCATTGGCGTATTAACATAACATTTGCTTTCAGGTCGTCCAATTTATCATAGGCCTATCGATTGCTGCTTCCATCGTTACTCTTATCGTCATCTCTCTTGATCGTTTCTTTGCCATTGTGTACCCCTTTCGTCGGTCCAGAATCATCAAGAAGATCTCCATCACCATCACAGCCATCTGGTTAACAGCTGCAATCCTCATAGGTCCACTTCTCTACATCTACAAAACAGAGGCAGACAACAGTGGTAACTTCCGTTGTATAGTGTCGTTTGGTGAAGACATCGTCTACACCTTCCAAACCATGCGTATCTACAACACTGTAGTCTTCGCTGTACTCTACTTCGCGCCATTGGTCCTTATCGCACTCTTCTACCTTGCTATCTGCAGAAAGCTTTGGTTGAGAAAGATTCCTGGGAATCCATCTGCGATGAACTTGAGAACCGCGAACAAGTCCAAGAAGCGATCCATCAAGATGTTGATCATCATTGTTTTTGTGTTTGCAATTTGTTGGCTTCCAGTCCACATCATGCATTATTATATATTTTACAGGCATGATATCTATAATCGCTTTCCACCCTACGTCTCTTTGGTGGCGTTCTTTGTATCACACGCCAATTCTGCCATCAATCCCTTTCTCTATATCATATTGAACAAAAACTTTATGAGGGCGTTCCTGGACATTGCCGAGAAGCTGATGTACTGGAGGCATTCAAATGGTAGCAGAGCTAATACCAGCACATCAATGACTAATCTGTCGATAGTTGCTAAAGATCATCAAGGATTGTCGTTTGGGGCTTCCTTTGAAGGGAAATCAGGACATTATCATGTTGACAAGGCTGATGATCTACCGAGACCATTCTTGCAGGTCTCATTGGTCAAGGCCAGCCAACTGACAAAACTTTGAGCATTCAAAGGTTCTAAGCTACTCTCTCGGTTTTCATATACACCTATTTCAAAAAACGTTGCCAAAGGCGATACGAGGCGATAGGTCATGATTCCGAGATGGAAATGTTTTCGTCGACTACAAACAACATTGAATCAGCCTCAGCACTAAGGTCCATGTTCTTGACAAGAATAAGAAGCAGAAACACAAGTCTTTCCAGCTATTCTCTGTATCTTGGAATGATCTTTCTCTTATTGCTTTCTGCCTGTGTGTCAAGCATATCACCGTCTTGTGGCTTGGATTCCTCTTTAAAATTTTGTCGCGACAAGACTTTGGTCGAAAGCGATGCGATGGTCCATGGATCTCGCACCCAGGCAGACCAGCAGTGGAAGGAAATCCATAATTTCAACCGTAATACAACCGTGCTACTAGTAGCTAGGACAGAAACGTTAATTGATAGTTTAGTTGAATTTGATTAACTTTGTTGATAGAGATACTAAAACGAAGTGCGGATAAATGGAAAAAAAACATTTAGGATAGGTCTGTGTAGATTTGAAAAATTCCACAAAATATGGACAGAATTATTGCGCAGGCATTGTGTAATTACCTTGCATGCTGTCAAAATTATTGCACAATATCAGCCGTTCCGAGGTCGAGGAAAAACTTTGCCGAGTTGGCATTGCAGTGCATTCTGGGGCTGTTTTAGCCTTCCAATCAGAAGCGCCTACGATGCATGCATGCTAACATGGTGTCAAACACATAATGCGCAAACCAAGAAAATACTCTATGAAAATACTCTTCATTATTCTAGTTTATTTTGTTCATTTATTTATCAATTTACCACGTTTGTAACTCATGACCTGTGTTTACGTTACATGAATAAAGACAATTCCCTCGTTATTAGTAATCAATAAAGCTAGAAGAGTTTTCTCCAGTACATGCTATTCATTCCAATAAGTGACGGACAAGAGACTGGTACCGATAAGACGACAATACAACAAATGCCTGCTTTTTTTCATACTGATAATGGGCAAGGATCCAGGACCTACATTTCGTTCCTCTTTTTCAGCTGATGCGAACCTAATTTGGTTTCTCGCGTTCTATTCTTGGACTCGGCATTCCATGTGAGAAGTGTTTGTTAGGTCTTCTCCTTGAATTCGAGGGCGATAGACCTCTTTAACTTCGTATGTAATTACCAAGAGAGCATAAATAAGAGAGGGAAACTTCTTAATAATGCGCGCGCCATGTAAATAATGCCGGTTGGACTATTTTTAGAAACCGGATGCAGTTTAAATTTGCCTTACCCTACTCCCGTGCGTCTTCAACTTGCGCACGCGAACTCTTTCCGTGTATTGCTTTGAAGTGTTTTGGTGACTAAGAACGAAACGAAAGAGCGCGCGCGCAAGTTGATGACGCACGGGAGTAGGGTAAGGAAAATTTTAAACTGCATCTGGTTACTAAAAATAGCCCAACCGGGAATTTACATGGCACGCGCGTTATTAAGAAGTTTCCCTCTCTTATATATGCTCACTTGAAATTACCAATTTCAGAACACATGACATTCCCCTGAGAATTGGTCTTTTATGACAAACATGTTCAAACATTTACATATCAAAGAATTAACTACCAAGAGTGGCATCATATGGTTTGAAATGTGCACAACACACAACTAAGGTAAAGAGGTCTATTCTCCGAGTTCTGTGGTCTTTCTTTCTCCTAAAAAAAAGGGCTTATCGGCACTAGTCCCCATGCTAATCTAGATACATGAATAGCACGAAATCGATTCAGCCTAGACGAAACGGGCATAGACATCCACGCACACGCGACCTTGATTGTCACCTTCACTCCAGTTCTTCAGGTCTTCACCGTACCAAATCTTGAGTTCGGAACCTTGTCTCAAGTAGAAAGGTGTGGCAAAATCCGTGAACACTATTTCGTTGGAATGCTTCTCATCGACACCTGTGAACAAAAAGAAACTTGTCTTGAAGCTATCTGGAAGATCTCTGTAGGGACTCGTTTTTTCACATAAATGTACGTCATATTATACGAAGGAGGAGAGGAGAGGGTCTGACAAGACAGCTAAACATGACAAGGTAAGGCATCTGACAGGACACTCGCTCTAAGTGGGATAGGTGAAGGCAGGGAAGGGTATAGTAGATTAGGGTAGGATATGGGAGAGTAGGGGAGGGAAGATGTTGAAGGAGGGATAGGGGATCGGAGGGGGAGATACGGTAGGGTCGGGTCGGGTATTATAAAGTATGGTCAGTAGAATAGGAGATAGGAAGGGAGGATACAGTAGGGTGGGATAGGGGAAAGAATGCAAGAAGGGGTGAGGTAGTGATTAAGAACAGTATAACGATCCGGACAGAAGAAAGATAGAAAATATCAAATACTATTATTAAATTCATGAATATATTGATGATAAAGCAAAGTACAAAAGGAAACAATTTATCATATGATCCGTATCAACCCGGGCGCGAGCTCTTAAAAAACCTTCGCGAAAATGGCGTAAACAGGGCCGTACGGCTTTGAGCGAGCAGAACCGTACGAATCCGCACGGCCCTGCTCAAAACCTGCGACCGTATTGACATAATTTGCAACTTTTAAAATATCTTTTTTATTTAGGGTCATATGATAAAATGCTTATTGACTGAGTTAGGTCGGGCCGTACGGGAAAATATTTGGCTCTCGGTCATTTGTATCCCGCACGTCCCTCCCACTCAGTCAATAGAAAGTACATAGTATCACCTGGTAGCCAGTACCAAAGACCAGCAGAATGTTTGATGTACTGGGGTTTAGGGAAGATGATATTGTCGTTGAAATCGGTGATGATGACATTGAGGTTGTAACCATTGAAAGAAGAATGACGATAACATCCCCATTTGCTGCTGTAAGCTACATCAGAAACACATCTAAATAAAACGAACGGGGAGTAAAAATATTTTTAATTTATACAGGATGTTCAAGGTGTTTATTATAAAGATCACTTTATTGACAGGCTTAACTCATTTTTCAAACATGGATTCCTAAAAAGATGTGTTATGGAAAAGCCATATTTTCAGTGTGCAACTGCTTTTCAGGCTCAGAATCAACAGAGAAATTAAATCATCTGGCAATATAATAGATGACACCCCCGCCCCACCCTTATATATAGGACACCTTTTGGACTAGGAAGCACACTCAGTGCCAAACCGACCTTACAAAGGCATCACAATACAGGGAGCTCAATACAGATAAAGGCATTAGTAGATTATAACGGGAATAATAAGGCGCGCGCGCAAAAAAAAAAAAAAAAAAAAAAAAAAAAGCAATTTCTTTTTATTAATAAATTTTTATTAATTCAACAAAGGGCAAAAATTTTCTAATTCTATTTTCATTTAACACCTTCATGTAAAGTGGGCTCCTTGTGCTGATTTAGACCTCTTCGGCTCTGACGTAATGTTTTCCCATTTCAGACCACATGTCATTCTCTAGAGTATAATTTCTTTGCTTAAGGTTTGCGCTCG
The DNA here is from genome assembly GCF_029948245.1 of Actinia tenebrosa. Lineage (NCBI taxonomy): Eukaryota > Metazoa > Cnidaria > Anthozoa > Actiniaria > Actiniidae > Actinia > Actinia tenebrosa. The sequence continues at coordinate 33,785,557 of NW_028292569.1, forward strand.
GTTGCACATGAGAAGACACATGAATATGGATACAACTCAAACAAAGAATCTTATTCTCAAGGGAATGACACGTGGTCTGAAATGGGAAAACATTACCCCAAGCCGAAGAGGTTTATTCACTTTGATTTTACTGACCTGACTTCTCCTGACAACCAAACAAGACGTAAGGCACTGACAAGTTTACTTTCTCCATAATGAAGCACTCTACCAGGTTGATTACCAGTAGCCTCGAAGCAGATCGGGTGTAGGCTGATCTTATCCCATGCTATATATGATAAGAACAGTGTTCATCTGGGCCCGGTTGTACGAAGGGTGGATAGCGCTATCCAATGAATAAATCCCCCTTATCCAGTGGAAAAATCGATGCTGTTACGCAATATATAAATTTATCCGCTGAATAAGATTTATCCGTCGGATAGCGCTATCCACCCTTCGTACAACAGGGCTCAGAAGGAAGAAAGGAAGGGAGGATGGAAGGAAGGAAGGAAGGAAACGATACGATTGAAAGGATAAACAGGCAATACACGTGCTAACCTAGTGCTATATAATATTTACTGAGAACTGAATTAGTATCCCATACATGCAGAGCCTGACTGATGGTACAACTATAGATTCACCTGCACTATATTGGCTTACTGTAGCCAAGTATTACATCTAGTAAACAATGATAGACTGCGGACATGGATTTTGATCAACAGAAAGTTATTGCATTCTTGGCGATAGCATCTCGTTGCCATGGAAAAAATTGAACTTTTCGTCATAAAATGTTATATTTAGGAGGAAAACGATTCTTGAATCTATCAAAGTATTTTGGGTTTAAAATACGCAAAAAGACTGCTCAAATATATTTTGTTTTTTACTCTTGTTTTTGATTCTTACTCTAGTAAGTATAACGTATGTCTGGACATTAGAATTTCAACTGAAGAAAGTCCAGATATGTTTTAGCAAGTTTAGATTATAACCTTGAAAACCCAGGAAAAAGTTAGTTTGATAAGTTGTTGCAGCTAAGGATAGTCTAAGAGAAACAATAAGAATTCAAAGTTTTTATTTTGATAAATAAATAAATGAAGAAGATGAAGAAGAAGAAGAAGATGATGATGATGAAGAAGAAGAAGCTGGGAGAAGAAAAAGAAAGAAGATGAGCTCGAAAAGATCATTAATCTTGTTCTTTTTAGATATATACTAGGATAGTTTAACTTTAAGGGAAACGGTGTAGGGAGGAAAGTAAGAGAGATGGACAGAGACAGAGAGAGACAGAGTGAAAGAGTGCGTGTGCGAGAGAGAGAACGTTCAACATAAAAGGGAGACAGAAATAACAAGATAAGTATGAACAAGTAACAATTCCTCAACCTTTGATAAAATCAATGAACATTGATTTAAAAAAAAAAGGTTTTTCAAGATACTGACCTTGTGAGTTAGCAAAAGTGGCTGCTAAAACAATCAAGATGAAAAAAACATTCATTGTTCGTGGTTTACAGTTGTACTGCTCCTAAGATTTGGCTCACAGTAAGTCCTACACTAAATCATCCCAACACAGTTATATTTAACTTGGCTGTAGCAGATAGGCTATCATGATTGGTTTAATTGTTCAGCCTATTAAGCGGCAAACATCAAATACACTGCTTATACTTACAATTACGCAAAATAAGTTTGAACAGCTTTGCTTACAAATATAATTACCAATTGAAATTCAAACCAACTATAGATCATGATCAATTTTGGACATATTTTCAAACGTTTTTTTGGCACATATAAATTGTTTATCAAGGATCCTAAGTTATAATGGTTTTGGCCATTACCAAGTATGAACTATTAACTACAGGTTAAAAAAAAAAAAATCAATTCTTGCGACATTGAATAAAATGAATTATTTATAGAGTATACCAAATTGGACCAACTTTAGACATCAGTTGAAAGAAAATAATACATAACAGCAAATGCGTTTAATACAATTTATTTTACAAATAATTTTCACATCATTACTCAGAATTTAATTTTACCTATTCAATAAGTATAGCAAATACCCCTTTCCGTCAAAACCAATGGTCTGTAGCCCATAGTCTTCAACAAAAATGATGGCCAAAATGACCTATTTTCCATCCCTTATACAGAATGCATAAATTATCAAAAGGTGTGAAAATGGGCAAAAATCGAACAAAACCAAAGGCTATAGTCCATACTTTTTGCACAAAAATGGCCAAAAATGATCTATTTTACATCTCTCATGAATAATGCATAATTTTATAAAAGGTGTGAAAAGTGGCCAAAATCGGTCAAAGCCATGGGCTATAGTCCATGCTTTTCGCCCGAAAATGATCTTTTTGACATTTGTCATGAATAATGCATAATTTTATAAAAGGTGTGAAAATGGGCCAAAATCGGTCAAAACCATGGGCTATAGTCCATGCTTTTTGCCCGAAAATGGCCAAAAATGACCTATTTTACATCTCTCATGAATAATGCATAATTTTATAAAAGGTGTGAAAATGGGGCAAAATCGGTCAAAACCATAGGCTATAGTTCATGCTTTTTGCCCTAAAATGACCTATTTTACATCTGTCATGAATAATGCATAATTTTATAAAAGGTGTCAAAATGGTCCAAAATCGGTCAAAACCATGAGCTATAGTCCATGCTTTTTGCCCGAAAATGGCCAAAAATGACCTATTTTACATCTCTCATGAATAATGCATAATTTTATAAAAGGTGTGAAAATGGGCCAAAATCGAACAAAACCATGGGCTATAGTCCATGCTTTTTGCCCTAAAATGATCTATTTTACATCTGTCATGAATAATGCATAATTTTATAAAAGGTGTCAAAATGAGCCAAAATCGGTCAAAACCATGGGCTATAGTCCATGCTTTTTGCCCGAAAATGGCCAAAAATGACCTATTTTACATCTCTCATGAATAATGCATAATTTTATAAAAGGTGTGAAAATGGGGCAAAATCGGTCAAAACCATGGGCTATAGTCCATGCTTTATGCCCTAAAATGATCTATTTTACATCTATCATGAATAATGCATAATTTTATAAAAGGTGTGAAAATGTGCCAAAATCGGTTAAAATCATGGGCTATAGTCCATGCTTTTTGCCCGAAAATGACCTTTTTGACATTTGTCATGAATAATGCATAATTTTATAAAAGGTGTGAAAATGGGCCAAAATCGGTCAAAACCATGGGCTATAGTCCATGCTTTTTGTCCGAAAATGGCCAAAAATGACCTATTTTACATCTCTCATGAATAATGCATAATTTTATAAAAGGTGTGAAAATGGGCCAAAATCGAACAAAACCATGGGCTATAGTCCATGCTTTTTGCCCGAAAATGATCTATTTTACATCTTTCATGAATAATGCATAATTTTATAAAAGGTGTCAAAATGAGCCAAAATCGGTCAAAACCATGTGCTATAGTCCATGCTTTTTGCACAAAAATGGCCAAAAATGACCTATTTTACATCTCTCATGAATAATGCATAATTTTATAAAAGGTGTGAAAATGGGGCAAAATCGGTCAAAACCATGGGCTATAGTCCATGCTTTATGCCCTAAAATGATCTATTTTACATCTTTCATGAATAATGCATAATTTTATAAAAGGTGTGAAAATGGGCCAAAATCGAACAAAACCATGTGCTATAGTCCATGCTTTTTGCCCGAAAATGGCCAAAAATGACCTATTTTACATCTCTCATGGATAATGCATAATTTTATAAAGGGTGTGAAAATGAGCCAAAATCGGTTAAAATCATGAGCTATAGTCCATGCTTTTTGCCCGAAAATGACCTTTTTGACATTTGTCATGAATAATGCATAATTTTATAAAAGGTGTGAAAATGGGCCAAAATCGGTCAAAACCATAGGCTATAGTTCATGCTTTTTGCCCTAAAATGACCTATTTTACATCTGTCATGAATAATGCATAATTTTATAAAAGGTGTCAAAATGGTCCAAAATCGGTCAAAACCATGAGCTATAGTCCATGCTTTTTGCCCGAAAATGGCCAAAAATGACCTATTTTACATCTCTCATGAATAATGCATAATTTTATAAAAGGTGTGAAAATGGGCCAAAATCGAACAAAACCATGGGCTATAGTCCATGCTTTTTGCCCTAAAATGATCTATTTTACATCTGTCATGAATAATGCATAATTTTATAAAAGGTGTCAAAATGAGCCAAAATCGGTCAAAACCATGGGCTATAGTCCATGCTTTTTGCCCGAAAATGGCCAAAAATGACCTATTTTACATCTCTCATGAATAATGCATAATTTTATAAAAGGTGTGAAAATGGGGCAAAATCGGTCAAAACCATGGGCTATAGTCCATGCTTTATGCCCTAAAATGATCTATTTTACATCTTTCATGAATAATGCATAATTTTATAAAAGGTGTGAAAATGAGCCAAAATCGGTTAAAATCATGGGCTATAGTCCATGCTTTTTGCCCGAAAATGACCTTTTTGACATTTGTCATGAATAATGCATAATTTTATAAAAGGTGTGAAAATGGGCCAAAATCGGTCAAAACCATGGGCTATAGTCCATGCTTTTTGTCCGAAAATGGCCAAAAATGACCTATTTTACATCTCTCATGAATAATGCATAATTTTATAAAAGGTGTGAAAATGCGCCAAAATCGATCAAAACCATGGGCTATAGTCCATGCTTTTTGCCCGAAAATGATCTATTTTACATCTTTCATGAATAATGCATAATTTTATAAAAGGTGTCAAAATGAGCCAAAATCGGTCAAAACCATGTGCTATAGTCCATGCTTTTTGCACAAAAATGGCCAAAAATGACCTATTTTACATCTCTCATGAATAATGCATAATTTTATAAAAGGTGTGAAAATGGGGCAAAATCGGTCAAAACCATGGGCTATAGTCCATGCTTTATGCCCTAAAATGATCTATTTTACATCTTTCATGAATAATGCATAATTTTATAAAAGGTGTGAAAATGGGCCAAAATCGAACAAAACCATGTGCTATAGTCCATGCTTTTTGCCCGAAAATGGCCAAAAATGACCTATTTTACATCTCTCATGAATAATGCATAATTTTATAAAGGGTGTGAAAATGAGCCAAAATCGGTTAAAATCATGAGCTATAGTCCATGCTTTTTGCCCGAAAATGACCTTTTTGACATTTGTCATGAATAATGCATAATTTTATAAAAGGTGTGAAAATGGGCCAAAATGGGTCAAAACCATGAGCTATAGTCCATGCTTTTTGTCCGAAAATGGCAAAAAATGACCTATTTTACATCTCTCATGAATAATTCATAATTTTATAAAAGGTGTGAAAATGGGGCAAAATCGGTCAAAACCATGGGCTATAGTCCATGCTTTTTGCCCTAAAATGACCTATTTTACATCTTTCATGAATAATGCATAATTTTATAAAAGGTGTCAAAATGAGCCAAAATCGGTCAAAACCATGGTCTATAGTCCATGCTTTTCGCCCGAAAATGGCCAAAAATGACCTATTTTACATCTCTCATGAATAATTCATAATTTTATAAAAGGTGTGAAAATGGGGCAAAATCGGTCAAAACCATGGGCTATAGTCCATGCTTTATGCCCTAAAATGATCTATTTTACATCTTTCATGAATAATGCATAATTTTATAAAAGGTGTGAAAATGGGCCAAAATCGAACAAAACCATGGGCTATAGTCCATGCTTTTTGCCAGAAAATGGCCAAAAATGACCTATTTTAAATCTCTCATGAATAATGCATAATTTTATAAAAGGTGTGAAAATGGGGCAAAATCGGTCAAAATCATGAGCTATAGTCCATGCTTTTTGCCCTAAAATGACCTATTTTACATCTCTCATGAATAATGCATAATTTTATAAAAGGTGTCAAAATGAGCCAAAATCGGTCAAAACCATGGGCTATAGTCCATGCTTTTTGCCTGAAAATGGCCAAAAATGACCTATTTTACATCTCTCATGGATAATGCATAATTTTATAAAGGGTGTGAAAATGAGCCAAAATCGGTTAAAATTATGGGCTATAGTCCATGCTTTTTGTCCAAAAATGGTCAAAAACTACCTGTTTTGAATCCTCTATGAATAATGCATAATTTTATAAAGGGTGTGAAAATGAGCCAAAATCGGTCAAAACCATGGGCTATAGTCCATGCTTTTTGCCCTAAAATGATCTATTTTACATCTGTCATGAATAATGCATAATTTTATAAAAGGTGTGAAAATGGGGCAAAATCGGTCAAAACCATGGGCTATAGTCCATGCTTTTTGCCCGAAAATGGCCAAAAATGACCTATTTTACATCTCTCATGAATAATGCATAATTTTATAAAAGGTGTGAAAATGGGCCAAAATCGAACAAAACCATGGGCTATAGTCCATGCTTTTTGCCAGAAAATGGCCAAAAATGACCTATTTTACATCTCTCATGAATAATGCATAATTTTATAAAAGGTGTGAAAATGGGGCAAAATCGGTCAAAATCATGAGCTATAGTCCATGCTTTTTGCCCTAAAATGACCTATTTTACATCTCTCATGAATAATGCATAATTTTATAAAAGGTGTCAAAATGAGCCAAAATCGGTCAAAACCATGGGCTATAGTCCATGCTTTTTGCCTGAAAATGGCCAAAAATGACCTATTTTACATCTCTCATGGATAATGCATAATTTTATAAAGGGTGTGAAAATGAGCCAAAATCGGTTAAAATTATGGGCTATAGTCCATGCTTTTTGTCCAAAAATGGTCAAAAACTACCTGTTTTGAATCCTCTATGAATAATGCATAATTTTATAAAGGGTGTGAAAATGAGCCAAAATCGGTCAAAACCATGGGCTATAGTCCATGCTTTTTGCCCTAAAATGATCTATTTTACATCTGTCATGAATAATGCATAATTTTATAAAAGGTGTGAAAATGGGGCAAAATCGGTCAAAACCATGGGCTATAGTCCATGCTTTTTGCCCGAAAATGGCCAAAAATGACCTATTTTACATCTCTCATGAATAATGCATAATTTTATAAAAGGTGTGAAAATGGGGCAAAATCGGTCAAAACCATGGGCTATAGTCCATGCTTTTTGCCCGAAAATGATCTATTTTACATCTTTCATGAATAATGCATAATTTTATAAAAGGTGTGAAAATGGGCCAAAATCGAACAAAACCATGGGCTATAGTCCATGCTTTTTGCCAGAAAATGGCCAAAAATGACCTATTTTACATCTCTCATGAATAATGCATAATTTTATAAAAGGTGTGAAAATGGGACAAAATCGGTCAAAATCATGAGCTATAGTCCATGCTTTTTGCCCTAAAATGACCTATTTTACATCTCTCATGAATAATGCATAATTTTATAAAAGGTGTCAAAATGAGCCAAAATCGGTCAAAACCATGGGCTATAGTCCATGCTTTTTGCCCGAAAATGGCCAAAAATGACCTATTTTACATCTCTCATGGATAATGCATAATTTTATAAAGGGTGTGAAAATGAGCCAAAATCGGTTAAAATTATGGGCTATAGTCCATGCTTTTTGTCCAAAAATGGTCAAAAACTACCTGTTTTGAATCCTCTATGAATAATGCATAATTTTATAAAAGGTGTGAAAAGGGGCCAAAATCGGTCAAAACCATGGGATATAGTCCATGCTTTTTGCCCGAAAATGGCCAAAAATGACCTATTTTACATCTGTCATGAATAATGCATAATTTTATAAAAGGTGTGAAAATGGGGCCAAATCGGTCAAAACCATGGGCTATAGTCTATGCTTTTTGCCCGAACATGGCCAAAAATGACACATTTTACATCTGTCATGAATAATGCATAATTTTATAAAAGGTGTGAAAATGAGCCAAAATCGGTCAAAATCATGTGCTATAGTCCATGCTTTTTGTCCAAAAATGACCTGTTTTACATATTTCATGAATAATGCATAATTTTATAAAAGGTGTGAAAAGGGGCCAAAATCGGTCACAGCCATGGGCTATAGTCCATGCTTTTCGCCCGAAAGTTGGCAAAAATGACCTATTTTACATCTCTCATGAATAATGCATAATTTTATAAAAGGTGTGAAAATGAGCAAAAATCGGTCAAAATCATGGGCTATAGTCCATGCTTTTTGCCCAAACATGGCCAGAAATGACCCACTTTACATCTCTCATGAATAATGCATAATTTTATAAAAGGTGTGAAAATGAGCCAAAATCGGTTAAAATCATGGGCTATAGTCCATGCTTTTTGCCCGAAAATGACCTTTTTGACATTTATCATGAATAATGCATAATTTTATAAAAGGTGTGAAAATGGGCCAAAATCGAACAAAACCATGGGCTATAGTCCATGCTTTTCGCCCGAAAATGGCCAAAAATGACCTATTTTACATCTCTCATGAATAATGCATAATTTTATAAAAGGTGTGAAAATGGGCAAAAATCGAAAAAAACCATGGGCTATAGTCCATACTTTTTGCACAAAAATGGCCAAAAATGACCTATTTTACATTTCTAATAAATAATGCATAATTTTATAAAAGGTGTGAAAATGAGCCAAAATCGGTCAAAACCATGGGCTATAGTCCATGATTTTTGTCCGAAAATGGCCAAAAATGACCTATTCTACATCTCTCATGAATAATGCATAATTTTATAAAGGGTGTGAAAATGAGGCAAAATCGGTTAAAATCATGGGCTATAGTCCATGCTTTTTGTCCAAAAATGGTCAAAAATTACCTGTTTTGAATCCTCTATGAATAATGCATAATTTTATAAAAGGTGTGAAAAGGGGCCAAAATCGGTTAAAACCATGGGCTATAGTCCATGCTTTTTGCCCGAAAATGACCTATTTTACATCTCTCATGAATAATGCATAATTTTATAAAAGGTGTGAAAATGGTCTAAAATATGTCAAAACCATGGGCTATAGTCCATACTTTTTGTCCAAAAATGGTCAAAAATTACCTGTTTTGAATCCTCTATGAATAATGGATAATTTTATAAAAGGTGTGAAAAGGGGACAAAATCGGTCAAAACCATGGGCTATAGTCCATGCTTTTTACACAAAAATGACCTATTTTACATCTGTCATGAATAATGCATAATTTTATAAAAGGTGTGAAAATGGGGCAAAATCGGTCAAAACCATGGGCTATAGTTCATGCTTATTGTGCAAAACTGGAGAAAAAGGTTTGAAAATACTTGAAAATGGTCCAAAATAGCTCAAGACCATGTGATCTAGGCCATGGTATTTAGCTTGAAATGACATGAAGGTAGTTTTTTAAACAATTATTCGCCGTTGCACCTTTCCTTAGTATTACTAAACTGTTGTATTGACGGTTTTACTTTCTTGATATGATATGTTATGCATGATTCTCAGTAACATAAGCGTCATATAGGTCAGATTATTAGCATTTGTGAAAATAAGAATATCAAATTCCTCTTGTAAAAGATACCAAATAAACAAACGATTAATGTGTATATTGAAGCTTAATCAGGGAAAAATTAGTTATTATTACTTTTTAGGCGCTCATGAGTTTTATTTTTAACTTCTGTACTCTGAACTCAAGGCTCCGGCATTTGTCCGAGCATGTACAAAATGAATGTCAAAGCTGTTGGGTGGATGATGTCTTCCTGGGAACTTAAATCTTTGGTTTTTAACAAATTTAATCAGTTATATTTATCGACCTAATTTGATTGTGGTCAAATTACATGTAAACTATAACATATTAAATGTAAAATCTTGATTTCCGGTCGGGAAGCTCGTGAAATGCTGACGAATGGAGTATCCTATAACTGAAAGAAAAAATATTAAAATGAAATACTACTACTATTGAAGAAACAACAAACGCGCGCGCGTGCTGTGTACAGTTATAAACCACGCTAGGAGAAGTACGACACATAGTGGACTCCACACAGCACATCAAGGCGCAAGTTTTCATTTCTTTTATAAAATACGAATTACAATGACCGTCATTGTGGATATAGGAATGACGCAACTGAAAGTTCGCGCTCGTGCTATGTGCTCTCATAAAGCACGCGCTTCCAAACAATCACAACGCGATATCTATAACAGTTATTTCATAAATGCATTTCGAAAGACAAAACAATCGTAAACACCCTGTGAAATTACCGAAGTGGGTGATTTTCTAATCACTGGAAATAGGAACAGAAACCGCAAACACAGATGGCTTGCCTTTGGGCTAGTTACTATATTGTCTAAAGGTAAGATATAGCAGTAGATGGAAGCAAATAATTTGGAAAAAAAAGGTCGAAGACACGTCAAGTCTACTCAGATCAATTCTCCCTCTGTATTTGCGCGATCAGCTACAGGTATCCCAAGAATAGACTTCCTTAGCTCAAGTTGAATGTTATCCCATCTCAGACCCACATCTACCCAAGGTCAAAAAGTCAAATGAATTTAACTTGATAACATAATAAAGCGACAGATAAGTAGTGATATTCAACGATATAGATAGGATGCTTAGTAGATAGGGTTTCTGGTGAGGATGACTCCTTGCTGTTTTTCAATCTCTGCCAAAGCGTGCTCGTCTGGTGTTGTGACAATTCGCCAACGCTGTACCAGAACATTATGAATGATTAGATTTGTCGTTAGAAAAGCATGAACTACACCATTTATTCGATCTTAGTAATTTATTTAAAAATATTTTGAACTTTGAACGTCGGGTTTTGACTTTGTTCCGGGGTCACGATTCGAGCTCAAAATGTATTGTAATGGGAGTAGGGAGGAGGTGGTGGGAAGAAGGAATAGGGAATAGGGAGGTGGGAGGAAGGAAGAGGGTGGAGGGAGGAGGGAGAAGGAGGGCAGGTTTGAGACAAGGTGTGTCCGTTTGGATCGAGACTATTAAGATCGGGGCTGTTTACGCGCAAATCTTCCTTAAATCCTCATTATCTTTCGTAGAAAGAGTTAGAGTTTACTAATTAGCGGCAGATAACATAATTGTAAAACATCGTAGTCCCCTACGTCCTCCCTGCGTCTTCATTCAGGGCAGCGCCATCTTGTTTCCTTCCTTGGGGCATGATAGGATCATTAACATGGGAATCTCGGTCGCGCGAAACAAGAGATTCCCAAATACACTGATTCCCAAACCAGATTCCGGGACACAAGGGCAGCATTCACATGTCCTAATTAAACCCAATGGGTAAGTCAAAGTAAGGGGGAACGTTTATGGTCTTCATGACGATTTATATGAGATACAAGTGATTGGGGCGTGCTAAGAGTGAATAGGGTCAAAAAAACTAACGTTATATGCTTTAAAACACCTTGCAAATTCAGGGTGAGGGGGTAATGTATGTACGCAAAAAAAAACGTAACTGTGGCAGCTAACGGTGGAATGAAGGGGTAGGTACTTATAAGTGAGCTTCTTACCTCCCTAAGTGATCCTGGTGTTTTCCACAGCTGGTAAAAGGCCCCGATGAAGAAGATGAAGATGGGTAAAAGACACATGAGCCAGCCAATCCACTCAGCCCAGCCAGGATAGGGTACGCCATCGTATTTGATTCCATTCCATTGGATGAAATTAGCCAAAAGGATAGCCTAGTACGACGAAAAATAACACGATTATCAGGCAATAGATCATTTTAAAATTCGTACAAAATAGCTGTGTTTCTTGATTACAGACATCATATACTAACGACTAGCCTCATTTTAATGTCAGTTAAATATTTACAAATACAGTAAAGTAAGGTAGTAGGAAGGCAGGAAGGCAGGAAGGCAGGAAGGAAGGAAGGTAGGAAGGTAGGAAGGTAGGAAGGTAGGAAGGCAGGAAGGCAGGAAGGCAGGAAGGCAGGAAGGCAGGAAGGCAGGAAGGCAGGAAGGCAGGAAGGCAGGAAGGCAGGAAGGCAGGAAGGCAGGAAGGCAGGAAGGCAGGAAGGCAGGAAGGTAGGAAGGTAGGAAGGTAGGAAGGTAGGAAGGTAGGTAAGTGGGTAGGTAGTTAGGTGGATAGGTAGTCCAGTCAGTAGCTATAGCCATATGATATCAAAAGGAGAGCTGCAGTATTCTCCAGGTGTAAACAATACTTTAAAGAGAGAGTGTATCAGCCATTCAATCTTAGGGAGAATTCAACATTAAGAAGGACTTGGTCCATTATATGTGACTAGACTTACCGCGCTGACAACAGGCGAGATGTACTTGAGTGAAATTCGAATAAACAGATATGGCTTTCTCCCTGTCATGATTTCCACGTCATTGCTGAACCTATCAATACCTGTGACAAAATAAAATATCAATGAACCTTACTTCGTCATTGAAGGTAAATAAATAACTTGGGCTACCTGCGGTGGAGTAGGAAGTATGGTCTTGGAGGTTCTTGTGGTGAAGTGAATGGTTTGGGCTTGCGCTTGGTAATAAACAATGAAAATGGCAGCGCGAGAAAGAGAAAGGAAAGCATTTTCTTCTGTTTCGCACTCATAACACAAGGTTTTTCATAAAGTTAAAATTTTGAAAATAAAAACGTATACTAACCGTAGATCCAGGCAATGAAGATGTTTTCTAACAACACACAAAACAGGAGGGATATGCCAGCAGCCTGGTAATCGAAGAGATTGAAAACATACATACCACCCTACAACAATGAAGGAACATACTGTAAAAAGTAGAAAATAAATGGGCAGGGCAGGGCAGGGCAGGGCAGGGCAGGGCAGGGCAGGGCAGGGCAGGGCAGGGCAGGGCAGGGCAGGGCAGGGCAGGGCAGGGCAGGGCAGGGCAGGGCAGGGCAGGGCAGGGCAGGGCAGGGCAGGGCAGGGCAGGGCAGGGCAGGGCAGGGCAGGGCAGGGCAGGGCAGGGCAGGGCAGGGCAGGGCAGGGCAGGGCAGGGCAGGGCAGGGCAGGGCAGGGCAGGGCAGGGCAGGGCAGGGCAGGGCAGGGCAGGGCAGGGCAGGGCAGGGCAGGGCAGGGCAGGGCAGGGCAGGGCAGGGCAGGGCAGGGCAGGGCAGGGCAGGGCAGGGCAGGGCAGGGCAGGGCAGGGCAGGGCAGGGCAGGGCAGGGCAGGGCAGGGCAGGGCAGGGCAGGGCAGGGCAGGGCAGGGCAGGGCAGGGCAGGGCAGGGCAGGGTGGAGGCGAGAAGTGCAGGACAGGCCAGGAGTAGACAGGACAGGAAAGTCCAGGTAAATCAAGGGCAAGGCAGCGCAGTTGAGGATTGGGCAGGGCTAATCAGGTATGGCAAGATAGAAAAGGCAATAGAAAAATGTCAGCAAACGGTATACCTGAAGAACACAAGGAAGTCCAGCAATAAACATGGCGATACTTGTGATCAAAACGACGATCCATTTTCGTCTGCGAAGGTAACCTGGATTTTCATCGATTATTCCTGTGACAAAGGCTTCTATTGCACCAAACTAAAAGCAGCAGAAAAACTTTATCAAAATTTATCTCAAAGATTGAGTTTAAAGCAAAGAATCTGTCATTGCTAATGACTACCGTAACCGGATACAGAAGTGGGGAAGAAGAGAGGGTTCAAAGTGAAAGCCGCAGAACGGCCTATTTGAGTTAAAATTATCTAGGATTGGTTCCGAAAAGGAAGAGGATTAACTGCATGAGCCAAATGCGACCTCCAGCAATCGATCTCAGTACCACAGAGGAGAGAGACCGGAGTTTCAGCACGGATGCTGAGTAAGTAGCTTGTTGGTGTTCGGAAATAAAGAACCTGGGAAAAACAGTTGGCCCTTAAAAACAGCATCGTATTGTAACAAGTAACACTACTCGAGAAATTTCCCCTTGAAAATTATGCACTTTCCTTAAATGGTTTTGTTTAATTGTCCCATCAATGCCCATCAATCGACTTGGCTTACCATGGTGTCGATGCCCAAAGTGACAAGCATGAAGAAGAACAACAGAGCCCAGAACACAGACAATGGCAACTGGGAAATGGCTTCTGGATAAACGATGAAGACTAGACCAGGCCCTATAGGTACGGTCATTGCAATGGTGATCATATTCATAGGTGTTAGATATTCAATATATAATCTAAGGACTCTTGTTTTGTTTTATGATTTCCTTTTGATTGATTTTCTTTATTGTTAACTTTGTTTCTATGTTTTTTCAGCATTTCATTTTTCTTTCTTTCTTTCTTTCTTTCTTTCTTTCTTTCTTTCTTTCTATCTTTCTATCTATCTTTCTTTCTTTCTTTCTTTCTTTCTTTCTATCTTTCTATCTTTCTTTCTTTCTTTCTTTCTTTCTTTCTATCTTTCTTTTTTGTCTTTCTTTCTTTCTTCCCATGCTCCATTCACTTAGTAAATAATCTATTTTCTATCCATTTATAATTCAATCCATCCATATTCACCTGATTCTACTACATTTCCTACAGTCGTATGCAGAACATGAGCCATGAAGCCAAGAATACCAAAAACAGCAAACCCGGCGAGAAAACTTGTTCCACTGTTTGACAAGGAAACGATCAAACTATCACTGAAAAAAGAATTACACAGTCATAATTTTTTTTCAAGATCGCACAGTTCTACTTTCATAATGGAGCGTTTTCACTCACGTGAGAAGGCAGCAATAAACAATAGAAACTTTCTGCACAGTATTTGCATAAGGATAGAGTTCAATTCCCGGAGGATAGAAAATGTATTGTTTTGGTACGTACCCCATAATGGCCACTGTGACGTCACGTGAAAACGCTCTATAGACTAAATATAGTGCACATTCAATATTTTTCAAACGAAATCATTAACTATGATGACCTACCTGTGAACATTATTCCTAAACGTGTTAAAACTTCCGAAAGTAATGACTCCACCAAAACCAATCCCGAGAGACCAGAAAATTTGAGTTGATGCGTAAACCCAAACCTGAGTAGAAACAACAGGCGAAGACAGAGAATAAAATGCGATAATTTCCAAAAAACGCATCTCATATCACAAATTCATTACATCTCATATCTTGGGAACATAAACCTGTCCGCCATGTTGGTTAAATGTAACGTCTGTTTCTTTCTTTTTTCTTCTTGGTAGGAAGACGAGAAATGTGCACTGTATCATAAGCGCTGGCCCATTCCCGTGGTCGTGAATTCAATTCTCATGGCCGTTTAGAAGCTAACAATTGAATTATTTAACCCCGATCACTACCGACCAGCTGTGGTATAGCACCAAACTACTATGCAAAACTAAAATATCAGTTTCGTATGCAGCTACTTTTTACTCTTGTTCAAAATGGATTGATTGAATGTGTCGAGAACTATTAGTAACTGGTATCGTAATTCTAAACTGAAATGTTTTCTCAGAAACATTACCCTTATACGTGGCCTGGTGGAGTTATTTCTGATGGATTCTCATTTTACTGGACAGGATCCTACTCCTATCCCCACGCTGTCACACGAGAAGATACAACAATTTATGCTAAAGCTTATTCACCAAACTCTAATTAGTCATACCTGAGGATCAGCAAGTCGCCTGAAGTCAGGTTTCAGGTAAAACCTAAGACCATAACCAGCTCCATCAAGGGTTACACCTCGAATCACCATGACAACGATCATGATGAGAGGAAATGTAGCAGTAAAATAAACCACCTGTTGTGGAACGGATTGAAAAATCGATGATAATTGGTTAATGTCGTTATTAACTTTCCATAGAGAAGGCAGCAAGGCAGCAAGGCAGCAAGGCAGCAAGGCAGCAAGGCAGCAAGGCAGCAAGGCAGCAAGGCAGCAAGGCAGCAAGGCAGCAAGGCAGCAAGGCAGCAAGGCAGCAAGGCAGCAAGGCAGCAAGGCAGCAAGGCAGCAAGGCAGCAAGGCAGCAAGGCAGCAAGGCAGCAAGGCAGCAAGGCAGCAAGGCAGCAAGGCAGCAAGGCAGCAAGGCAGCAAGGCAGCAAGGCAGCAAGGCAGCAAGGCAGCAAGGCAGCAAGGCAGCAAGGCAGCAAGGCAGCAAGGCAGCAAGGCAGCAAGGCAGCAAGGCAGCAAGGCAGCAAGGCAGCAAGGCAGCAAGGCAGCAAGGCAGCAAGGCAGCAAGGCAGCAAGGCAGCAAGGCAGCAAGGCAGCAAGGCAGCAAGGAAGCAAGGAAGCAAGGAAGCAAGGAAGCAAGGAAGCAAGGAAGCAAGGAAGCAAGGAAGCAAGGAAGCAAGGAAGCAAGGAAGCAAGGAAGCAAGGAAGCAAGGAAGCAAGGAAGCAAGGAAGCAAGGAAGCAAGGAAGCAAGGAAGCAAGGAAAGCAAGGAAGCAAGGAAGCAAGGAAGCAAGGAAGCAAGGAAGCAAGGAAGCAAGGAAGCAAGGAAGCAAGGAAGCAAGGAAGCAAGGAAGCAAGGAAGCAAGGAAGCAAGGAAGCAAGGAAGCAAGGAAGCAAGGAAGCAAGGAAGCAAGGAAGCAAGGAAGCAAGGAAGCAAGGAAGCAAGGAAGCAAGGAAGCAAGGAAGCAAGGAAGCAAGGAAGCAAGGAAGCAAGGAAGCAAGGAAGCAAGGAAGCAAGGAAGCAAGGAAGCAAGGAAGCAAGGAAGCAAGGAAGCAAGGAAGCAAGCAAGCAAGCAAGCAAGGAAGCAAGGAAGCAAGCAAGCAAGCAAGCAAGCAAGCAAGCAAGCAAGGAAGCAAGGAAGCAAGGAAGCAAGGAAGCAAGGAAGCAAGGAAGCAAGGAAGCAAGGAAGCAAGCAAGCAAGCAAGCAAGCAAGCAAGGAAGCAAGGAAGCAAAGAAGGAAGAGTACACATACCTTTCCAGTGAGTTTGATGCTTTTGAATATACAAAAGTAAACAAGAACCCAGGAGAGGATCAACGTACCGACCAGTTCCCACCTCATGGAGCCGGCTACTTCAATCGAGTCGGTTATCTGAAGCACTCGGCGGCTAGAAGGATAAAATGAAATGCTTTTGGTTATAACCCCAGGAAAATCATTGACAGAAAGGGATGTATGAAAAGAGAGCACTTATGAAAGCAACAGTGAGAAATAAGCTGATGTTTTCTTTTTTCGAATAACATGGGAAGCTAATGAGAAATATTTTGTTACATGATCGCGATTAATCATGAACCTGTAAACGAAGAATACGAAAAAGACGGCGAGAGAAAAATGGTTATGGGTCTCCTACGTTTGCAGCGTTTTCATCTGTCAACTTACTTCCAGTATTCAGAACTTGGCGATGTGAACTCCTGAGTACAGTTGACGGGAAGATTGAAAGCTGAGCAGTTGACCACTTGGTTGGATGTTCGTTCAACTCTGCATAGAATAGCAAGTAGAAATTATAGTTTTAAAATATCAATGCTCTTATGAGAGGGAAATGCAGTTAGGAGGGGCTGGGGAGAGCCGGAGACAGACGCTTCCAATCCACCCTCCAATCCACCAATCAATCCACTAACCAATCTTAAATTAAGGTTTTCAATGTTTGTAATTTTAACAAGAAAAGTTAGCATGTTTGTAAAATTGTTCCAATGATTTGTTTTATAATGGGATCTGTGAATAAATGTTTGTCTTGATGACTCAAGTTCATCGAATTCTTGCCAGTTTGTTGACTGATTAGAAAAGCTTCATATTTACCGAGGTTTTTGGTTTTCCGTTACTTTTGTCCAAAACTGGAAAGGTAACAAATCTAGAATCAGACTTGGGTTTGCTAACACATATTTTACAGACGTCTGACAATGCTTTTAATCAATTTGCCACTATCAATGTGTTCTGCATGTTCAGTCTTTTTGTGTTGAATGATTTTATTTATTACTTAAAAATAACAAATCTACCTGCAGAAAGGTGTGTTCCAGTCGTTACCACAGCCGCTCCAAGGTACCTCAGAACGAAAACTATCAAAAAAATAGAACAGAACCCAGGCGAGGATAACTATATAATACAGACTACTTAAAAACTGCATTACTATTGTTGCGTATCCAAGGCCTGTGGAGAGAAACGAGACGTGGTTGAGTCGCTAATGGCAACGGCCAACACATTCTACTTCACCCTAATCCCGTGCGTTATCAACTTGCGCGCGCACTCGTTCCGTTTCGTTTTTAGTTATCAAAACCTACACCCGCTTTCAGTGTCGTCACGCAACGCTTTCTCCCCTGAGAACCAGGGGAGAAAGCGTTGCGTGACGACACTGAAAGCGGCTGTGGGGGAGACTATCAAAACAATAAACGGAAAGAGCACTCACGCGCAAGTTGATGACGCACGGGAATGGGATAGGGGGACTTTAAATTGCATCCGGTTACTAAAAATAGCCCAACCGGGAATTTACATGGCGCGCGCGTCATTAAGAAGTTTCTCTCTCTTGTACAAATAGGCAAGAGCGTAGGAGTAATAGGAAATTTAAACAAGTGGGTTCCCAGCAAGCAAATTTCACGCTAGTAAACAAAAAAGCCAAAAGACATACGAGCAAATGATTAAAAAAGAGAAGAACAAGCATGCAAGCAAATAGACAAGCAGATATGACGATTCAAACAAACAAACTGAAACATTTTAAACGGTAAAAAAAAAAAAAAAAAAAAACCACGAATAAGATATTTCTCATTCAATCTTACCTCTTGAGAGAGGACACACAGCTTTCCACAAGCTAATGAAACCACGATTGTACCACTGACCAATAGCAAGCTCCATGAAGAACAAAGGAATACCGATAAGAAACAGCATCAAAATGTACGGGAAAAGAAACGAGGCTGAAAGGACAAATAGAAAAGATAAAGGGTTAGCTGGATTAATGATAATAATAATAATAATAATAAACAGTGAGAAAACAAAGACCTGCACAAAGAATGGTGTGACATCTCAAAAGTCTGGAAAAACATTCCAACTGTTGTTTACAGTATTCACACAAGTATTATTCAACAACTATTGCCAACTAAAGTCTATAACGTAAAGAAACTGAAAGGTGAAGCAGAAGATCTGAAATGTCGGCTTTGCCAATCTGGAGATGAGAGTGTTGCACACATCATGTGCAAATGCTCGGCCATAGCCCAATCGCTCTACACATCAAGACATGATCACATGCTTAGACCTGTGTATCACGCGATACTTAAGAAGTTTGAACTTTCTGATGATAAAGTCAGCGTAACACCTTGACACAAAGAACCACCCCCAAAGAGCTCTGTCGAAAATGATGAAGCAAAAGTACTGTGGAATATCCAAATCTACCAAGACAGCCCTCCAAAAGGCGGTGCAAATAAACCAGACATCCTTGTGCGGAATAAGAAAGAAAAGCAATGGATTATATTTGAAGGAACAGTCTGTAATGTAGGAGAGATACTTGACAGGGATAAAAAGAAAACTGTTAAATATACTGACATAAGATCTAGTCTTAAAAGAATGTACCCTGGATATAAAGTAACGCAAGTCAACATAATATTTGACTTTCTATCTGGGTACCATGCACACGGATTTGATTAGTAAACGTCTGTACAATTGTTAAATTTGTATACATCTTTGAAAAATGAGTCATGCAGATATTTGCTTAGACTATTCATGCCCGCAATATACTGTATTCATTTATTGCCATCTTTTTTTTCCTTTTTTTTTTTACAAAGAAAGATGTTGTTTTAGCAAAGAAAGATGTTGTTTTGTTCTTTTACAGCGATAGCTTGCAGCAATAATTTTCATTCCCGGGCCTGCCATCCATAATGTAAAGAAGGAATTATCAAACCATTTGTGGCTCAGTGAACACCAGAGAGTCTGTGAAGAGACATGAATAGACCTCTTCGGCTCTCACGTAATGTTTTCCCATTTCATACCACATGCCATTTAGAGTATCATCTCCTTGCTTAAGGTTTGCGCTCGGTTACACATGAGAAGACACATGAATATGGATACAGCTCAAACAAAGAATCTTATTCTCAAGGGGATGACACGTCGTCTGAAATGGGAAAACGTTCCCCCAAGCCGAAGGGGTTTATTAGATGGCCGAAAAGAGACCATAGGAAAAACAGGACGAGATAAAAATCACTAAACAACAAGAAAAGCTTTTAATCAAATCAAGTCATGTTTTGAAAACCGAAATGCCAAAGATAATGGAAAACCGGCAAATGATGACTGACATTTCGGATAGAAAGAAACAGCAGTAGGAGTTGTGACTACATTTTTAACTCGTGGATACGTTAACCGTAGAAACGTACTAAACGTGTTATTGTGAGGGGTCTGAATATGCAAATGTGTCATTCCATGAAACTCACTAAGATGTGAGCAGATCGATAATTAAACGCTTACCGATAGACTTATGTCATCTGATTACGAAGGTTACACGACGCTAATAAGTAAGAAGCTCTTATTCAGTGTAGACTACCTTGATATTTATATGAGGAAATGAAATGCTGATGTTCCATGTGGGATATTCTTATTTCTTGTTCATATTAAAAGAATCAAGGAAAGATGCAAGTTGAAGTAAATAATGCGATTAACGCCTGAAATAAAATTTCAATGAGTTAAACCTTATTTTTCATCTGATGTATTAAGGTATCAGGGTACCTTAATAAACGCATACTTTCGTAAACGAATTCTATCAGTCCACACGTAAACGGTCATCGTTTACGAATCGTTTTCACCCCTCCACACGACGTATCCCCTACGAAGAGCCTTTTCATAAGTATGCGTTTACGGTGAACGTTTTCATCGTTTACGTGTGGACGGAAGGCTAAACGCATCAAAAAGTATCTGCGTTTACGAATGAAAACGTATACTCTTAAGATGGCTCCCTCAGAGAGTTTTCGGTAGTTAGAATCACTCAGTAGGACATAAAGTTCATGAGTTTAGGATTCAATTTTGTCGAGCTGATCACACATTAGTTTACCGTGGTAACAGTACTTCAGCTATAATGAAGGCCATTCTTTTCATTAAAAAATTTAAAACTCAAGTTTTCCACAGTGCATTTTTAATAGAACATTTTACAATGAATATACGTCATACCTCACCATTCATTTGACACAATGCTAAAGCATTTGGTACTACAGAGATTCAAATAATGCTAAAGCTTGAATTGGCCGAATAAAAAAAATTCCACATTACCGAATTTCTAAATATTTTGGCACTGTTTAACTTTAATATGACAAAAAGGACCGTCTAGTTTTTGAGTTATTTCAGGAAAATGTAACGCGTGCGAACGATACAAAAACTATTTATAAAATAACTGCTATGAATGTCGCGTTTTGATTGGTTTGGAGCGCGTGCTTTATGAGAGCACATTGCACGCGCGCGCACTTTCCGTTGCGTCATTCCCTATTATTGTAATTTGTATTTTATAAAAGAAATAAAAAACTTGCTTGCTGTGCTGTGTGCAGTCACAAAGCACTTGGGGATTGGCAGAACACTCGAGAAGTGTCCAGAAGCAGTCCGCTACGCGTCGTGCTTCTCCTAACACTTCTCTCGTGTTCTGCCAACCCCCGCGTGCTTTATTACAGCAAACAGCAAGCAAGCGCGTTTTGAGCCACCTTTCATGCATGGTGAATGGTATTTTGTATTAATTAAACTGGATGGCCAGGGCATGGCTGAGCAACGACGATTCCATGTTCAATTGACTCAATACCGTAAGAAATCTCTGCTATATATTCAATTAAAATATTGAAATATTTTCCAAACAAGAATAAGGCTTTTAAACCTCTGAACTCGGCTAAGTATTAAAAAAAGTTTGGAGGGAAGCTGATAAATACTACGGTAGACACGCATCGAAAACAGCTAGCCAATATTTTATATTTAAAACGAAGTCAGACGTCGTTATTACTGATAAATGAAAACTATTTGATTCTCCCCCCAAAAAATATATATAATATGTATTATACAATGTAATTAAAAAAGGAAATATGATTATTCTGTAACATTGTCACATCCTTACCTCCTCCATTTCGGTAGCACAGATAAGGAAAACGCCAAAAATTTCCATAACCCACTATGTACCCAAGCGTAGCGAGGATGAAATCGATTTTATTATTCCAAGCCTCTCTTGGAGGAACTTCATCGACTTCGACTTCAAAATCCGTCAGATATTCTTCCTCTCCCTTATCTTCATTAGGGGTGTTGAGGTTTGAATCGGTGGTTCCCGTCATCTTTACTCAGTTATAAACTGCAGACGCGGTTTCCTGTTGATTGTGTAGGCTAAGAGTACAATATCAAGTGTCTATTTAAAAAAATTGAATACGATGAAACAAAGTAGTAGTATTTACTAGAGCGGATGCAATTAGAGTGCTCACACTAAATCCGTGAAACAAAGACTAATTTTTAGCTCTAAATAGCGATAATTAAACAATAGAAAACATAATTTATATAATATATAAAATTTATAATTTATAAAATACACAAGAGACCATTTGTGTCTTTTGTTTAATAAATGTTCTGGTTGAGTGATAGCAACTGTTAGTAAACCTCTGGTTTATTCCACGGTTTAATTGCATCCGCTCTATTGTAAAAGTCAAAGTAAAACAAAAGAAAAACAATGGAATTTGTGTCTAATACACTGCAAATAGTAGCACAAATATTTTATAGTTTACACACATCCTTACCTATTAGAGTGAAGGCGTTTAACCCGTGAAACAAAACGTACTAGTCAACGTGTTATACTTAAATAGACACAAAAGAAAACAATGGAATTAGGGAGACAACTAAAGTGTATTAGTCAAATATCTATTTCATGGGTTTAATGACCTCACTCTAACTTTCCTTACCTTACTTACAAAGCAAGCCAGCGATTCTACCTCAAATCTTATCCTAACGTAACTACGACCAACTCAGAGAGCGAATACTCCAGTTTTGAGTTCTCTTTGCTCAACCTTAGCCTCAGTTGTACGTTTAACATAATTAAGATATAACGCGTGCTCTGATTGGTTCACCACCTATGAAGAAAAAATGTATGGACCACTC
This sequence comes from Actinia tenebrosa, assembly GCF_029948245.1. Classification (NCBI taxonomy): domain Eukaryota; kingdom Metazoa; phylum Cnidaria; class Anthozoa; order Actiniaria; family Actiniidae; genus Actinia; species Actinia tenebrosa. The sequence continues at coordinate 33,808,312 of NW_028292569.1, forward strand.
GTATGGAGCACGCTGGTGACGTCAATTTGGTGAAAATTCGGTGAAAATTGCAAGCATTCAGATAAAATAAAAAGACTACTAACTGGTCTACCTTTCTGGACATCTAAAGTTAAATGAAAGTTAAATAAAGTTAATAAAAGAAAAAAACACATTTCACACAGTCGATGCTAAGACTGAGCAAAGGTGAACCTAAATGGGAATATTGGAACTTAGAATTCCTTATGGTTCTCGACTGTTCACACCACATTAAGATATTGAATAGAATTAGGATTCAATGTGATTAATAATACTTTATTCAAAAATGCAGATTACATATTTTGAAAAGGAAGACATTGAGGTTAGCCCTATATAAGTCCCCTAATTTAAAATAAATAAATAATTTTAAGAACTAATAATATATATATATATATATATATATATGTACAATACTAACTTCAAAAAATGTTCATGTGTTTCTTAAGTCTTGTTTTAAATTTATTTACGTTGGGTTCATCTGTATGATTTACTACGTTATTAGGAAGATCATTCCAAGATTTGATTATTCGCACAAAAAAAGAATATTTGTAACAATTTACTCTAGCAGATTTGGTCTGTATTTTAAATTGGTGATTAGCTCTCGTTTTCGTACTTTTACAAAGTTCAAAATAGTCACTGAAATCTAGACCGTTCATCTTGTGTACAATCTTATAGCACTCAACTAGAGAGAGGAATTCCCTTCTAAGTTGCAAAGAGTTCCATTTGAGTATCTTACATCTGTCTTCATATGCCATCTCTTGTCGTTTTTGACCAAGTGCGATGCGTGACGCTCTTCGTTGTATAGATTCAATTGCATGGATATCCTTTACTAGGTGTGGTGCCCAAACTGGGCATGCATATTCCAGAATGGGACGGACCAGTGATTTATAGAGTATGGAAAAGATTTCCTTATTTCTACTACCCGTGGTACGTTTAACTAAACCAAGGACTTTATTTGCTTTATGTACAATTGCTTCTACATGTTTGGACCAACTTAGATCGCTCGACATTATAACTCCAAGGTCTTTGTAGTCATGTACGTTCTTTAATGCTGTGTCGGATATGTGATATTGTGTTCTATTCTTATCACCCTTATGAGTTATCCTCATGGCTTCACACTTTTTAGGGTTAAACTTGACTTGCCAATCCGCCGCCCAGTCTTCTAAAGAAGCAAGGTCCGACTGTAGAGCTGTTACATCCCCAACGTCGGTTAGTCGTCGATAGATCTTAGTATCATCAGCAAACAATTTGATGCTTGATGTGGCTACATTTGGAATGTCATTTACATATAACAGAAACAAGATCGGCCCCAGAATTGAACCTTGCGGGACACCCGATGTTACTGGAGACCAATCAGAAAAGGATCCACGTATTTGCACTCTTTGTTTTCTATTAGTTAGAAAATTCCTGAACCACAATAGTAATTGATCGTCAATGCCATACCTGTTAAGCTTGAAGAGTAGGCGTTCATGTGGAACGCTGTCAAACGCCTTTGACAGGTCTAAAAAGATAACATCTGTCGCTTTTGAGGTATTTCTTGATAAACACCAGTCATTATAGCTACTTAGAAGTTGGCCTACCGTTGATCTGCCTTTTAAGTATCCAAATTGATTTTGGTTTAATAGTTGATGTTCTGTCCAGAAGGCTATGACTCTTGATCGTACTATTTTCTCTGCCACTTTACAAATGATAGATGTCAACGAGATTTGACGGTAATTTTCCTTGTTGTGTTTTGGACCTTTTTTGTGGATTGGAGTTATATTTGCAATTTTCCAGTCCGATGGAAGTGTACCAGAATAAAACGACTTGTTAAACATCTTGCACAGTGATGTGGATAATTCCTTTGCACATTCTTTCAAGATACGCGGTAGTACTTGATCGGGCCCAGGGGACTTGTGAATGTTCAATTCTTTTAGATAACTTTCCACTTCATTGGCTGAACATTGAACGTTGCGTAACTTTTCAGTAACAACAAAGCCAAATTCTGGAAGGATGCATTGTTCTCGTGTAAATACAGATGAAAAGTATTCATTCATGTGTTGTGCTATGTCTTGATCACTTGTCACTTCTTGACTTCCTTCTTTCAGCAACACTAAGTCGTTGGTACCTTTTCGTTTTGATTTCATGTAGTTCCAGAATGGCTTTGAATTGTTCTCGGATTTTAATTTGTTTGCTAGATCTTTCAGATGGTTCCATTTTGCTGAATTGCATTGCTTTTTCAAAGAGTTGTTTAGATTACGGTACGCAGTCCACTGTTCCTCGTTGTTCGATTTTTTGGCTTTTTTATAGAGGTTTTTCTTTTTCCTGCACAGTTTTATTAGATCTTTGGTAATCCATGGTGCACTAATTTTCCTTTTTTGACGGTATTTTGGTATACTATCGTTGACTGCTGCAAAGTAAAGGTCTTTCCAGGTTTCCCAATTGGTGTTTATATCTTCGTCTTCCAAAATACAATCCCACGGTGTTTTATTAAACAGAGCTCTAAGATGATTCCAATCGGCTTTGCTAAATGCGTAGACTTCTTTTTTTGACACACGGTTTTGATAAGGATGGGTGTCCACTTTGAAAGTTATTGAATTGTGGTCGGAGAAGGGTTCTCCGACTTCGAGGTCTTTAATCAAATCAGCATTTGTAGTTAGTACAAGATCTAAAATATTCTTCTCGCGAGTAGGTTCATCAACTGATTGTTGTAAAAAGTTATCATGAATTATTTCTGAGAGAAGAGTGTGATGTTCAGAGGTTTTTGTAGGTTGGTTGGTAGCCCAGTCAAACTCGCTAAGATTAAAGTCACCAAGTATTAATAAATCCGTAGTTGAAATGTTAGTGAGACAATTCTGAAGGTCTTCTAAAGGTTTGAGATTGCTGTTTGGTGGTCTATAAAACACTCCAATGGTTAACTTCTTGTTGTTGTTCCCGGTAGTTATATCAATAAAGAGTATTTCTGATTGACAATTTAAATCTTCTCTTAAAGAAGTTATAATACAATTTCTCGTGGCAATCAACACTCCTCCGCCATGTCTTCCCGCATTTCCAGGACGGTCTCTTCTATAAACACTATAGTCGTTGACGAATACTTCGGCGTCCGTTATCGGTCTAGATGGGTCTCAGTAAGGACTATGATGTCAACTTGGCTTTTGGCTAATTCTAGTTGCAATTTTGCGATTTTGTTTACGATACTCCTGGCATTCGAGTAGAATACTGATAACTTCGAGGTTTGATTTGTCACCTTATTTTTTGTGTCTACATTGTCATTATTGTTTCTGTCGTCGTGGCCAGGGTTAGGATGAATGTCTCCACAAGATAGTATACGAAGCTCCAGTTGAAAACTAGCGTCGTGGTTACTGTAGAACTTAATTCTTTGCTTGTAGAATCGTCTCCGTGGTCGGGCATACCAGAACGCCGAGTTGTTGTTTGAGATTGATACCAAGATGAATTCAACTTGTGCTGGTTTATACTCTTGAAAGTATGGATTCGGTACCAGAATATCATTTTGTCTGAAGACTTGAGTTTCATGTGTTATCTTGCGTTGCGATTTGTTAAACAACATTGCGGTTTCATTGTTCTTTTACCTCTACCACCATACTTATATACAAGCATAACTTGGTAAATAGAAAATAGCAATTAGCACGATAATGCAGGGATTTACTTATATATACATTTATGACGATCAGCGAGAATCAAGTATGGGGTGTGACCTATGTATTACCAAGTGTGAGGTTCTCTCTTAAACCGCCATCACGCACACCTGACTGAATTTTGACTTAAATGTTGATTCTTTTATTAACCGGGTTCTCCGATCCCCCACCCCCCCAAAAAAGCATTCGGAAAAACAGACGTTTTTAGCGATATGGTGGCCACCTTGAATAGGACGTTTGCATGATGGCGTCATTTGACTCCCACTACCAAGATGCTTCGTGAATTTTCTTTCTTATTTAAATTTGTATTTCCTCATGAGAATAGTAAGACAATTGGTGCTAATTAACTGAACAAAAAGAAAGTGTGCAAGGGAGTCTGGTAGTAGAGGTCAATGACGCCATCGTGCAAGCGTCCTACTGTATTCTTGTTTTAATAAACCATTTTCTCATGGATGCGTGCGCATCCAACTTTACGGGTCACAAAACTGAAAAACGCAGATTCAGTAAAATTGAGAAGACAGTTTTATATTTAAAGATGAGAATAATCGCTTTTATGAATTCTTATCGAAAAAAAAATCATAGCAATGCATGTTAATACTCGTGTTCTGGTATCGTGGCCCGTCAAGTTTCTCAATTTTGGATGCGCACGCAACTTTGAGATAACGATTTATTGGATTTCCCCTTGTCTATTCCTTAATAATAATAATAATAATAATAATAATAATAATAATAATAATAATAATAATAATAATAACAATACTACTACTACTACTACTACTAATAATAATACTACTACTACTACTACTACTAATAATAATAATAATTCTCGCAGGACATCACGAACAGCTAAGAAAAGACCTAAGAACAATTACAAATACAGACAGGGAAGTGAACTTTCTTATAGAACGATGCCAGAAATGGATTTTAAGCCAGAACGTTAATATAGTCAAGAAGTTCTATGAATATGCATAAGCTAAAGGAAGGATTGAAAAAAATGATGAAGTTAACCAGCCTAGACTTAGTCCGCTGGTCAATGTAAACATGATATATACAGACAAATAAAACTTGCCATAATAATAATAATAATAATAATAATAATAATAAAAAAATGATAATAATAGTAATAATAATAATAACATATATGGCTTATATAGTACTTATAAACGTCTGTTCTAAGCTCTTAGTAACATACGTAAATGAATAAATAAATAAGATAGATAATATGATTATAAAGAAAAAGCTAACTTAAATAAATGAGTCTTGAGTTTAGACTTAAATAAAGATAAACTGGAAATATCTCTAATTGAAGAAGGTAAGGAGTTCCAGAGTAGAGGAGCAGCAACCGAGAAAGAACGTAGACCATAATATGACTTGAGATTATAAGCTTTTGAAGACAGCAACAAGTGACAAGACGAGCGAAGATTTCTAGCAGATTTGTGAATGGTAATGAGTTCTTGGAGGTTCTTCTTAAGTAAATGTGCTTAAGCATAAGCATGTACCTCGTTCTTAAACGCACAAATAAATACTACTGATTCACTTCGGAAATGGTTTGCTTTGGCTATATGGAACAAAAAAAAAACAAAAAAAAAAACAAAAAAAAAAAACCAAAAACAAAAAAAACAAAAAACATCAATCACGTGAAAGGACGCGAGGGAGCAAACAAGAAAAAATGCAAGGTGCTTAATTTTACCCCTTTGGTTCAGCACACGGCAAAGCCATTGGAATAGGCCGGAACTTCTCTCCCTACATGTGATTATAAACTGGACAGTAATGTCTCAATCATTGACATTAGATAAAGTGATATAGATATTTTTAGACTATCTCGGACAGATGACAAATTGGACTTTGTTTGCTTTTTCGAAAATTAAAGCCGACATCGCGCTACTTTAGATTGTGCACGCGAGATGGCAAGCTTAACGGGGCTGAAAAACGATTCATTCGCTTTGGTCAATTGCAGGTTTATTTGCTTGCTATTTAAAAAATACCTATAGTTTTTTTAAAAATCCCAAAATTAGCTACAAAAGTGAAGAGGATAAGGCAATTTAGAATTCTGGGAGGTTAAGGGATAAAAATTATAATCTATTAACCAATGCATAAAGTTTGTTTTTTAATTGTATTTTGTATTGTATTTTTACAAATTTTAGAAAATCGATTAGAACCTTGTTTTAGTTTTTATTGTTTGTACTAACACGATTTTTCCTAAAAATGACCATTTTTCTGTTAGATGCAAAATTTTCCAGCCGCCATGTCTTTTTCTTATTCTTGAAAAATTTGGCGCATGCGCGTGTGTTTTTCAGCCCCATTGGCCTGTCAAGCTTTTAATTTGATCTTACGCACATTCCTGTGAAACTAGTTACCATTATATTCCCGTTACGGTGATCGTGAAGTGTCATGCAACATTTCCGGACCTGAGGTGGTATTAGATGTCGTACAATGCCTCCCGTGGTATTGCCTGATATTTATCACATTTGCATCGTTGCTGCACCGAAAGAATTTCAAACAATTCTTTCTAATTTCTCGATTACGCCAAAAATAAATCAGTGGATTCGCGGAGGAATTCATCAGAATGGCGGTCATTGCGAAGTTGGCAGCGATGATGCCTTTGGTGGCATCACTGAAGCCGATAGCAGTTTGTACTATGACGGTTGGTAGAAGAAACACGACCAATGCTCCCAGGACGAACATGATTGTGATGGTGGCACGCTTCTCACGATCGTAAATGACCTTTGCATTGTGATCAGAAATAATCTTGTCGTTGTTTATTCTGATGTATCGGATAGTAGCAATTTGAAGAGTTAGGAGAGTTGCCAAGAGTACCACAGCAAATGTTGTGTTGATCGTTTGGTTAATGTTCTCTGTGAACAAGGAGTATTTCAGGATCACAAAGATGATCCAAAGAAGCCAAAGAAAAGCCAGCTTTCGCAGGATGTTGGAGGTGGAGACTCGGCTGGAGTACCTTACTGGTTTGGATACGGCGAGAAACCGATCATAGCTGATGAAGGTTAAGGTCAAAAACGATCCTCCAGTAGAAATGAACAAAAACGCTTCGTACCAGATGTGGATCACTTTTGACGTGCACGTTGTGGACAGGTTTTGGACCATGACTCGCCAAGTGATCATGAGCGGTTGTGTAATGAGTCCCACCAACAGATCAGTGATGGCAAGGCTGCATAGAAGAATGTTTGATGGGGTGTGAAGCTCCCGTGTGCGGATTACAAGAAATAACACCAGCGCGTTACTAAGCACCGCGAACACTGCAAATGGACAGTTGATTACTATCAGTGCGATGTTCATGGCATAGCGATGTTTGGGCGTATCGCTGATGAACACGTCCAAGCAATACATAGACGAGGTGCTGTTGTTTGATGACATCATCATAGAAGAGGGACTGGTTAACTCGTTATAGTTTGGAAGCGAGATACTGGGAAAAAGTTGCTTTTTGACTTTTTTCCTGTTTGTTTTGGATCAGTGTCTTCCAGTAGAACATGAACGATCACCCGTTTCTAATTACTAAAGTTCTAAAAACAAAGCAAAAACGAGAACGATAAGTAACGGGATAAATGACGAACAGAAGTGATTGGACGATTTGAAAGAAGAATATTAGCAATACTGACAATAAAAACCCCAGTAAGGTTTTGTCAAACAACGACAAAAAATTGCAAAACAAGATATAAAGTAAAAAAAAAAGATGATGATGATGATGATGATGATGATGATGATGATAATAATATACATTTATTGACAAGCATCTCAAAATCTCGATGCGTTTACAAATAGCGTAAAACAAAGTTAATTATTGTCCTCAAGTCGGTATGGATATTAAAAACCACTGTTGATATCCAACACCTCGGGCACATTTTTTCCTATTCGGGCCTCCTCGGACAGGTAAAAAAGAATATACATATATATAGATTGTAGATAGATCAAATACAAGACATCACTTTAGCTGTTAATCCGAGTTTCACGCTTACGCGATCATCAGCCAGACTTTAATGACTTTTACTTAGGTGGCCTATATATACACGGTCGGCGACATCTATATTTAGTGTGATTGCATAATTAAAATGATCTATCTATCTATCTATATATATATTTAGAAAACTCATTAATAATTCATGAAGAAAACACAATAGAAATCATGACCATGAAGGTGATTTTATATCTGATAAAGATTCGTCTTCATTTGCATAAACTTTAACTTGGATTTTCTCTATCAAACTTGGTTCATTTTCGTAAAAAAATTGGTACACAATGAGAACAAACATCATAAGTTTTCTAAGCCGTTCAATAATCTCGCAGATCGTGGTTTATCGGGTCTAAAACCACTCGGCTGCGCCTCGTGTTTTATACCCGATAAAACACTCCTGCTCGTTTATTAAACATTACATATATAACGCGTAAAAAGCAAAATGGAGCAACTAAACAAAAGGCAATTAATTTGGAAACCAGGCTAAGGGATAATGGATTTGGCAGTGAAGCATTGATAGTGCCGCTTTCTACCGATGGCCATAACATTGGCTCTAAAATCGGGTTAATTTTTAATTTGATAATTATGATGAAGATTTTGTAAGATACCCGAAACTGATCAAAACAAAACACGAAATTTACAATGAAAAATTGGTATAACTTACAATTGTCAAGTTTTAGTTTGGTAGCAGTGTGCGTTAGAATCGTAATCTTTTAATGTCCACAATATAAGAAATATAAGTTTCCAAACGCGGAGCTTCATTTTGAAAATACTTCATTCCCTGTGAACTTTCTTTCTTACCAGATTATCTCTTTCTTGCCCCAGTAATTCGTCAACTGTTTTATTATAGCGAGAGATGGGACGTCCTACTAGTCAGAGTTCTAGAGCCGACCTAGCTTGCTTTGACATCCAAGGTAACGTTTTCTCTGAATAAGCCTTAAAAGTATATTCTCTACTTTCACATCCCCATAATGCCTTGCGTCTTTGGAGGGTAACCAAACAAAAACCTGTCCCAAATTGAAAGGTTTCTTAATTGAATTTATGCTATATATAACTGCTTTTATCTGTACAATACTGATTATCAGTTTATTCCAAATTATTTTTGCGTGTACAGATCATCAAGAGTTTTGGTCTTACAGAAAATGTATTGACTTACGAAAAAGTTTTAAAAATTTACCTTAAACGTCTTCAAGCTTCTATCTTTTTCTGTTTTTTACTTCTTCATTTTACTTTTGGATACCAAACAAGGTATTGTCAACATTGTCTGATCAGCCTTCAGCAAAATAAGTTGGTTTTTACCCTCTGGTTACCCCCCCGAAACACGCAAAGTATTATGGGGATGTCAAAGTAGAGAATATATATTTACAAAATATACTTAAGCGCTATTATACAACCTGTCATCTTAATTGTTCTTAGAAGAGAATTTTGGTTTGATTGGTTAAATGATTCTTTGTGCCAAAAAGATAAAGGTTTCTATATCTTTTGAATAAGTTACTAAGTACATCCCTTTCCTGGTTCATTTCCTAAAGGATAAATTTCAAAAGACATACAGTAGATGAAGTGCCATTATGGATTAAGAACTGAGAGCAAGTCAACTAAAAGACAAACTGGTTCTTAGGTGTTGTCAGTTTGGCCTGACAAATTGCAATTAATAGCCTTAATGAGTTTGTTTGCGTCATGTGGCTAATCTCGATTTAGTCCATTTTTAATTCCAATTTATTCCTCCCTTGTCTTCCTTGATGTATAGGCTTCTATAAAAAGTATATATTCAAATTTCATCGAACATTGAAACCGGCAATCTCTGGGTTGATCTTAATCAGGGTATGGTTAAGTCACATATTCATTTAGAAATTAGCGTGATAGGAACCGGAGAACCCGGAGAAAAGTCTTGAAATAAAAGGAGAGATTTAACAAACTCTAGTAACATAAGATGCCGAGTATAGGACTGAATCGAACGCGAGACCCCAGAGATGAGAGGTGGAAGGCGAGTGCACTATACTATTAGTGTAAATTGGATGTTTGTTCATACTTTTTTGATTCAATCATTCTTTTCTTCTGTATTTTAGAATAAGGAATAAAATATTTCCACGTTAGAATACAGTTTGTGTATGTAGTTTTTATAAGGAACATTAGTAAGTGAAGAAGATCTAGACGAGTGATGTGTGATCAGTGGGGCTGTTGATAAAAATTGGGATGTTATGTAATCATGATATAAGAGCAAAGCAACAGCTGTAATATAAAAGTCATAAGGTTTAGTGATAAAAATGTCTTAAAATGACAGCATGATAATGTAAATTCTAATTAAAACAATTTGCAGTTTATATTTGAAAGTGTTGAAAACGTTTAGTGTAAATGCAAAGTCTCATTTTTCTTTCCTTTCCGTCGTGTTTCCCGCTCTTTTTTTAAGGGCGTTTCACTCGATTTCTGTCGTTTATTCGTTTTGGTAAGAAATCTGCCCGTATTCGAGTTTTCTCAAGGACAAGGAAACTTTATATAACGCATCTTAACTTTTAAAGTGCTGCTTCTTATTCTATACTTATGAATTTTATAAAAAGAAGAGTATTGCTTTCTAAAAATATATTGGTGTTCGAAAATCACCGGAAATCATGAATTACCGGATCGAGCAGGCATTTCTAGGGTTTTTCTTGTTCGATATTCCGCACTGAACGAAATCAAAATTAGGCCATATTAATCCTTCATAGTTATTTGAATGGGGTTGCCGTGATTGTACATACAATAATGACGGAAATTACAAGCAAATTGGTTAAGACAAACCTTGGAACGATTTTGTACCAACATTGTCCTCGTTGAGGCCATAAGATAAAACTGAATCAAGTTATATTGAAATTTCAGGTAGTACGATAGTGAGCCTCTACATAAACTGAATGAATACAAACACAAGCAGTACGCAAGAAGGCTAGGCTATTTGTAACAAACAGTTACAGATAAAAAGATTGACTTGGAAAGATAGATATCAAAACGAATTGCAAAGACGAAAATAGGAAGACAGCTTATTTAATCAAAGTCTCGGCAGACACCGAAAATGCTAAGCTTCTTTTGCAGTAAATGAGATTAAAATCAAAATCAAAATGTCCTTTTTTTAAAACGTAGATCATATGACGTTTTTGTAGTATCAAATCAGTTCTTGGCAGGTTCCTACTGTCGTTCATTTTGCAGGATTTTTCTTTTTACGAAATTAAATGAAATTTGAGTTTTGCTCTAAAAATAAGCAGCTGCGTGTGAGCCGGTTATCAGTGAAATGGGTTTACAAAAAAGTTAAATTTCACAATTGCAATCAGCTAGCCCAAGGGGTTATTTTTTTCTACGACAGTTTAGCTTTAAGAGTACTGAACAAGTATAACAGTTATTAACAGGTCTTACATTTGCGTATATTCAACTGGCAGTTTTGTTGTTAGCGCCAAAATATATAAAGTCCAATTAGGTTACTTTTACCAATTTTTTTTTTCTTTTCAAAATTTGATATGTTTTTTAGTAACATTGAATGTTTATTTTGGGGTTTATTTCAGTAAAATGTGTTTACAAAAAAGTTAAATTTCACAATTGCAATCAGCTAGCCCAAGGGTTTTTTTTTTTCTACGACAGTTTAGCTTTAAGAGTGCTGAACAAGTATAGCAGTTATTAACAGGTCTTACATTTACGTATATTCAACTGGCAGTTTTGTTGTTAGCGCCAAAATATATAAAGTCCAATTAGGTTACTGTTACCTTTTATTTTTTTTGTCTTTTCAAAATCTGATGTTTTTTAGTAACATTGAATGTTTATTTTGGGGTTTATTTACTAACGAAGAATCTAGGTATTCGAGCAAATCCATTCAAGTCAAACGCAAAAGAAAATATCATTAAGTAAAAACATCTACAAGAGACAATCAAATAGTGATACGAGAGGGTTTTTTTCGCAGTGAATTCAATCATTTGATCAGGAAAGGTTTTTAAAGAGCACAATGGAAATCTCAAGACAAAACGTTATAAAAACTAGTCATTAGGAAAATATATTAATTGAATATCAAGTTAAAAAAAATAATTTCATGTCGTGAAATTCGGAGCCGTACTTACGGTATTTCGAAGAAAAATGATTATGTTTTTATGTTGACCGTGTGTTAGCTTGGAGATGTATTATGAACACAATACTGAGTGGTGACCAGCTTTCTTGTCCTGTCAAAGTTTATCTACATCACTTATGGATCTGATCAAAATGTTTCACCCGAGCTGCCTTTTAAAGAGCTCTCATTATTCACGAGCGCTATGATTCGTCAAGCCTGATAATATTATTGTTAAACAAGGCAGACGTTACTTGAATATACACAATCACTTTCTTGCATTGCCCTAAAGCGATTTGTTGTTTTAAAACCTATATTTCCTTGGGCTGATCGTTTTAAAAAAATATTTTTTTCTTAAATTCAGTTTTATATAATGAATTGTGTTAATGATGATCAAACCATTTACTGGACTTTAGAGCATCGCCATAAAGCAGCAATCACAAAATTAGGCCTAGTCGAAATAGAACTTCATCATAACATCACCATCGTCACCATAACCTGTATTACATCACTAACCATCGCCACCATCATTCACATCACGAACTACCACTACCACTATCACTTGTATCATTGCTATCAATATACGCCACCATCACCATCACCTCCACCCCCATCACTAGCATCCCTAACCACCACCATCACTTGTACCATTACCATCATCAACACTACCAACCACCAACAACATCACTACCACTTGCATCACTAAACCTCCCACCATCACTAAACCACCAACACCACCATCACTTGAATCACTATTCTCCATCACTATCATCACCTGCAGCACTAACCACCACCATCACTTGTACCATTACCATCATCAATACTACCACCCCCCCAACAACATCACTACCACTTGCATCACTAAACCTCCCACCATCACTAAACCACCAACACCTTATCACTTGAATCACTAATCAAAACCACTATCATTTGCAGCAATAACTTTCATCGTCTCTTGCAGCAAAAATATCAACCACCACCACCATCACTTGCAGCACTAAACACCATCACCACCATCAATTGCAGCACTAATCAAAACCACTATCCCTTGCAGCAATAACTTTCACCGTCACTTGCAGCAAAAATATCAACCACCACTGCCATCACTTGCAGCACTAAACACCATCACCACCATCAATTGCAGCACTAATCAAAACCACTATCCCTTGCAGCAATAACTTTCACCGTCACTTGCAGCAAAAATATCAACCACCACTGCCATCACTTGCAGCACTAAACACCATCACCACCATCAATTGCAGCACTAATCAAAACCACTATCATTTGCAGCAATAACTTTCACCGTCACTTGCAGTAATAACAACCACCACTGACATCACTTGCAGCACTAACCACCACCACCATCAATTACAGCACTAATCAAAACCACTATCCCTTGCAGCAATAACTTTCACCGTCACTTGCAGTAATATCAACCACCACCACCATCACTTGCAGCACTAACCACCACCACCATCAATTACAGCACTAATCAAAACCACTATCCCTTGCAGCAATAACTTTCACCGTCACTTGCAGCAAAAATATCAACCACCACTGCCATCACTTGCAGCACTAAACACCATCACCACCATCAATTGCAGCACTAATCAAAACCACTATCACTTGCAGCAATAACTTTCACCGTCACTTGCAGCAAAAATATCAACCACCACTGCCATCACTTGCAGCACTAAACACCATCACCACCATCAATTGCAGCACTAATCAAAACCACTATCCCTTGCAGCAATAACTTTCACCGTCACTTGCAGCAAAAATATCAACCACCACCACCATCACTTGCAGCACTAAACACCATCACCACCATCAATTGCAGCACTAATCAAAACCACTATCCCTTGCAGCAATAACTTTCACCGTCTCTTGCAGCAAAAATATCAACCACCACCACCATCACTTGCAGCACTAAACACCATCACCACCATCAATTGCAGCACTAATCAAAACCACTATCATTTGCAGCAATAACTTTCACCGTCACTTGCAGCAAAAATATCAACCACCACCACCATCACTTGCAGCACTAAACACCATCACCACCATCAATTGCAGCACTAATCAAAACCACTATCATTTGCAGCAATAACTTTCACCGTCTCTTGCAGCAAAAATATCAACCACCACCACCATCACTTGCAGCACTAAACACCATCACCACCATCAATTGCAGCACTAATCAAAACCACTATCCCTTGCAGCAATAACTTTCACCGTCTCTTGCAGCAAAAATATCAACCACCACCACCATCACTTGCAGCACTAAACACCATCACCACCATCAATTGCAGCACTAATCAAAACCACTATCATTTGCAGCAATAACTTTCACCGTCTCTTGCAGCAAAAATATCAACCACCACCACCATCACTTGCAGCACTAAACACCATCACCACCATCAATTGCAGCACTAATCAAAACCACTATCCCTTGCAGCAATAACTTTCACCGTCACTTGCAGCAAAAATATCAACCACCACTGCCATCACTTGCAGCACTAAACACCATCACCACCATCAATTGCAGCACTAATCAAAACCACTATCATTTGCAGCAATAACTTTCACCGTCTCTTGCAGTAATAACAACCACCACCACCATCACTTGCAGCACTAAACACCATCACCACCATCAATTGCAGCACTAATCAAAACCACTATCATTTGCAGCAATAACTTTCACCGTCTCTTGCAGCAAAAATATCAACCACCACCACCATCACTTGCAGCACTAAACACCATCACCACCATCAATTGCAGCACTAATCAAAACCACTATCATTTGCAGCAATAACTTTCACCGTCACTTGCAGCAAAAATATCAACCACCACTGCCATCACTTGCAGCACTAAACACCATCACCACCATCAATTGCAGCACTAATCAAAACCACTATCCCTTGCAGCAATAACTTTCACCGTCACTTGCAGTAATAACAACCACCACCACCATCACTTGCAGCACTACATGAGATTCAGAGGGGTCTGGAGTTGATGAAAATTCGGCTTTGATCTCTTTGTTCATCCCGTAATTGTTATGGCAGATTTGCACCTAAATAGTTATTTCTTTTTTTATCACTTTAGTATAAAGAGTAGAAGGAATAAGAATGAAAAGATGTTTCCATGAATGTAGTCTTTTCCTTTCTTGGCGGTAGCTTCAAAAAAGGCTAATCCCAGCTGTGGGGTCATCCTAACTAGCTTCACCTAAATGGCATGTGATAATTAGTAAACAGACGCGACACTTTGTGTGAATGCTGACCGCCATTTGAAACTGAATGGAAAAAGTGACAATATTTTTGACAAGACCGTGTATAACGGATATTGACAATTGTTATGGTTTAGTATCTCCGGACAAAGGATTTGATTTTATCTGAAAGATATTCTAGATACCATACGCCAATTATGGAAAACCCTTTAAACATTGAAATAAAATAAAAATAAAAAATAAAAAAAATAAAAAAAAGGAAAGAAAAACATACGAAGGGAGAATAAAGAATGGTCAACCTTCAAGTGTTATCGATACCCTGAAACAACCTCTAGGTTGCTCAAAGTGTGGCTAGTCAGCCGGGCTAGTAACTCGCACATCGAATTAGATTTTATCTTGTTAGGTTTTGTGGAGGGAGAGAAACAGGAGAACTAGTATTTATGATGGCATTAATTATGTGAATAATATTCTAACAACAATGAACTAAATTGAGGGAACTGTCTGAAAGTGCTTCGAGAACCGAGAGAGTGTCAAGACTGACCAAGAGAGTCCATATGTATTGGTGTTGGCAAAAGTGGATATGAATTATTGGCGAGGCAGATAAGATGGGAAAAAAATTGTGTCTGTGACAAAGGACATCAGCTTTATGCAAACAACAAATCAAAGTATTTGTATATATGCCAAACACACACACACACGAAATCAAGATCCATATGAATTATAATGACTACAGCAAAGGTTTATCAAAGAGATCTTTGTTTTAAGATAATGAACTTTTTATCTTCGCGTTTTCCGCGGAAGTTAATCAGTGTTTGTAGATCATGGAAGTTGGTCCAAGCAAACACCGGCTTAAATGTCAGATTATAATTACGGGTGTTTTTCAATTAATGGGTTCTGGAGATATTATTTTACGAGGAGCATCTGCCTGGGAGCTTTTAGATGTCATACTAGAGGTCATGTGATAAAAGTTCACAAAGGAGAAGATTCGAGAGAAAGAGGAGAGGACAGGGGTTCAGTAGTAGTCAAAAAGAAAATCTTGTTCTAAGAGAGCCGAAGAAAGAAAGAAAGAAAGAAAGAAAGTGAAAGAAAGAAAGAAAGAAAGAAAGAAAATAAAATATTTTTCCCAATCAAGAAACTTCTTTTCTTATTTTGTTGAGCGATCAAATCCACCAACTACATTTTTTAGTAAGTTTTTTTACTAAGATTTCGATGAATTTTAACCGTTTGACTAGTCCTAGCTACATCACTGATTGATGTTTCTTTTTAGCTACTAAACGAGAATCCATCAGTTCCTCAGTAAAACCTAATCCTATCAACTTCCCTTGTATATCAACGAAACTATAAGTTGTCTAATTATCGTCTCTTTTATGTGTTCCGCACATCAAACACTAACAGTGCTATTAAGAATTAGTCAGTCATTATCCAATTCAATTGAACTGCGAGTTATCAAATTTATCCGTCTATTTTTTGATATCGTGCTTTAGCTAGGCGATGCGCCATTTCTTTGAAGGGAATCTTTTAAGAAAGTAGAATTGCGGCTCAATCTTAGGCGGCTTACCCTGCAAACAGATCTTGAGTCCTTACCCAACGGGCTCTGTTTTGCGATTGATCACCTTCGCGCGCGCGCCATATGTCGGCTTGCTGGTCGCCGTCAGTGAAGCTCGCTTCTTCAAGGTATAAATATGAACAAAAATCCTTCAACAATTTTTAATTGCCGTCCTCCGTTTACTGCTTTGTTTTTGAGCTGTACGTAAGAAAAGTAGGCAACCATTTAGAGGTTTTTAGAAATGCATAAAGTTTAGACAGGGTTTAGAGTGCAATGTTGTTTCTTTGTGTGTCATAAAATTAGGTGCTCGTAAAAATCGAAGTAAAAATTTCGCGCATAAAGACTGTACCTGTTTTTCAATTAGAGTCGGCTAAGCGAGAGCCTCTCAGCCCCGTCTACTTGTTCAGTTGAATTTATCCCGTAATAATAATTTTAAAAAATTGTCTACACTAAGCGTTTTCGAATCATTTACGCCTGTTCACACGTATCTGTTGTTTTTTTTTTAAATGCATTTTTGGGCCAATCTGCAAAGAAAAAATTTCGTTAAGAAAATCCCTCACCTAGTTCACGTTTGGAAGACTGAGCACGACCTCACTTTAACTCCAGGTACCCACGCAACTACAAGACAACTCAAAACAACGCCAAGGTCAGCTACAAAAAATAGACACTTAGAATCTAATTATGAATTAGGAGAATCGAATATAAAGCATTTAATATAATCAATGTATAGGCCGTCTTATTTAAGTTGGTCGATATTGACTTGCGTGAAATAAACATATCTATGTATGTCAAATTGCAAAAATCTGTCGATATAGATGTGCAGTAAGTTTACGCATGGCCACAGTTACATAAATGAATAAATTAAATGTGAACATGTGGTAATGCGCATGCGAGCATCTTCCAATGGAACATGCGCAATAGAAATACTAAATGATTATTAAAGTTATTCATATCATGTCACTTTGGACGATACAATTTCTGGTAACCGACACTCGACTCAGATGACAAAAAGATAAATTGTTTTTACAAGTGTTTTTATAAAAATAACTATTCGTAATTTAGACCCGCGAATTATTAATATAAAGCGATACTTCTTGTAAATGATACATTGATATATCGCACTGAAAAGAAATTGTTGACTAAATATAATACAACTCATATTGCTCTTTTTTGTCACTTTGCTTTACAAAAGTATGGATTCTAATAAATCATCGTGAAGCCGATTTTCCCGGCACTTGAAATTGTCAAAATCCTACTTTGGCGCTGAGGGCAAAGTTTTTGTGCATACAGACAGATGGAGACTAAGTATAATTAGCCTTGGGTGGTTTGATCTTTTGTCATTAGTTCTATTCAGGGTTGAGCATCGTGTAACACCATTATAGAAAATCTATCCATGCAAGTAAAATGACATACAAATCTTCGTCCGTCGAATCAGTACAGTCTTCTTTTCTCAACCATCAATCTTGGGGAAAATTCCCATTACATCATTTCACGTTGTTTCTTGATGATCGTCGTCTAGCCCGGTTCACTTTCTTTCCAACTTTCTTTCTAACACTGCTAATTCCTTCCAGGATTTCGTACAATAACGTGAAATACAATAACACTACAAGAAGTTCAATCTGCATTGCCTCCATGTATTGTTCGTCTGCAAAACCCTTTCCCCAACTTTAAACTTGTATACTGACTGACGTTTCACATTACCAGCTTAGAGTTACCGGAATTACTTTAAGAAGGTACAGCAGTAAATATCGGAGAATGTTCTCAGATGAGGGTTAATTGGAGCACTTGACTTGAATTTGATATAACTTTTATCTTATCTACTGATTGGACGATTGAATGACTCGCTAAAGCAGTCTGTGAAGAATTTCACTGTCATCTTTCTTGGAGGGAATGATTGATTTGGAGGTAATAAAATTATTGTTAAAATGAAGTGGACTTGAAACGGCAGGAAAAAACGCAAACAAGACATGAGTTAGCAAGAAGAATAAGAGCGAGAAAAAAATATTCTGGGTTTTTTGACGCGTACAAACATTAATCATAGCGTGAATGCATCTGCATACAGACGTTACACTTGGTTCTTTACACGGTTCCAAGAACAACGGAAGCTGAGGCAGCCTCACATTTCCTACTAGAAAAAGCTATTCCATATTTATATAGACAAATGCATTCTATATCATAGACAAACCATTTTGTTTTGTTATAGAAATTGAATTATTGGCGTAGCGAGGTCTCGATTAGAGGAGGCAATGTACCATTTTCCCGCCAAATCCAAAGGAATCCCGCATGAATTAATTAAATTTTGGTGCCGAAAGAGAACTTTTGGGGGCACGTTGCAGAACCCTCCCCCCTCCCCCCTCCCCCTCCCCCTCCCCCTCCCTGCCCTAATGCACAGAATTGTAGGACTTGTAAGACTTTTAACAAAGGAGGATTTTTACCTAGCATGCTTTGCGCGCCTCGACCAACTATATTATCACTCTGAAAAGTCACGTGATCTACTCATTTTCGCTTTGATGTCAATGCAGAAACATCGACTATGGACTCGACTATGGAGATTATAGACGGAAATCGTGAGCCCTTTTCTACTTCAGATCTTCTCTTTCTCTGCTGTATTATCCATAAAAAAGGATCAATAATTAGCCTGAATTTTCTGGTATTACGTGTTTTAAATTTGTGACAGTTATCAGCCATCTTTCCATGCATTTTCATTGAAGAAAGAAGATTTGCATCGTTTTGAACAACGACAATCTCGATTTTCCGGAAAG
This sequence comes from Actinia tenebrosa, assembly GCF_029948245.1. Taxonomy (NCBI): domain Eukaryota; kingdom Metazoa; phylum Cnidaria; class Anthozoa; order Actiniaria; family Actiniidae; genus Actinia; species Actinia tenebrosa. Next base: position 33,827,520 of record NW_028292569.1, read on the forward strand.
AAGGATCGCTTGTGAATAAAGTTTTATCTAGCAGCTGTTGTTCGAGGTAATATACAAAAGCCATGAAATTTGTTGTTGTTGATCTACCCTTGAGAAAAATATATAATCTACTTTCTTCGATCAAGTATTTCCTTCGAATGTTTTGCCTTTGCATTTGAACTTTTAAGCTTTTTGTAAAATTACACTATCTGCACTGTGGAATACTATAGGTTTGGCTTTCTTGAGTTGAATAAAATTAGTTTCTAGTGGTTTGACTATTTATTCGTTTATAGTTTGTTAGATTAAGGAAATTCTTGAATTATTTGTCGGGCTTGTGACACGTACTGTGAATAAAAGTAAGCTTAAAGCTTAACCCTTTTTCCTCTTTAACAAAACTACCTTCGATTGACTTAAATTAAAAAATTATATAAAACATTTTACATTGTCGTTGTTAATATATGAAGTGTACGTTTGAATTTTAAAATCAAGATTATCAGAATTGTATGCACCGTTCTCATAATGGCTGAAAAGTGCACGAAAACGAGGTCAACCAGTCATTAGTTTGCAATAGAAGATATAAAAGCACATGAAATGCGTTTATAGAAGGAAAGCAAAGAAAAGTATAGGAATTGACTTTTTGTTTTGACCTGAATTCGCGCTATTCACCTTTATTTTGAAATGAGCAGCCTTGCTCAGCCTTGCAAGATGACTGGATGGCCTCGTTTTGGTGCGCTTGTGAGCCATTATGAGAACGGTGTATCGGCGCTGAAATGCGAGACACAAAAACGTCCAACCAACTTGTCGCACAACATTTTTGCGGTGCAAGTTCGAAAACAATGTTGCTGGTTTTACAGCCTATCTATCCAACTTGTCACCCAACATAATCATTTGTTGCAAGTTGGGAAAACTTATTGCGAAAAGTAGAACGTAGATCAACTTTCTGCAACAAATTTGCGATTTGTTCATCACTCGTCCAACCGCTTCACGCAACATTTTATGTGCAGTTGCGGCCGCCATCTTGAATTATGTAGCTTGTAGCCAATCAGCGTGCAGAATATCACCGTGATAGTCCCAACGCGCAAAGCATTTTAGGTAAACATCCTCCTTTACTTTTAACCAAGTCAGACTATAATACGAGATGCGTGACACGGAAATAAATAATTAGTATTTACTGTCACTCAATATTCTCATCATCGCTATGGTGACCATGGTTCATTGAAACTTTTTGTTTGAGTGCTATTGATAATAAAAAGGATCTTATCATGATAAAAAAGTACGATATCAGTCGGCAAATAATTGGATAATTAGGCAAATGGAAAAAACCTGTCGACTCAGAGCCGTTGCCTAATTTTCATCTTTCAATGATGCCTGGCATCATTATTGATGGTTGCAAGCATTCCCAAGAGAGTTAAAAGACAAAAGCATGGCGGCCATTGTGGTACAGTTAACAATGGATGCTAATGAGAAATATTCTGTTAAATGGCACCAACATGGCCGCGATGACGTAACGTGCAAACGAAGAATGGCCATTCATACGGGCGAAATAAGACAAATGTTACCTAAGGTGCATCTTACATACACATATTCAAGGAAAAAGATACGATCTGTTCTAAGTTAAGCCGCGTCTTCAATAAGACGTAAACATGTTCTTATGAACGGCACTCGTGTCAGTTTTAGCGAAGACGCGAACGCAATATGCGCATGCGCTTTTTCACGATACTCTTTCCCAGGAACTTTTGTCAGCTCTGCCTCTTTATATAATTTTATGTATCATTACTTAGCTTATAATCCAGAATATATGTGGCTTCCCTCCACCTGGGACAAGCTGGTTGTCGATACCACCCGACTGAACGACACTTCTTTATCTGCACATCTCTGCAGATATCATAAAAATACGAATGTTAAGGAAGAAATCTTTGCGCATGTCAGTGCAGAAATGGCAATAAAGAGCACAAAGGTTGTAGATCCTTGGAATAAAGCTAGTGTTGCTCTTGTGAGAAAGGAGGAAAAGGTAAGAAAAGAAGGAGAAAGGAGAGGAATGGAGGAATACAATACAAACCTTTCTGACTGAGGAGCTGACGGAAGAAGCCAAACAGAGCGCCAGAGAACTGCAAAAATGGTATCTTCAGGACACAGATTTAAAGAAAAGATTGTTGCAAATGGAAAAAAGGATAAATTAAAATTAGTATAGGTTAGCGTATAGTTTTTCCAGGATCAAATATCCTCGTTTTCGTTGTATATATAGTTGTTGTTAGTAGTATTGGTTTGTGTTCTGGATAACAGATCTACCGACGGGCAGGAGGCAAGAGTTAATAGTAATGGTATATCATTAGAGCGGTGTATCTGCGACCCTGGTATCATCTAGATGTTTTCTTTTTGACTTCCGTTAATTAAACATTTACTAGCTCACACCCTTTTAAGTTGATGGACGGAAGCCAGAAACCCAAAAGCGTTCCGAGTCTGACATTAAAAAGATTTATAAGAATCGAAAAGTAGCGAAAAGTGCCTTCTTTGAAAGCCAAAAAAATTGAATTTAACTTTATTCAAGACTTGTTTGCATCTAAATGTTTGACCGACTAGTTGGATTTGACTAAAACAATTAGTCCTCTTGCTCTCATTGCCTTCGGCCTTATGGACTATTGACTCATATAGTTAATTAGTGCTCGAGGACTAATTGCTAACTAGTTCAACATAGATTCTTCGTTGCTTATTTACTTCGATGAACTTTCTTCCTATGTTTTTTCTTGTCTTTGCGCAACTGCCTCGCTGTTGAGCGTACATCAAAGTGAGGCTATTGGCTCGAGCTCGTAAAAAATAATAAGTAAGATATATAGACTTTCGAAATAGGCTGCGAATAAATAGTTTATAAAAACTTCATGAATCCACTTATTTTTCTCAGCCGAAGAGGACTAAATTTAAGAACCACGAAAAATTATTCAACCAGAATAGCACCTCAACGACTTGTGGGATAGACACATTCAATAGCAATTTACTCTCTTTTTAGAATAGAAAATATTATGGATGCATACAAATGAGATGCAAAATGAGACAGCAAGTATATCATATCGACCCGATAGCCTCACTTATGATTCCTAAATCGAAATATTATCTCATTGTGGGCTCAACTGTACTTTTTTTATTCTAGAGGATGCAATTTTCTTAAGCTTCACAGGAACAGATGATGTTTGTTACTATCGTTATAGATAGGAGACCAGTTTTTAATTATAGTTAAAAAGCTTCTTGCGGGCTTAAGCATCTCTTTATGAAAATCCACCTACTTAGAACAATGACTCCATGTCGAGTTTAGACTTGATATGTCCATATACATTTAAAGTGTTTTACTCAAGTCCAACCTCGACTTGGAGCTATTGTTTCCTATGTCAATCACTCAAAGGAGTTCACGATCGCAAAAGTTCTGTTCCATCGTTGTCAGTCAAAGGCAGAAACAAAGCAAGGATTCTCTGTTTGAACACAAGATCTCCGCGCGACTTTAGTGATTATATAAATAGCACCGCAAATGAGATAAGCCCATGATTTCAAGTGGTTTGCTTCTTCACTTCATTTAGTGTATTTTCTCTAAAATAAACTACATAATTACGAAGCGACCAAAACGCACTACCTGTGGTTCGTTTAATTTTAAGTTATGTTTTTATATTCATCCCAAGCAATCTCAGCTAGACATAAGAGAGTTTTAGATTGACTTTTTTTCTCCCCGCAAACGGCAAACGTGCCAACGTTTTCATAGTTTTCCTTTATTTTACTTTACCTTTTACAAACCTTCTCACCAAGCGCAAATACTCTTTTGTTTTTCTACTACTTGGACATTTTTGCGATACTTTTTCAGTAATTTATACGCTTTTTTTACTGGTCAACTGACGTTTCACGTTTGCCGTGAAAGTAAATCTAAAACTCTCTATAAACTAGACATTTGTTTTGGTAACCCTAAAATTGAGCTCCTGGACTTATACCCCCTGATTGGTTCACTTCATAAGCCTGAAACGCGATCTCCTTCTTAAGCCTAATACTCCTTATCTAACCGTGTGGTAGTTAAGCCACCTTGATCCATTCTTGGATGACATGAAATGGATAAGATCTAATCTTAGCCAATCGTTGCGGTTTTCGTGATGCTTTCAGCAGCCGTCGGTTTGTGTAAGCAGTTTTTAATCAATCACTGTCATTACCATTAAGTAAGGAAAATCTCCCTCTTTGAAGAGTTCAATTGCAATTTCTCATAAAGCTGGTTAGGTTAAAAACAGTATCTCGAGGAATTCGAAAAGTGAGATGAAAGAATAATGAGAAGAGAAAGAAAGAAAGAAATTAAAAAAGAAAGATCGAAAATGGGAAAAGAGTTGAAGAGTTCAATTGCAATTTCTCATAAAGCTGGTTAGGTTAAAAACAATATCTCGGGGAATTGAGTAATGAGAAGAGAAAGAAAGAACGAAAAGGGTAAAAGAGGACTGAAAAGAAAACAAAGGAAAGAAAGGAATAAAAGAAATAAAGAAAGGAAAAAATAAAGGAAGAGAGAGAGAGAGAGAGAGAGAGAGAGACAGAGAGAGATAGAGAGCGAGTGAGAGAGATCTCTCTCTCTCTCGTCATCTCCTCTCGCTCGCGCGCTCTCTCTCTCCTCTGCTCTCTCGCTCCTCTCGCCTCCCTCCCCTCTCCATCCCTTCTCCCCCAGTACAACACAGCTCCCCACCCACAAAGAAATGAATTGCTGTCGAGCATATTATTATTCCGATTCGACTTTCTGTGGTTTTCCCCAGAGATAGACCACCAGATGGTCTTTAAGTGCTACGAAATCCTGTATCATTCATGTTAAGTGTGCCTTTACTTTAAGATATGGACTTTCAAAACTCAAGGCCCCTCAGACGCTTGTTTGTCCTTTGTCTTCATAATACACTCTAACATTTTCATCTAGAACCTTTCTCATACCAGAAAATCTTTTACCCCTTTTGATTATGAAACGAAAGTTCTTCTAATTCATTAAGATAGCTAGAATGAATAATTCAGTTCTGGCGTCAAACTGATAATATGTTTTTCAAAACAATACTTCTCATTCGCTGGGAGGTTAATCAAGCCCGGTATGATAGCGAACACAATTGGTTAAAAAATCTCATATCAACCGAATAACGATCGGAAACAAAACAAATAACCAATTGATGCATGAGTTATTTGTTCCTTAGGCGCTCAAGAGTCAGCTTGAAAGATATTCTAGATTTAGAACGGCCAGCCGCACAAAATGTACACATACAAAAGGTACTTCAGTGTTTTGATTTTCAGTTAGATTAGATGGACGACTTTCAGTCAGACCTTCTCCTTGTCGCCATTTTGTACCTTACGTTGCTCTACGAAATTCTAGATGGACTGAAGAGAAAAGAGCTTGAATTGAGAGACAGAAAACAAGAAGAGCATCCAGAGACGAGTATTATGTCTTGTACAGGAAAGGGTAGTCTTGAATTGACTTCTAAATTTGCCGGAAATTACATTCAGGGCAGGCCAAAGGCAAATACTGCTTACTCAAGGTTTGGTCATCATGTGACTAGCAGCAGACGTTTTGTACAGATGAGAATTGTCAGCCGAAGTTGATTTTGAAGTTACTGAGAGAGAATTGTAAGAAACACTTCATCTACAAACCTTCTTGTAACACTTATGGGAATTCCCGAAGCTTTCAGTCATTTGTTGATGGCTTTGTGATAAGACGAAAAAACATACCGATTCCACTTGAATCTGTATGTATTGGTAACATATCAGAGAAGTGAAGAAAAAAAGAAAAGAAAGAAAGAAAGGAAAGCTATGACATCTATGATAAAAGTAGCACTCGACTTTACAGTTTAAAATATTCATTCTGCATTATTACTTGGAGCTACGAGTTTGTTTTATGTTTGATGAGTTTTGACGCGTACGTTGATGTTTTAATTTGTTCTTTTGTAACATGAATGGGAAAGTAAATGAAGAACATATGCGCGAAATACGTTAGCGTATTCAATTATTTTATTGTAGTTTGATTACCTGATAGCTGAGGAGATATTCCTAGCAAATATTCATTATTATCAAGTAGTGATTATTCTCTAAAGCTGCCTGACACTCTTTGTTTGTCTATTTTTATATCTATAACTGTTTTTTTTTTAGTCAAGACAAGAAACCTTGTTTGATTCTAACAAGCAATAGGTGCATCTGATGTATAACAAATTATAATTATATATGGTACTCTAAAAAGGAGGATCAGCCGACAGCATATTTTGCTTTGATGTATTTTAACAATGTGTTCAGTTTACGGCATCTCAGTTCCGTTCAGTGGAGGCCAAATGTAAAGAAGAAATTAGTCATTTTGCTCGACATAAAACAAATGCAAACAGTGCTCATTAGAAAAATGTTTCAGCTAATGACAGCTGCAAGCAATTATTCTTGTCACTAATGGCATGAAAAAATTGCAATTTGATAAAAAACTAACTATTCGGACTTTAAAGGGGGGAAAACTTATCCAAACGAAAGAAATTCACAGATGAAAACAATATGATGTTGTCAATGGATGGGGCAACCAATGTTTCATATGTTTTAGCGCCACAATGATACAAGAAAGTTACCGAATTGAATGCAGAATAAAGTGGAGTCATTCTTTAGTCCCATGTTTTGAAAAAGGACGGAAAAATAATAAAGCTGTCTCTTAATTAGAGCAATGTTATTGATACAAACGAATATTTGGATAATGCTAGGAAATTGTATGACCTGATATAGCAGTATCAACTTGCTAAGAGGACCAAAAAAATTGCACAAGAAAGTTTCTTTTTCCTTCTCCTTATCCAGTTTTGAAAAAAGAGAAGCATATACTTCATAAGCCATGCTTTTACCCACACTAACGGATATCTTTCCTAGACAAACAGAATGGCAGCTGGCGAGAATATTTTCTTTAATTAAGAACGTACAAATTTTGGTTTTAAATTTTTGAAGATTTAAATCATTTTTGATTTGCAAATAAGCACATTATTTTTGTATTCAATCTTAAACAACTTTTTTCGACTACAGAAAATAGACAGGAAAATTTTTGTCTTGGTTGGTTCTTGCTTTGTCGTTTTCATTTTCACTTAGGCTATTTTTACCGTGCTGGCGGAAGTTCTTCCCTGCTCATTTATTATTCTTTGCTGTTGTAACGTTTGATTTATTAGTTTACAACCCCATGGAGTGTCTTTAACTGATATCAAGTCGGATGTAGAGTGGCAACTGCGATAGCCAACACAATGGCTACTTGAGATTCATGACACGTGACATGATTACTCAAGGAATTCGAATTGAATCTTTGTGAACATCTTGTCAATGCCGAGAACACGCGGATTATATTCGTTATAAATAGTTATGAAGTCAGAATAACAGACACTAACGATCATGAAATATTAATTAAACCAAAACACTTCACTGAATTTTTAAATCCTATCATGAAACGATCTTAGCAAAGTAAACTAATGAACTGAAAAACATTTTTTTCAATACCGAAATAAAATCAGTACAGTGACGACAGTGAATATAACATAAAACGAGTAAAACGGCTTTTTCCGTGCTCGGTTTAGTAATGAAGCACGTAGGAAGTGGCGTAAGCATGAAAGAGTAGTTACGGCGCTTCCTAAGTGCTTTATTCCCGATCGGAGCACGAAATAAGCCGTTTTGCTCGTTTTATGATATAGTCACTGATTTTATTTCGGTATTGAATTTATTTACGCACAAAGAAAACTAAATGGTCGCAAGATCTGG